>NC_141017.1:24162248-24354748 GCF_052327205.1 Somniosus microcephalus | reverse complement strand
ACGATTTCTCCCCAGACAAATTCTGCCTATTCATCAGGACAGCGGGTGATTGGAAGCCACACAAAATAAGTCCAGTAACATGTTGCAGCTGGTGCGCTGATCTGTTTATTCTCAGTGATCCATGTGCAGTTTTCTTAAACCAGAAGATAAATATTGAATTGGGCGTTGAAGGTGGCTGCTCTCCGAGTACCCGCGTTCCGAATGTTGGGAGGACCAGCTGTTCCTTTGGCATTTTAAACGCAGCATCGCAAGTTGTGCTGCTCTTGGACAGGCGCAGTGAGCCTTGCCAAAATCAGTACACTTACCGACTCCCAGTTTCCAAACTGCATGCAACATGATTCCGCTCCCTCCGTAGCTGCATTTTAAGCATCGCGTACAAGCACGACTGGGGAAGGCTTGCATGCACGCTGTGCCGCCAACGCAACAGTTTCGGGCAGAACTGAAATAAAATTTAGTCCCGGTCGCACATCCTCGCCTTCATTTTAAGGATTTTTCAATGTAGCCAACTCTGCCCCATCAGCAGTCTACATTTAAGGAGCTAAGCCCCTCGTCATGTGTGATTTAAGTGTATATAAAAGAAAGACTTGCATTTCTATAGCGCCTTTCACGACCACCGGACACCTCAAAGCGCTTTACAGCCAATGAAGTGCTTTTTGAAGTGTTGTAATGTAGGAAACGCAGCAGCCAATTTGCGCACAGCAAGCTCCCACAAACAGCCATGTGATAACGACCAGATAATCTGTTTAGTGATGTTAATTGAGAGATAAATATTGGCCAGCACACCGGGGATAACTCCCCTGCTCTTCTTCGAAATAGTGCCGTGGGATCTTTTACATCCACCTGAGAGAGCAGACGGGGCCTCGGTTTAACATCTCATCCGAAAGACGGCACCACTGACAGTGCGGCGCTCCCTCAGCACTGCACTGGGAGTGTCAGCCTAGATTCTGTGCTCAAGTCTCTGGCGTGGGGACTTCGAACCCACGACCTTCTGACTCGGAGATAGGGGTGCCACCAGCTGAGCCACAGCTGACACTGTGGAGTCCGTGTGGAGCAGGAATTCTACACGAGGGCGAAACACCTTTGGTTTATTCCTGTTTTAATACAGTTGAGAATTACCGAGGGCAGTGAGCTACTCTACAGGGTACAGCAATCTGCACAGCTGCACATGCTGTACCTCGATGTGTAACGGAGGAGCCTGCCACTGGATGTGACTTTGATTAACTTAATTCCACTTCAAGCTTGGCACACTCCCTACAGCCACACACCCGACGAGCTTGGCTTTTAGTGATGCAATGCAGAAGCATTTCTCTCTGCACTCCCCACTTCCTGTCTGCTCACAGCCTCTGATCAGTTCCAGTCAATCGTCTTTGCGTGCGTTTCATTTTACAGGAAAGAATTAGCTGGAAATTCCATGTTGTACACACAATCTGTGCCTTTTGATCACTTTTCTCAAATGCTGACCTATTGTCAGCACTGGGGTGCTTCTCCAAATTGCTGATGCTTCCAAGATACTAAACCTTTACCCTTTTGGAGGGTGTATTGTACCTTCTCAGCTTGTTGGGACCTCCAAACTAGGTAAACCCACAGTGCAGAAGTTCACATCATAAATATAGTTCAGGAAGGCCCTATGGCCCATCTTATCTCATCCAGGTCAAAGATTGCAGCCTCCCATCCGGTTTACTAACTGGATCGTTCTATACACAAGACCATTCAGTTCTCCCTTAGGGGAGTTCTCCCCGGTGTCCCAGCCAATATTTATCCCTCCATCAACTTCACTTAAACAGATTATCTGGTCATCATCACATTGCTGTTTGTGGCAGCTTGCTGTGCGCAAATTGGCTGCTGCGTTTCCTACATTACAGCCAATGAAGTGTAACATAGAAGATAGGAGTAGGCCATTCGGCCCTTCGAGCCTGCTCCGCCATTCAACGAGATCATGGCTGATCATCCAAACCCTAGCACCCGGTCCCTACACCGACAGCCATCCCACCCAAGCCCTATCCCCGTAACCCCGCGTATTTAATCCCCCCTAACACTAAGGGCCTATTTTTTTATCATGGCCAATCAACCTAACCCGCACACCTTTGGACTGTGGGAGGAAACCAGAGCACCCGGAGGAAACCCACGCAAACACGGGGAGAATGCAAACTCCACACAGACAGTCACCCGAGGCCGGATTTGAACCCGGGTCCCTGGCACTGAGGCAACAGTGCTAACCACTATGCCACTAGTCACTGTTGTAAAGTGCTTTGGGACGTCCGGTGGTCATGAAAGGCTCTACATAAAGGCAAGCTTTTCTTTCTTTTCATAACTAAATTTGGCACTGCATCAGCCTTGGGTCTGTTACCTGCACCACCTCCATGTTTTCCTTGTGTATACATGATTAAAACTGTACACAATACTCTCGGTGCAATCCAGACAATGCAAGTACGATTTGGCAATATCACGCCACATTCTTTTCACTAATCACTTTGTTTATTGCTGTTCCAGAGTGATTAGAGATGTTAAGTGCTTAGGTGAAAGCTGTGGCTCAGTGGGTAGCGCACTCTCGCCGCTGAGTCAGAAGATTGTGGGTTCAAGTCCCGGCCCAGGGACTTGAGCAAATAGTCCAGACTAACACCTTTAGTGCAGTACTGAGGGAGCACTGCACTGTTGGAGGTGCCGCCTTCGAATGAGATATTGTTGCACCTTACAGATGGGCACAAAAGATCCCATGGCACGGGACTGAACTGGTGCCGTTAGATCAAAACTGCCGTAGAAACCAACACGTATGTTAAAACATACGGAGCTCAGAGCTCCGTGTGAAGCAACAAACCCTGTTGCTTAGCAACAGCTTCAAAACAGTCGGCGCAGCTTGCAAGCGTCTAGCTGAAGCTGTTGCTTAGCTACAGAGATGCTTGCAGAGCCAGGACTGGAGAAAAGAAGCAACGAAAAGAAAAAAAATTATCTGAACCGACTCCTGAATTTTGCCGGTAGATAGAGCTTTCCGGACATTTAACCTCCTGATAAACGATGTTTGTAGGAGCTTGCTGTGTGATTGGCTGCCGTGTTTCCTACATTATAACAGCACGGTGGCATAGTGGTTAGCACTGTTGCCTCACAGCGCCAGGGACCCGGGTTCAAATCCGGCCTCGGGCGACTGTCTGTGTGGAGTTTGCACATTCTCCCCGTGTTTGCGTGGGTTTCCTCCGGGTGCTCCGGTTTCCTCCCACAGTCCAAAGATGTGCGGGTTAGGTTGATTGGCTATGATAAATTGACCCTTCGTGTTAGGGGGATTAAATACGTGGGGTTACGGGGATAGGGTGGGATATGTGTTGGTGTAGGGGTTACGGGGATCGGGTGGGATATGTGTCGGTGCAGGCTCGATGGGCCGAAATGGCCTCTATCTGCACTGTGGGGTTTCTGTGATTCTGTGATAACAGTGACTACACTTTAAAAGTATTTAATCACGTCAGTTGGAACGATGTCTGTTGGAGAAGAGCAGCAAATCTGAGTGGAACTCTAAATCCATTTGAAGGTTGGGGAGCTGGACACATTTGGAACAGTTTGGATTTGGACTTTGGCCGGTTCTTCCTCTGGAAACTTGCAACTTCCTGCCAGGAAACAAAGCACACAAAAAAAGCCATCGAACAATCGCACAGGGAGCGAGGGGGTGCTTGAGCCCTCTGGTGCTACATATGATGTATAAAACTCAGTGGTTTAAGTCCAAAAGTTTCCAACTTTCCATCAAAATTGGAACCAATGCTAACGAGGACTTCTTGCTCGCATTCTGAGCTGCGGGCTGCTGGCCTTATGAATCCAACTCGGACATCTTTCCACGGGTGACGACATTCTGGCTGCTTTCTCCCTTGATGATTTTGTTTTGCACCGGTTCTTGCTCCACGCCAGGTATTGTGTTGCACGGTGCTGAGCTCAGTGAACGGTCACAGGACAACGCCGTGCGTTTGGCACCGTGCGCCTCGCTAGGGGAAGTCGTCAGTGGGAAACCTGAAGTAATTAAGCGAGCAGGAAGACGGCCAGTTGTCGCCACCCCTTCTCCTGAAGCGAAATGACAATGCTTCAAGCTGAACTTTGCCACAGAGCACAGACACACCCATCTGAACACTTGGCAGGCAATTGTGTTTATGAGGAAACTGTTGAAGTTTGTCGCTTTAAAAAAAAAAAAAAAAAAATAGGGTAGAGTTCCCCTTTAAATAGAGCAGCACTTCCCTTGCAAAACTAAACAGACTTTTCGAGCTATTTCTTTCCTCGCGCTCGCGCTCTCTGGATGTTGCTAAAAATTCATCGCTTTAGAAGCTGGTGTGAGGGTGGGGCTGGTGTGACCGGGCTTTGAAGTGTCAACCAAGCTCACTGTCGATCACGTACTGCTCGCTAGTGCCAGCACTCTGCTTCCTGCGGAGCTGAATCTGCTGCAGGAGAGACCTGGCCTGCGACTGAACGAGCCTGCTGCAGTCAGGAGGGATGGAGCTGGAAGGAAAAAGATCGGTTGCAAAATTTTGGAGTTTAAATTATAAAACGGCAGTGGGTCCTGGACAAACCAAATGGCCGCCTCCTAGGCTGAAATCCATTCCATTCCTCCGGCTTTACTGTGGCCTCCACCTTCACGGTTGCTTTTTACTGAGACTCTGTTCTCTGTTGCACTGCCTCTATTTCAGTTCCTGGTCTGCTCCCCCGCTGGGAATTTTTCACTCCGCACTGAGCAGGCTTTGATCTGCTCTTGCTGGATCCCCACCCCCGCTCGCTAGGTTCTGCTCCCTTACTGCCGAATGATTGCTGCTTTCCATTTGCTTCCCATGGCTGCGGACTCCACTCCTCCTCCAGAAGTCCTGAGTCATCCTGGGCTGGACAGGCTCGAGGTCCGACTGCTGCTCCTGGTCGCGTGTTCCTCATCTCCCTACAGCTGTTGCTCAGACCAGGTCCCTCATCTGCACTGATGCCGTGGATTTACCTTTTGCCCTCCCTGGCTCCCTGAACATCAGACCACTATTTGGTCCTTGTCTTCACTCCCACTTTTCCCCCCTCCTCTGTAAACGGAGTACCCTCTGGGACTGCCTGCAGGCGCATTATGGCTACTGCTCTGGACCTGACCCATTGCTTCGATCTCCCTTTTACTTTTCTCTTGGCCTCTCTCAGGCCCTTCTTTCTCTCCTGCGTCCTGTCGTCCACTCGTGTCCCCTTTCATTTCTCTCTCATCGGATGCTTTGCCCTCCCTGATCCCTACCCCGACCCACCGCTACTGCTTTCCTACTCTCCTGCTGCTGTCCCAGGTTGGAATCCTACTTGGATGAGCCCGCAGCTACCCTCTGTGCCCCTCGTGGAATTCTCTGAGGAGCCATTGAGGCACCGGTCGCTGTCTCCTTGCGAGTAGCTGTCCCATCTGCCTTTCTCACTGACCTTCTCACCCAGCACACCTGCAGACTACAAATGAGACTTGCATCAGCACGCCGCTCAGTACGTCACATGCAATCGGCTGCTTTGAACTGCAGCAGCCGTTTTACGCACAGCAAGATCCATCATCTACAAGGCACAAGTCAGGAGTGTGATGGAATACTCTCCACTTGCCTGGATGAGTGCAGCTCCAACAACACTCAAGAAGCTCGACACCATCCAGGACAAAGCAGCCCGCTTGATTGGCACCCCATCCACCACCTTAAACATTCACTCCCTCCACCACCGGCGCACCGTGGCTGCAGTGTGTACCATCTACAAGATGCACTGCAGCAACTCGCCAAGGCTTCTTCGGCAGCACCTCCCAAACCCGCGACCTCTTCCACCTAGAAGGACAAGGGCAGCGGACGCATGGGAAACACCACCACCTCCAAGTTCCCCTCCAAGTCACATGCACCGTCCTGACTTGGAAGTATATCGGCCGAACCTTCATCGTCACTGGGTCAAAATCCTGGAACTCCCTCCCTAACAGCACTGTGGGAGCACCTTCACCACACGGACTGCAGCGGTTCAAGAAGGCGGCTCGCCACCACCTTCTCGAGGGCAATTAGGGATGGGCAATAAATGCTGGCCTTGCCAGCGACGCCCGCATCCCATGAACGAATAAAAGACAAAATGCCACTAATATGGTTTTTGTGTTACTGGTTAAAGGAGGAATCTCGGCCAGGAGATCTGGGGAAAAACTCCTTATCATGAAATGTTCAGTATCTGCTGGGAAGGCAAGCAGGGTCTCCATATCTCCTCTGGAGAATGGCAACTCTGACTCTCACTAAGCACTGATCAAGCATCTGAGCCCCACTCTGACCTAAGCAGGTTGTCTAGACTGGCGCTTTCTCAATCCGAGGAGACTGAGGCATGAGCTCTATTCAGTCTGTACCTTCCGCAGACCAAGTACAATTCATCCTATTTTTTTGGCTTGCACTCCTGCTGTGTTGTATTTACCCAAAGGTTTATTGGCTTCATTAAAATAGAAGAATCCAAATGTATTTGTTCCTAATTATTATAGGTTAGCACAGCCTTGCTTGACCCCGGTTCATGCGTGAATTGGGTCTGTGGTGGAACCGTTGGTCAGGATCACGGCTTGCATGTCATCATGAAGCAGGCGGAGGATGGTGACAAACTTTTGAGGGCAGCCGAATTTGAGGAGGACACTCCATAATCCCTCACGATTGACGGTGTCGAAGGCCTTTGTGAGATCAAAAAAGGCCATGTACAGTGGTTGGTGCTGTTCCCTACATTTCTCTTGTAATTGACGTGCGGTGAAGATCATGTCCATTGTTCCCCTTAGTGGGCAGAATCCGCATTGCAACTCTGGGAGGAGCTCTTCGGCCACTGGGATAGGCGATTGAGGAGGATTCTTGCGATGACTTTCCCTGTGGCAGACAGCAGGGAAACTCCTCTGTAATTACTGCAATCGGACTTGTCACCTTTCTTGAAGATGGTCACAATTACAGCGTCTGAGATCCCCTGGCATGCTCTCCTCCTTCCAGATAAGAGAAATGAGTTCACGCAAGTAGTGCTTCTCCACCATGCTTTAGTGCCTCAGCAGAGATTCCATCTGCTCCTGAGGCCTTGTTTCTTCAGTTGTCGGATGGCCTTTTCAACCTCATGCCGGGCTGGTGGCGGGTAGCATGCTGTGGGATGGAGTTGAGGACACTTGCGTGAAAGACAGAGGTGCTCTACTCGGAGCTCTGGCACAGCAAGAGAGCCCCAGGTGGGCAGAAGAAATGCTTCAAGGATACCCTCAAAGCCTCCTTGATAAAGTGTAACAGCCCCACCGACACCTGGGAATCCTTGGCCCAAGACCGCACAAAGTGGAGGAGAAGCATCCGGGAAGGCGCCGAACACTTCGAGTCTCTTCGCCGGGAAAAAGCGGAAACCAAGTGCAGGCAGTGCAAGGAGCGCACGTCAACCCAAGCACCCCACCCACCCGCCCCTTCAACCACCATCTGCCCCACCTGTGAGAGACTGTAGGTCCCGCATTGGACTCATCAGTCACCTAAGAACTCATTTTTAATGTGGAAGCAAGTCATCCTCGGTTCCGAGGGACTGCCTAAGAAGAACTGATATGATTGGTGAGTGGGACTTGGTGCAGGATTGGATACAGGTGGCAGACTTTTGGATGAACTGAAGTGTACAGAGCATGGCGATAGAAGGCCAGTCAGTCGAGCAATGTTCCCTCTAAGCTGCGCACATCAACCTTGAAGGTACTGCGCAGGCCACTCACGAGCTCTCAAAGAACGCGCAGCCACGCAAATTTTTTTTTTTTTTTTTTTTTTTTTTAAAAAGGTATCCCGCACTGAAAAAACTGGCCACGCACAACACAATTTTAGAAAGAAAGAAAGACTTGCATTTCTGTAGCACCTTTCATGACCACCGGACGTCTCAAAGCGCTTTACAGACAACGAAGTACTTTTGAAGTGGAGTCACTGTTGTAATGTGGGAAACGCGGCAGCCAATTTGCGCACAGCAAGATCCCACAAACAGCAATGTGATAATGACCAGAAAATCTGTTTTAGTGATGTTGATTGAGGGATAAATATTGGTGAGGACACCGGGTAATAACTCATAGCGCCATGGGATCTTTTACATCCACCTGAGAGAGAGCAGACGGGGCCTCAGTTTAATGTCTCATCCGAAAGTGCAGCACTCCCTCAGCACTGCACTGGAGTGTCAGCCTAACTTTTTGTGCTCAAGTCCCTGCAGTGGGACTTGAACCCACAACCTTCTGACTCAGAGACGAGTGTGCTCCCACTGAGCCACAGCTGACACTGTGGCTGACTAGAGGGAACCTTGCAGGAGAGCATTTCCTTCTCGGTCACAAAAGCTAACACTGCCCCATATATTTGAGGGAAACATCACTGGGGATCATGGGGAACTCTAACTTATCCTGGGGGTGGGGGTAATAATTAACTCCCCCCTCTTTACTTCATAAACATTACGGGGATATAATGCATCTATAAGCCATAAATCAGACCGTAGGCATGAACAATTTCACACCAATAAAATCCCACACAGTAAAGGTGGACTATGAATTTAACATTACACTTCTAAGCATCTGTTAGTTTTGAACTCTGGGGGATATCGTTCCAACAAATGAGAGAACCAAAGATCTCTCGCCAAGAACATTTCCCTGCTCACTGTATAAAGAGGACACGTGCGTCATAATTCATAAATCAAAATGCACTTTGAAATTAGCGTTGCCCCGTCAAAGCCGTTCTGTGTTTTCCTGGTCTCTGAAGCCATCTCTTTACATCTACACTTCGAAAACATGGGTCGCCAGTAAAAATGTTTCAGATTCCCCAGAGTTATTCCAGCGTGACCTTTAAACTCAGGGACACACGGGCTGGTGAAAGTGGCTCGAGTCCTAGTTATAAAAGTGATCTGTGGAAAGCAGACATTTTCTGGTTATCTGAGGCCATGATACCGTCGAGGGGCTTGCATGTCACTGACAGTTTATGACCGCAGACTTATCTGGAGTTTACCATGGATTTTCTGCGTGGATGAGAGATTGGGGCGGGGGAGGGGAGGGGGAAAAGCGAAGGAAAACACAGAGCAGAAAAAAGAGGAACTTTTGTTGTTACGAAGCGATTCTAAACCCTGTACAGATTTTTTTTGGCTCGTGCTGTGAGATAGTTACCCAAAGGTTTCATTCACACAGCAGAGGAATTTCATACAATCTTATTTGTTCCTAATATTGTACAGCATGGTTTCAGGATATTTCTTTCCTTATTTTTCAAAATAAACTAGATATTTTCTGACCAGCAAATGACCTGCTGCGCTTTTTGATGTTGGCCTAGGCTTCCTGATCGGAATGCCAGTGATAACCTATACCGTTTGGAGTTCTCGGCCGTTCAGTCCCGGGAAGTAATACTTCATAAACGGTTAACAGTATTTCCAGCATCGCACACCAGGATTAATTTCCAGCAAGTCCTTCTTCTAAGGCTGTCCCTCGGAACCGAGGATGACTTGCTTCCACATTAAGAATGAGTTCGCAGGTGACTGATGAGTCCACTGTGGGACCTACAGTCTCTGTCTCTTCAGGTGGGGCAGGCGGTGGTTGAAGGGGTGGGTGGGTGGGGTGCTTGGGTTGACGTGCGCTCCTTGCGCTGCCTGCGCTTGGCTTCCGCTTGCTCCCGGCGAAGAGACTCAAGGTGTTCGGCACCTTCCCGGATGCTTCTCCTCCACTTTGTGCGGTCTTGGGCCAGGGATTCCCAGGTGTCGGTGGAGATGTTGCATTTTTTCCAAGGAGGCTTTGAGGGTGTGTCCTTGAAGCATTTCCTCTGCCCACCTGGGGCTCTCTTGCCGTGCCGGAGCTCCGAGTAGAGCGCTTGTTTTGGGAGTCTCGTATCGGGCATGCGGACAATGTGGCCCGTCCATCGGAGCTGATCGAGCGTGGTCAAAGCTTCGATGCTGGGGATGTTGGCCTGAGCGAGAACACTGACGTCGGTGCGCCTATCCTGCCAATAAACTGCTGGGAAAGGCAGTAACGAGGAACATTTTAACAGAAACAGAAGGGAGAAGGCAAACTTCAAGGTCCTGCTGAGAAAGGGTTGAGACTTGCATCGTCGCGACGCTCAGTGCAGCAGCCATTTTGCACACAGCAAGATGCCAAAGATTTAGGTTTTTTTTTTGAGTTGCTGGTTGAGGGAGGGATCTCGGCCAGGAGATCTGGAGAAACTCGTTATCGTGAAATGTTCAGTAGCTGCTGGGAAGGCAAACGTGGTCTCAATTTCGGATCTCATCTGGAGGGTGGCATCTCTGACTCTCGCCAAAGCACTCGAGTGACTGAACCCCACTCCAGCACTTAAGCAGGTAGTCTAGACTGACACTTTCTCAATCCGAGGAGACTGAGCCATGCGCTCTGTCCAGCCTGCACCTTCCACACACCAAGGACAATTTATCCCATCATATATCTCCTATGGGAAGGTTCTATATGAATCCTCCCTGATCCCAAAGGGAATCAGACACAACTCCAGAGCATTAGGGAGATTTAATTGAGGTGTATAAAATTCTGAGGGTCCTAGATAGAGTGGATAGGAAGGACCTATTTCCCTTAGCAGAGAGGTCAATAACCAGGGGGCAGAGATTTAAAGTAATTGGTAGAAGGATTAGAGGGGAATTGAGAACTTTTTTCACCCAGAAGGTGGTGGGGGTCTGGAACTCACTGCCTGAAAGGGCGGTAGAGGCAGAAACCCTCATCACATTTAAAAAGTACTTGGATATGCGCTTGAAGTGCCGTAACCGACAGGGCTACAGACCAAGAGCTGGAAAGTGGGATTAGGCTGGATCGCTCTCTTGCAGCTGGCACAGACACGATGGGCCTAATGGCCCCTTTTTGTGCCATAGAAACATAGAAGATAGGAGCAGGAGTAGGCCATTCGGCCCCTCGAGCCTGCTCCGCCATTCAATGAGATCATGGCTGATCATCCAAATTCAGTACCCTGTCCCTGCTTTCTCCCCATATCCCTTGATCCCTTTAGCCTTAAGAAATATATCTAACTCCTGCCTGAATATATTTAATGAATTGGCCTCAACTGCCTTCTGCGGTAGAGAATTCCACAGGTTCACCACTCTCTGGGTGAAGAAATTCCTCCTCATCTCAGCCATAAATTTCTCTGATTCATCCATCTTGACACTTAGTGTGTGAGTGTTTAACGTCCCATCCGAAAGATGGCACGTCTGACAGTGCGGCACTCCCTCAGCACTGCTCTGGAGTGTCAGCCTACATTCTTGTGCTCAAGCCCCTGGAGTGGGACTTGAACCCGCGACCTTCTGACTCGGAGGCGGGCGTGCTACCAACTGAGTTACAACTGACATTTTTTGTACATGGTCCCTGGGAGTGCATTAGTATTGACAGGCGATTCCTAGGTTAGTACTTGTATGGGATCCCAGGAAGTGTGTTAATATTTGTAGATGGACCCTAGGAGTACATTAATAATTGGAGGGGATCCCTGTGTTGGTATGAGTGGCTATCTGCCCTGGAAAAAGTTTATGAGCACTGCACTAAAATGTCTGCCATCATCACAGGAAAGATTGCAGCTTTGAAGGTTGTATTTAAAAATACTTTTTCTTTCCCCAGTTTTATCTGGAAGCCCGGTTTACTTGGAAGGGAGCACGGCTGCTGAGACCTCTCCTCCAGTCGCTGTTGATCATGATGGCACTCTACACCGGACTCTCCCGTGTGTCTGACTACAGGCACCACCCATCAGACGTCCTGGTGGGGTTCCTGCAGGGAGCGTTAATCGCCTACTGGGTTGTAAGTCATTTTTTTTTCCTTCTAATTGTAACGAGTAAAGTGGGTGGGAGGGGCACTTTTGTCATCGGCACGCCTGGGCTCGAGAGAGAGAGAGGAAAAATATTAGCCCCAGTTCCTTGTACCAGTTGGTACTCGGTGAGTCTTGATGGAAACTCTGTTAGCTGTTGGCTGAGGACAAGATCAGACTCATCCATGATGCCCTTTGATTGAATACTTTGCTGGCACTCATTGAGTGGACTCTTGGGGGGGCGGGGGGGGGGGTGAAATTGGCTCGCACCCCCTTTGGGGCGCCCCGAAAATGTTAGCACCCCCCACACCCAAAATTCAATGGTGGCGCCCCAAGCAGGAGGCTACTGGAAGCGCTCCCCCTCCCTCTTGGGGCGCTCCCATTGAATATCGCCGCGCTACGTACAGCAGCGCCACGAGCGTCAGCACGTAGCTCCGCGGTACTGCAGGCCTCCCTCCCCTGCTGGACCACCGGATCGCGGCCGGCACCCCGCAGGAGGAGGTCAGAGGGGGCCGATGCTGGTAGGTGGGCCCAAAACAAAATGGCCGCCCGGCACCTGCCCTTTAATTAGCGACGCCCCGGCCGCAGAAACACGCCCCCCCCCCCCCCCCCCCCCCCGATCCTGTCTGACGTAGTGTCCGGCGGCAGGTCAGGGGGCGTGAGCCAAGTTTGCGGCTGGGGCGCTGCGCACGGCGATGACTTCATCGCCGCGGGGCGCTACCACCGCCACTAACCTCCCGCTGAATTTCGCGGGAGGCGTTAGCGGGGCCGCGCCCGGGCGCTAGTTGCTTTGGGAGGCACAAAGCAACTGAATTTTTTCCCCCCCTCAAACTTGAATGTTTGGGCCGAATTTTAACCCCCAAAAACAGGTGGGTTTAACGGAGGCGGGAGAAGGAGCAGACCGCCAACGAATGCTCCTGCTAAGGTGCGCGGCCGCGCAAGATCCTTTAAGGTCCCGCACAAGCCACTCACTGGCTTTTATACCGTAAATACCGCGCATGCGCCGAAATTTAAAGGGACCGCACATTAAAACAATCAGGCCGCACAGCTTACAGGGAACAGAGCAGCCAATTAGCTCCCAGAAGGCGGGTTGGCCAATTAAATATTGTAATGAGGCAGACAGCATCTGATTTAACCTGCTTGGCAGGTTTAACCCTGGCCAGCCGGGTTTCCCAGAAGAATGATTCCCAATTTAGCCGAGAATGCTTCACTGAGAATGACTGGTGAAATCCTGAGCGAGCTGCCAAATGGAACACCTTCAGCTCCCGCTCCGGGAGGACTGGGTGCAGACTGAGGGGATGAAATTAAACCACTTTTTGATAACCGCCGTTGTACAATTACAGGCATACGAAGGAGATTGATTTGGACAAATGATTGTGGTGAAGGATACAAATCCCAGGGGACACCAATTAACCATGAATAATTTAGGCGTAATGGAAGTCAGGCAGAACTCTTTCACGAACAGGGTAATCGAGTTGTGGAATAAGTTACTGGGGATGGTCGATGAAGTGGGCAGTATGAATGGATTTGAGAAGCAATTAAATGTTTCTGGAGGGGCAAGGGATTGAGGGAAATGGCAAAAAGGTGGGTACATCGGATATACGGCACAGAAACAGGCCATTCGGCCCAACCAGTCCATGCCGGTGTTTATGCTCCACTTGAGCCTCCTCCCGTCTTTCCTCATCTAACTATCAGCGTAACCCTCGATTCCCTTCTCCCTCATGTGCTTGTCTAGCCTCCCCTTAAATGTATCTATACTATTCGCTTCAACCACTCCCTGTGGTAGCGAGTTCCACATTCTCACCACTCTCTGGGTAAAGAAGCTTCTTCTGAATTCCCTATTGGATTTCTTGTTGACTATCTTATATTGATGGCCTCTAATTATTGCTCTTCCCCACAATTGGAAACACTCTCTCTGTATCCACACTATCAAAACCTTTCATAATTTTATAGTTCGATCACCCCTCAGCCTTCTGGAGGGTTGGTTTATATTGGGGACAGGGTGGTCGGTCAAATGGCCTTTGCCTGTTCCTATAAATTCTTCTTCTTGAATATCATGTGAGAGCTGCACACTATTGAGACAGAGATTTCCACCGTCTGACCAGAAAACACAGATCATTTATTATCGAAACGTTGATTGCAGATTCTCTGTCTCGGATAGTTTTTCATGCTCCCCAATGTCGGCTCCTCTGATGTGTGCACCTCCCCTAGTTCATAATGCACAGGAATGGACGGTGAGACGGAGAGCGCTATACAAGAGTGCACATAAGTGAATTATTACCTGTGGCCTTTTCTTCATTGGAGATGCCCATTGTTCCTCACAGTCCATCTCCTCTAACTCTTGGTGGCACTCTGTGCTCATTCCTGTGACCTTCACACAATGGCTGTTCCTTCCTGCCATAATGACCTTGTTTATGGTGTAAAATGTTGGCCTGACTCCACCCGTTATTCTGTATTGATTCCTCAAACCACATCCCTACGGCAGATGGAATGCCAGTGACTGGTAGAAGCTTCTTAGAAAACGTATTCACCAAATACGCACCACATTTAGGGAACTAATGCGCAGGGGGCAAAATCAGGGCAGGTTACAAATCATGTTTTGAGTGTTGCTATAACCGAAAAATATTAGGACCGAAATTAATGGCTTCAGTCTGTAGCTGTGAAGAGGAAATAAAGGGTTTGGTATTTTACTCTTGGGCATTGTTGGACTGTGGAACCAAATTGAGTAAGGATATTTTCTGAGGGTGGAATCTTATTTTCATTGGTGTGACATATTACCTTCAGGGACCATACCTACAGAAGGGCTCTACCTCAGTTAGGCCCCATCTCTAGATCTGCGTCTAACATTTTTTCTCTCTCTCTCTCTCTCTCTCTCTGCATCTCTCTCGCTGTCACTTAAATGACCGCACATTCTGTCACTCATCACTGGCTGTAACCTGTTATCCCTCTCTCTCACTCTATGTACTCTATCTCATTATTTGTATCTCTGGTTGGAGCACTGACCTGCACCTTTAGCACAAGCATTGTAACTCCTTGAACTCGTATGAAACTACATTACACCACACAGACATGCTCTCACACATGCATACATGTGCGCATGCACTCTCGCGCACAATTGCACATTCTCTCGCAGATGTGCACGCACAGACGTGCACACACAGACGTACACGCACAGCCACATCCCTGGGCAGACACACACACAACCATACTCTTTCTCATACAGCGATACACACGCACATTCTCTCTGATGCAATCTCACGCACACAGATTTATACACACGCAGCGACTTTCCCTCGCACGCACATTCGGACACACTCTCGCATTCAGACTCTTTCTCATTTTCACATGAAGGCAGGACTTTATTTTTCCCTCTCTTCTGTCAAAGACTAAAGATAGGAATAAAAGTATATCAGGCCATAATAGTTTTCAGTAAAGCAAGAAAACCTCTTAACAAATACAGTGGAAAATATGGAGCGAGCTGCTATCTTTGATTATACTGATAGTATAACTGGAGAGACGCTGGCATTTAGCAGGTTTCGATAAGTGTAGATATTACAGCCTGAAATTAAAAGGCTTGTCACTTGACAATTACATAACAATGACTCAATTCTTTGCAGAAACTAAACCTCATGGTTTCTGATTACGAGTAACTATTTCAGACTAGGAATATTGGGAAAAACCTTCTTCACTCTTTCCTGCTTTACACTGAACCTTACTTGACCTTGCTGCATGCCCAGACTGATTTGGAAATAGGATTATTGCTACAATCGGTGTAAAACAGCTGCGGCCTCTCAGCAAAGCCTGAAACCATTGGGACTGGCAGTGAAAATGTCCTCTCTCTCTCTCTCTGACAGTCCCTCGGGACCGAGGATGACTTGCTTCCACGTTAAAAAATTAGTTCTCGGGTGACTGATGAGTCCAATGCGGGACCTACAGTCTCCGTCACAGGTGGGGCAGACGGTGGTTGAAGGGCGGGTGGGCGAAGAGACTCGAGGTGTTCGGCGCCGTCCCGGATGCTTCTCCTCCACTTTGTGCGGTCTTGGGCCGGGAATTCCCAGGTGTCGGTGGGGATGTTGCACTTTTTTCAAGGAGGCTTTGAGGGTGCCCTTGAAGCGTTTCCTCGGCCCACCTGGGGCTCTCTCTGCAAATGTCCCCTTTAATATCTTGCACAACAGACTCCAAGGGAATGAGTTAGTGCTAGAGAAGGTGGGTGCCGTTAAAGAAGGGTTCCCACCTACTGTTGCTGGGATAGGATCCCGGGTTCGCCAACCATTTTCCAGTACCTCGGCCAAGCAGCCATTTTGAACATAACCTAGACCGTGAGTGTGAGCAATGGAGGGGGGGGGCGGGGAGAGATAACGCAGCCAAGTCCAATTCCGGTCCTCGGTCAGCATCATGCACACATGCGCGCGCACTTTTCCAGCGGGGTCTTTGAATAGTGATCAAGAGCAGGGGTATTTTTCTCCGTAGCCCAGGGTGCGGAGGGCAGTTGTAGCATCTCGCCAGGTTGGGAGAGGGAACAAAATGTAAGCCGGGCCGTTCCCATGGGATGGGTTCATTCACTGGTGTATCCGTGCGGGATTAAACTTGGCGGGTTGTCGACCGCCAGCATTGGCATTCTACAGGAAGTCAATAGTTGATGTCCTTTTATTTTTCTTGGCCCAAGATGGTGTTCCCTGTGCTTCATCCAATGGTCTGCAAAATTCACCCAAAGTAGGCAGAAAAGTTTGACCAGTAGTCAAAGCTGGTATTCTGACTTCTAACCATCTGTATTAGAACGCTAATACTCTTGTCATTGCACTGCGGGCTGCCTAACTGATTGACAGATAGAATTGGAAGTTGACAGAATTGGAAGTTTAAGACTCACGGTAACAAAGGAAGGCTGAGGCGCAAGGTCAGGATAACAGAAAAAAATTGTTCATTTGTTTTTCGCACAATATTTGGGAGTATTTGTTGTCGGTGGGTAATGTGAGAATAATCCGTTCTCCAGAATTGTTGACCAAATGGCTATAACGTCTTGTGCAGAAATTGGAAGCACAGCAATTTTTTTCACGCGTGCTGTTTAACGGGGCCACAGATCCGTGAAGAATGCAGACTCCAGGCTGACGCTGGTGTCCAACAGTGCGCTGCATGGGCAGAATTCAGGGTGTTTTCATCACGCTTGTTTAGTGCAGCAGAGACTGTAGCTGTCTGTATTGGCCACCATAGTGAAATGGATTGACTGTGTGTGTGTGTGTGCGTGTGCATGTGCGTAGCTTTAACGTCCTCCACAGGTTGATTTTTGGTCTCGTTGCATTGACCGGGTTTTGCTGTGGGCTTCATACTGGAGTTTCTTGAGGTTCAACATCAAAAGTGCACTTCCAGAGGACAACAGAGAGCTTGTTGTGCTATCAGCGGCTAGCAGATTGCAACATTCTTTGGGATGAGATCTTTGCCTGGGGCCAACAAGACAGAGTTCAGTCGAGGGACGTGGCTGCTCTCAGTAATGTTTGCTCAAGGCATTTTATTTAATGTAATTTTGTAGTCGAAGTATCATAGGGTCAAAACTGAAACTCGAACTAACCTTCAGATAATTCACTTACATTTTAAATCCATTCATTTTCCTGGAACTTTTAAAGGAAAGAAATAGGCCGAAGATAATCTCCATAGGAGGCCTAAGTGGTTGGGATGCTGCTCTCCGACTGTATCCATCACTGTCTGTAAGTTAGACTAATAGCATCTATGATATTGTGAAGATCTACTTGTAGGAGGAGATAGGAGATAAAGCCCCATAAGATTAGCAGTTGGATATCTCGGACCAGGTAAGTTCCAGTTTCTAGCCCCAATCTATGCTGAGAGCTGATCTGTGCTGGGGCGGCAGTAACGGTGCTGCAGTTCACCACAGTGCCCCTGGATTGGGGTTTGGCAATCATCCCTGGTTTCCACCCTGATTGGCATCAAGTGACTTCTGCTGGGAAGTCTGCATGTATGGACGTCACCGGTGGATAGAATCCATCTCTGCCTCCATTGTTGAATAGCTCGTCAAGGTAGACATATGAATAATGTTAAGTTGGTTGAAGGCACAGAATGGTGCCTGGCATCTCTGGCCCATACCCCAATAAGGGGTCAATGCTTCAGGAGAGGAGTAAGTTGAGAGGGTTGTTCTTTGAGGAGCGATTGAATGGATTGGGCCTGTACTCCTGGAGTTTAGAAGAATGAGAGGTGATCTCATTGAAACACAAGATTCTGAGGGGGATTGACAGGGTAGATGCTGAGAGGTTGTTTCCCCTGGCTGGAGAGTCTAGAACTAGGGGGCACAGTCTCAGGATAAGGGGTTGGCCATTTAAGACTGAGATGAGGAATTTCTTCACTGAGGATTGTGAATACTTGGAATTCTCTGCCCCAGAGGGCTGTGAATGCTGAGTCTTTGAATATATTCAAGGCTGAAGTAGATAGATATTTGGACTCGAGGGATATCAAGGGCTATGGAGCTCGGGCAAAAAAGTGGAGTTGAGGTTGAAGATCAGCCATGATCTTATTGAATGTTGGAGCAGGCTTGAAGGACCGAATGGCCAACTCCTGCTCCTAATTTTTATGTTCTTATGTAAAAAAAAAATGAAAGGCCTATGGAGCATGGTTTATTAGCTCTGTTACAAAGTTGAAGTGAGTTAGTCAGTACCATGAGTAAGGTGTATGTATATCTTACCTATAGTTCCTCATTGTGGATCCTGTCTATGCTGCACAACAGGCAAGTAATTAAAATAACCTGAATTTGCTGTAAATATACATCCATTTTAAACAATACTACAGACTTGAGATTAGTTCCAGTGAACAGACAAGCCAGGGGTCTTTAGAGGTGAAAAAGGATGCTTCAGGGGGCACCTTATGGAAATGTGCAAGGTGTTCTCTAGCAATTGGAAAAGTAAACCCAGAAAAATACTCTGATACTTTTTTCATTGGGGGTTAGGATTCATCCCATTGAATTCCAGGTAACTCTCTACAAACAAGTGCTCCAACAGGTAGGGTGGTACTAGCTGGACAAGCTGTGAGAAGCATCTCTAGTAAGCTGCTTAAACTCCAGCAGTAGCCCTGTGCAGGGTTGAGGTACCCAAAGCCTTGGCTAGATAGAGTTCTCTGCAGCCAAGAGCGAGAGTCCCGTAGGCTGTGTTGCCTACCCGGTGCCAGGGTTAAGGACATCTCCTCTGGGCTGGAAAGAAACTTGCAGTGGGAGGGGGTGGATCCAGTCGTCGTGGTCCATGTTGGTACAAACGACATAGATAGGACTAGGAAGCCGGTTCTGTTAAAGGAGTATGAGCAGCTAGGGGTCAAATTAAAAAACAGAACCTCAAGGGTAATAATCTCTGGATTGTTACCTGGGCCACGAGCGAATTTGGCTAGGACAAATAAAATTAGAGAGTTAAATGCGTGGCTCAAAGACTGGTGTGGGAGAAATGGGTTTTGCTTCCTGGGACACTGGCACCAGTACTGGGGCAGGAGGGAGCTGTTCCGTTGGGACGGGCTTCACTTGGCCAGTGCTGGGACTAGAGTCCTGGCGGATCATATAACTAGGGCTGTAGAGAGGGCTTTAAACTAACTAGTGGGGGGGAGGTTCCTAGAGAACAAATAATAAAAATGACAACAGAGAAGGTCATAGACTTAGGTAGCAGTGGGGAAATTAAAAACCAGAGCATGTCAGGAAGGGGCAGAAGGTATGGAGTAAAAGGTAAAGTAATAAAAAGGGCAAAAGCAGGAACTAAGTGTCACAAAACACATTTGAAAGTTCTCTATCTGAATGCACGTAGCATTCGTAACAAAATAGACGAGTTAATGGCACAAATAGCTACATATGGGTATGATCTTGTGGCCATTACAGAAACATGGCTGCAGGGTGACAATGCCTGGGAATTAAACATACCAGGTTATTTAACAATCAGGAAGGACAGGCAGGAAGGAAGGGGAGGGGAGGTGGGGTGGCTATGTTAATAAAGGAAGGAATCACTGTAATACAGAGAAATGATATTGGGTCAAAAGATCAGGATAATGAAACAGTTTGGGTGGAGATAAGGAATAATAAGGGGAAAAAAACACTAGTGGGCGTAGTCTATAGGCCTCCGAACAGTCACAACTCGGTTGGACGGAGTATCAATCAGGAAATAGTTGAGGCTTGTAATAAGGGAACATCTATAATTATGGGGGATTTTAACTATCATATTAATTGGACAAATCAAATTGGGCAGGGCTGCCTTGAGGATGAGTTCATTGAGTGTATTAGGGATGGGTTTCTTGAGCAGTATGTAACTGAACCGACCAGAGGGCAAGCAACTTTAGATCTGGTCCTGTGTAACGAGACAGGATTAATTAAAAATGTCCTAGTAAAGGATCCCCTTGGAATGAGTGACCATAACATGGTTGAATTCCATATTCAATTAGAGGGTGAGGAGGTTGTATCTCAAACAAGCGTGCTAAGCTTGAATAAAGGAGACTATGAAGGTATGAGAGCGGAATTGAGTAAAGTGGATTGGGAAAATAGATTAAAGGGTAAGACGATAAATGATCAGTGGTGTACATTTACGGAGTTATTTTACAACTTCCAAAAAAAGTATATTCCACTGAGGGAAAAAAAGGGTGTAAAAGAAAAGACAGCCATCCGTGGCTAAGTAAAGAAATTAAGGATAGTATTCGACTAAAAACAAGGGCATATAAGGTAGCCAAATCTAGTGGGAGGATAGAGGATTGGGAAAACTTTAAAAGACAGCAAAAAATAACAAAAAGATTGATTAAGAAAGGGAAGATAGATTATGAAAGTAAATTAGCAAAAAATATAAAAACAGATAGTAAGAGTTTTTATAGTTATATAAAAAGAAAAAGGGTGGCTAAAGTAAATGTTGGTCCCTTAGAGGATGAGACCGGGAAATTAATGGTGGGAAATATGGAGATGGCAAAAACACAATGAATATTTTGTATCCGTCTTTACAGTAGAGGACACCAAGAATATCCCAACACTGGACAAGCAGGGGGCTATAGGGGGGGAGGAGATAAACACGATCAAAATCACTAAGGAAGTGGTACTCGGTAAAATAATGGGACTCAAGGCGGATAAATCGCCTGGACCTGATGGCTTACATCCTAGGGTCTTGAGGGAAGTGGCGGTAGGGATTGTGGATGCATTGGTAATAATCTTCCAAAACTCCCTGGACTCAGCAAAGCTCCCGGCAGACTGGAAAACTGCTAATGTAACACCCTTATTTAAAAAGGGCAGTAGACAGAAGGCTGGAAACTATAGACCGGTTAGCCTAACATCTGTGGTAGGTAAAATTTTGGAGTCCATTATTAAGGAGACAGTAACAGGACATTTGGATAATCATAATTTAATAGGACAAAGTCAGCATGGTTTTATGAAGGGGAAGTCATGTTTGACAAATTTGCTGGAGTTCTTTGAGGAAGTAACATATAGGGTGGATAAAGGGGAACCAGTGGACGTAGTGTATTTAGACTTCCAAAAGGCATTTGACAAGGTGCCACACAAAAGATTATTGCTTAAGATAAAAAATCACGGGATTGGGGGTAATATTCTGGCATGGATAGAGGATTGGCTATCTAACAGAAGGCAGAGAGTTGGGATAAATGGTTCATTCTCAGACTGGCAATCAGTAACCAGTGGTGTTCCGCAGGGGTCAGTGCTGGGTCCCCAACTCTTTACAATCTATATTAACGATTTGGAGGAGGGGACCGAGTGTAACATATCAAAGTTTGCAGATGATACTAAGATGGGAGGGAAAGTAGTGAGTGAGGAGGACATAAAAAACCTGCAAGGGGACATAGACAGGCTAAGTAAGTGGGCAGAGATTTGGCAGATGGAATACAATACTGGAAAGTGAGGGGTTATACACTTTGGCAGGAAAAATTGTAGAGCTAGTTATTATCTTAATGGCAAGAAACTGGAAAGTATTGAAGTACAAAGGGATCTGGGGGTCCTGGTGCATGAAACTCAAAAGGTTAGTATGCAGGTGCAGCAAGTGATTAAGAAGGCCAATGGAATGTTGGCTTTCATTGCTAGGGGGATAGAATATAAAAATAGGGACGTATTGCTTCAGTTGTACAAGGTATTGGTGAGACCGCACCTGGAATACTGCATACAGTTTTGGTGTCCATACTTAAGAAAAGACATACTTGCTCTCGAGTCAGTACAAAGAAGGTTCACTCGGTTAATCCCGGGGATGAGGGGATGGACATATGAGGAGAGGTTGAGTAGATTGGGACTCTACTCATTGGAGTTCAGAAGAATGAGAGGCGATCTTATTGAAACATATAAGATTGTGAAGGGGTTGGATAGGGTGGATGCAGGGAGGATGTTCCAGATGATGGGTGAAACTAGAACTAGGGGGCATAGTCTTAGAATAAGGGGCTGCTCTTTCAAAACTGAGATGAGGAGGAACTACTTCACTCAGAGGGTGGTAGGTCCATGGAATATGCTGCCCCAAAAAGCTGTTGAAGCTACATCATTACATAAATTTAAAACAGAAATAGACAGTTTCCTAAAAGAAAAGGGAATTAAGGGTTACGGGGAGCGGGCAGGAATTTGGACATGAGTCTAGGTTCGGATCGGTCATGGCCCTGTGGGTAGCGGAGCGGGCCCAGGGGCCGTGTAGCCTGCTCCTGCTCCTGTTTCGTGTGTCTAATTCTGTTAGATTCAGGAGATAGTCCTGTCATAGTGGATTGGCGGTTAGGATCAGATCAGCCATGATCTTATTGAATGGCGGAGCAGGCTCGAGGGGCCAATTGGCCTACTCCTGCTCCTATTTCTTATGTTATGTTCTTATCTGCGCCTGAGCTCTCTGAACTTGGCTGAGTGAGGCGGAGGCTTGTCCCTATGGGGGAGTGAGCTTCATAGTGGGAAATCACTGACTCTACAGATGAGTGTTGATTGCTCAGCAGCCTCAAACATGTTGACGTGGAGGACGGAATAGCAGCGTGGAGGACAGTGGAGAAGTTGAGAATCGAGCGTACAAAGGCATCGTTAAGGGTTTCGGCAGCAGTGGGAGTAAGATGGGGCGGAGCTGGAAATGTAATCCCGATAGTGGACAGGACTTTGAAGCTCCGTTCATGGTTGAACGGGATGTTAAAGTTTGCACTGTGAATGATCAGCCAGAGATGGGCCAGGAATCAATGGCAAGAATGTGGGGCTTTTTTGCCACCTTAATTCTTCCCAATACACCAGGTGACACTTCATTGCATGTTAGGTACAGCATTCCAGGTAACCGCACCATCTGAAAAAAGCTCTGGAGGTCAGAGAAACAGTGTTTAAAGCTCGATTACTGCTATTTTCTGCAGACTTTTGGATCAATACAGAATGATGAAGCACAATTGCAGTCCTAATAATTCCATTATGCATTAGCTTGGTGACCGTATCTAAGTCTAACGGACACAACCTCCTGTTACCTCAATCTAGACCTCATCTCTGCATGGATGCAGTAATCTGTGATTATCCTGGTTCTTGCATCTAAAATAGAGTTACAGCTGAATGGTCCTCTGTACTTGGCAGTGAATAAGCCAACCATAGGAGAGGTCATGGCAATGTTCAATTCGACTGACTGATTTGAGTCCAATTAATTTGTAGATGAAACCGAAGGTTTGAGAAAGTTGTTTTAGCCTCTCATGGGGAAAGTGATCATTGCGATATTCTTTTCTTTCAGGCGTTTCACATCTCGGACATGTTTAGACCCAAGAGAAAGATGACAAAAGAATCGAACATCTGTTCAGACAGTTCCATACAGACCAATCACACAACGTGTTAGCAGAGACGAGTGCCAAGAGTATGGGAAGGACGTTGGGGCATCAGCACGAACCACCTGCCCATCCTGCACCAGAAACGTATCATGAAACCAGTGCTCAAAGACAACTTTCCACTTTTTAATCTCAAGAATGTTCTCCAAGCACTGCTTCACTGATTTTTATTTTCAGGCATGTCCTTGATGCCACGTTCACTGGAAGCTTGGTGACCATCTGGAATTTTTCAAAATAGTTCTGTTACCTGCTAGCTTTCTGAGTATTTATTTCAGTTACAGTTTCTACTGCATGGATTTTGAACCGTTTGAGTCACAATTTGCCAATTTTCTGTAAGATGACAGCCCTGAAGTGCCTGACACCATAGATGCTAGCATCATATGGACACTCTGAACAATGCACACACATTTAAAGCTGTGAGCGACAGTGTATTCTGTATTTGTAATGAGGAATTAATATTCTGGGTCACAGGCTATGTTGAGCCTTTTGTGAGTGTATCCTTGTGACTGAAGAAACCATGATTAAGATATTTACCAGTTATTCAGTATATGGATGAAACAAGCTAAATTCTTTCCAAAATTATTACCTGCTTTTATTGTATCTGTAACTAATTGAGTCTAAAACCAGGGACAGGAGTTAGCTTGATGACCTGTTTTGCTAATGGGTCCTGTTTACTGTAGGAGTCTAGCTAGCCAGAACTGGTATGTCACTCGTATTGGGGAAAGTGGGTGGTGTTGAAAAAGAGAGTTCCATTTCCAGACTTTTTAACACCGTAGAGTCAAAAATGAGTTGACGTTGGAAATCTTCTGGAAAAGACATGACATTGGACAGAATGAAAAGTTAAGAACATTGATGTTTTCAGGCATCTGTTTAGATATATTTAAAATCAAATATCCAGAAGGAATATGTGAACTGATTTGGGGGGTAAGGAGCGAAAGAAACTATATGGCAATGTTCATTTGAGTGGGCTTAACAGAAGACGAAGGAGGTGGTGAGCTGGACTTGAATGGGCTCCAACAAGTCACCTATATTGGGCAGGAAAGGGAGACCAACTGTTGGGAGATGAGAGCAATCAAAGGCATGAGGGAAACGTGACCTTAAGCAACACTTGCAGACTGTTGCATGCAATATGCTGAATAGTGATGGAGGAAATTTGAGTGAGTTTAGATTACCAGATCAGTGCGCTATTGTGCATTAAACAGAAGGCGATTGCGACCCATGAGAAATGTCACATGACAGTGTGCCTTGTCTGTTTTTGGCTCGGATATTCTGATCGAGGGCGTATAGTGGCCTGCCAAGGATACACCCGCTCTGTCAGAAAGCAGGACAAGCGCTCAAAAGGGCTTGATCCAACGTTACATTTGAACTCCGTGCAGATCAATTTGGGGTGCATTTAGCTGGCTTGATTTTAATCCCAAGATTTTATATCTTTAATTCGGTGAATTTTATTATTATATCAACAAAACCATAAGTTCTCAATTTTGGTAACCTCGCCCCAGAAAGAATTGACAATCTGCAAATTCTTGTGTGTCCCTTTTTTAATATAAAGGGACCACCCAGCAGAATGGAAATTGGTGGATAATTGAGCGTCTTCAAATATGACAGGAAGGTGTAGTGGTTGAGCCAGGAGACAGTGTGTGAGGAGCAGGACCTTGGCTAAGGGCAGAGAGAGATGGGAGCGAGAGGCTGCGACCGAGCAAAGACAGGCGGAGGGCTGATGGCCGTTACCGAATAGTTCATAGCCGAGAGAGAGGGCATGGGCCCATTCTAGTGACTGATCAGGAAGGTGGGTAATTGGAGCATGGATAATTCAGGTTCCACTGTAATTTATTCAATTAAAGTCATAACAAAGTTGAGATCAATGTTTTAATTCCAATAGTTTTGCCTCTTACTTTAATTTCTTTTACATAAACATTTAGTATAATGCTCAGTCGGATACTTGCTAGCTCTGTTTTAACTTGTGGATGTTATTCCATTCATAACTATGGACTTTTGAACATTTTTATTGCATGTGGATATTTTACCCACCCTTAAGGTATCTGCCTGAATCAAATCTCCGTCAGATGGGAGGATAGCATGGCATTAAACCACTGACAGTCTTTTCCCCCCCTGAATTTCATCGGGCCTACACTTGAAAGTGGCCACGGTGTCTGTCATTTCACAAATACCACATCGGAGCGATAAACATCATGCCACAATCCCCCTTAATGCCAGTATTAATCTCTGTCGTGTTGCTGTTTGCTCTGTGAATGGTCCTCATTAAATGCTACTGTAAACTTATTTGTTGAGGGCGGACATTATGCAATATTTACCCGCGTTCAATGTTACCGAGCTTATGCTGGTGTTGAATGGAAGATTCCAAGCCTCCCGGAATTTTTCTAATCGTGTCAAATGCCCTCTTGCATTGCAGCTCTCGAGGGCAAAGTGACATTTTCTTGTGTGGGGCTTAGGCTTGGCACCGTGCCTTGTTCAAACTCGGCATAGAGGAGGGGGGAGGGGGGGGGGGGGCGGTGGAGAAATCTACTTCAGCAGAGTGCCGAGTGGAAAACTTGGAATAAAATTCAAGTTGAATTGAAACATTCTGTTTTCTATTCTAAGTGTTATGATCCCAGCTGCAGTTGCTTCTCCACTTGCGTCATTGCTGTGTGAATAGGGATTAACTATTTGTTAAGATAGATTTGGGCCATTTGTATAACATCATTTACACATCTGTTCTGTTGTCAACATCTGCACCACAATAAAGGAAAAACAGCTTGCATTTAGTTAGCACCTTATCGTCCAGATGTCCCAAAACTTTTTTAATCCAGTGGATCCCTTTTGAAGTATCGTCAGTGTTTCCCAGGCAGTCCAAGTTGTGTATAGCGAGGGCCAACAAGTGTTGGGAGTTTGCATGAAAATAGTGTAATCTTTCCAAACATGGGTTCCATGTCATTACACACCAGAGGAATTTTCCTCTTGGTGTGCCTTAACCCCAGCCTCCGAACCAGCCCCGTCCGCAGTGTAACATTCCGTGCCTAACTCTAATGTAGTCATGGGTGGTTTATACTGGGCATTTGTGCCCCAATAAGGGATGGGTCGAGACTAATTCCAGACTCCCTTCACTTGGGAACAGTTCCAACTCGGAGAAATGGAGATTTTCATCCCATCAGCCTCGGCTGGAGTTAAACAAAGGGCCCGAGAGATGAAAAGGCAGTCTTGTTTCTGAATCATTGGAGCACCTGGTCACCCGAATCTCGAACTCTATAGATGTCCGGTGATGATGTGGAAATGGCCTGATTGTGAACTGCTTCTTTATGCTGCTGTAACCCATATTTTTTATCAGGCAACTCTTGTAGACACCTCAACGGCCTTGCCAAAGGGTTTTGGTGTATATTATAAATTGTGAGGATAATGTGTGAAATGCCTCAAAATATATGTGTATAAAAATTTTATTGTAAATAAAAAGTTAATTCCTTTTTCAATTTTAATGAGCGCTCTAAGGTGTGAGATTTTTTTAAATTGATCCTTACATTTCAACAACAACTTGCATTTATAAAGCACCTAAAATGTCCCACATGCTCTGAAGAGTTAAATTATATTTCTGAAGCATAGTCGCTAAATAGGGTTCTTGGCAACTATGGGGAGTATTTTATTTTTGAGTAAAAACAGTAAAGCATATGTTCTGAAAACATTAAAAGTGAAGTTGAAAGCGATGTACATGTGTTGGAGGATTCAGCATTTAACACTTCATCATTGTGCAGCAGCAGACAAAGTCTGCAAAATGCTGAACAGGATTGCTAAATTAGTAGAGTACAAGTTGGAGGATGTTCTGCTAAAACTGTATGGTGCTTTGGTCAGACTGCACCTCAAGTCCTGTCTCCAGTTTTGGTCATTGAGACACCAGGGAAGACATTCAAGCCCCCGGAGGTAGTTGAGAGAAGAACCACAGCGCTGATCCTAGTGTCGGAGGATTAGGTTCTAAACTGAGACTGGAGAAACTTGGGCTCTTCAGCCTTAAAAGGAGGTGATTTGAGACCAGACGTAAGATAGTAAACCTTATAGAAGAGGCTAAATCTCAAACACTACTTCAAGGTAAACAATGACGGTTGGCATAGGGCACAGGGTAAAACTGGGAAAAGACAAATTGAGGACTGCGTTTAGAAAGTTTTTTTATATAAAATATAAGCACATCAAACAGACTTCCAAGCAAAAACCTTGATGAGGGGACTAGATTTTTTTTTTTCTAAATGGAAGAGTTAGAAATGGGTGCCTTCATCTGTATGAATTAAATATCTGCAAAGCACTTGAATCAGATAGAATATATGCTAGAATACTCTAAAGATGCAAAAGGAAATAGGTCAAGTTCTTAATATTTTTGGGAGCTCCTTAAGTTCAGGAGCTGTACCTGAGGATTGGAAGTCAAGAAATGTTCTGACCTTCAGAAAACAGGTGAGCCATGGACTGGAATCTCTTGAACAGTCAACCTGCAATTGGTCATGGCCCGGGTAAAGTGCCCAAAAGCATTTTACAAGATCAGCACTCCTCTACAGAGACCAGACGTAGAACTCGGCATGAAATCTGATTCACAAATCCATTTGACATTTTGAGGAGGTAGATAGGCGGATCAGAGGTTAATAGCAGATGTAATTTAATTGGTTTTTCCAGAATGCATTCAAGAAAATTCTGCATGGGAAGAAAGGATCATGGATTCAATGGCATATCAGTTAACTTAGAGAATTGCTGTCAATGCAAAGGTTGGGGCATTGATGGTGCAGCTCTACAGGGTCCATCTGGGTGCCCCGCTATTCATACTAATAAGTGATGTGGAGCAGGCGGCTTGTAATATTTGCTGATGACAGCAAGCTATATGGTCGTGTGACTAGTATAGGGGAGATTTGATAGCATTGAAGGGATGTGGATAAATTAAGCTGACAGGCGAAGTAATAGTAGATGAGTTTCAATGCTGATCTAAATATACGCTAATGCATGTTGGAACAGGAAACTTGAAAAGCAAGCACATAATGAATGGCTGTCTATTTACAAAGGTGGAAAAGGAAAAGGATCTGGGTGGGATTATTAACCATTCACTAAAAGTATCCAATAAACACAAAGCTGTTACCAGTGAGGCTGATCACGTACTTGATACATCCTGAGGGGATTTAATTATAAATCACAACAAATTATTTTAACCCTGTGTGACTTACTGTTAAGAACACACTTAGAATATTGTGAGCAGTGTTAACGATCACATTCTAGCTCGTAACTAACTCCCAGGTATCTGTTTATTCTGTGTCTAAAGCATTCAAACCAGTTCATTAGATTCCAGCCTGTATCTCTGTCTTGGATATCTGCTATTCTATACATAAATCATCTGAACCCCTTGATCAGATTCCAGCCAACAGCTCACTCCCGGGTATCCATTATTCTATATATAAACCATCTGAACCCCTTGATTACATTAATACAAAAGCAAAATACTGCGGATGCTGGAAATCTGAAATAAAAACAGAAAATGCTGGAAACACTCAGCAGGTCAGGCAGCACCTGTAGCGAGAGAAACCGAGTTAATGTTTCAGGTCGGTGACCCTTCATCAGAACCCTTGATTACATTCCCAGATATGTTATTCTATATATAAATCATCTCAACTCTTTGATCAGATTCCAGTCTGCACCATTTAATAGTATCCATTATTCTGTATATAAACCATTTGAGTCCCTCAGTTAGGTTCCAGTGTAAAATCCCGTTCCCAGTTGTCTGTCTAGAAGCCACCTAATCGTTCAATCAAATTCCAAAACTCAGCTCCTGGTGGGCAATTTTAACCCAGCCCAGCTGGCACTCCACCTGATTTCACTTACCATTGACTTTAATGGAAAATAAAACCAATGAGGCGGTCATTGGACGAGTTAGGTTAAAATAAGCCCCTGGTAGCTGCTGTTCTATATATGAACCATCCAAACCCCTCCATTAGATTCCAGCCTGTAACTTTTTCCCCAGTATCTGATTCTATCTGTTAACCATCTGAACCCATCGATGAAATTCCAGCCTGTAGCTCAATCATGATATTCATTATTTTCTGAATCGTGTGGCAGAATTTGGTTGTAATCAACTAAAAAGAAAAAGAAATACTTCCAGTTCTAAAGCACCTTTCATGACCTCAGGACCTCCCGTTGCCTTTACAGCCAATAAATTACTTTTGACGTGTAGTCACTTGTAATGCGGGAAACGTTCAAAACTGGTCTAGTCTGGGTATAGAGCCATTGCTCTTCATCACCCTGGGCAACCACATCATTCACGGTGAGTTCTAGGCCGCTTCTCGCTCTTGGTGCTGTAGAATTTGCAAAATTGAACTTTGCCCTATAAGGGCCTATTGGCAGAAAAGGCCTTAATTTTAAAGACTGTTTTAAAAGAAGCCCAGAAAAAAGGGGCACACAAAATGGCCGCCGGACCCCGTGACCAGCTTTTGGGACACTTTAAAATGGTTCTTGCAGTCCCCAGACAGCTTTTGTGGATTCAGCCCACAGTAGGCTCTGGAAGGTAGTTTCAGGGAAAACGAAACCAGACAGAGCCCCATATGTAGTGTATGTACCTTTAAGAGGAACTATTTTTTTGAAGCCCCTGTGTACTGTAGTACCGGTAGTGACCACTCGGGTATATAAGCCTGTATAGCGTCTTGTATAGTTTAGTTCACCTCCAGACTTTGTTCAGTAAACACTTGTTAAATCAACTCCTGCATTCCGTGTCTCCATTAACACACGGATTCAACAGTGGCGACGAGTTAGAAACGAACTTACCTGCAATTCGGCAGCACCTCAAGGAGATCGATTCCTCAGACGAAGGTCGAAGAAAAAAAAACTGTGGTTTCACCAGCTAAACGGGCTGGTGGCAGGTAGTGCACTGATCCTTCCTGGGCGGCGGGCTGGGGCTCGATTGGGTGGCTCTGCAGCGGGGCCGGGCAGCGAGTCGGAAAGCAGAAGCAAACAGAGACAGAGGGTGGAGCACTCAGGAGACAGCCGGCGCTGCAAAGCAGGTCGGCGTTCGGACCGAGCAGAGGGAGGGGAAAGTCCCAGAGGGTCCGACGGGAACGATTCTCCAAGTGACGGAGAAACTGTTTAAAATATATGTGTAAATAAAAAAAATAAAAAAATAAAGATAGAAATACCGCGAAAAGCTGCAGGTCGCAACGGGAACCGCGGAGAACAGCAGCGGCAGCGGCGGGAAAGCGCGGGAGGCACCATCTTGACTCGGCAGGGAAGAAGGAAAAGCGCGGGAGGCGCCATTTTTGATTTTCAGGATGCCTAAGACTGGCAATATTACTGCTTTCGATAGTGATATAGAGGATTGGACCACATATGTGGAAAGAGTGGAGGTATATTGCAAGGCGAATGAAGTAGCGGATGATAAAAAGGCATCGGTACTTCTAAATCTGATGGGCGCAAGGACATACGGGCTGTTACGAAACTTGATCACTCCAGCCAAACCGATGGACAAGAATTTTAAGGAGATTGTTGATACCCTACAGGAGCACTTAAACCCAACACCGCTGCTGATAGCGGAACGATTCAAATTCTTCAGGAGGAATCAGCACAAGAATGAAAGTAACGCTGATTACCTCACCGAATTACGAAAGCTGTCAAAGCACTGCCAATTCAGGGCAGGACTGGCAGATTCTCTATGAGACAAATTCGTCTGCGGTCTCCTAAGCGAAGGATCACAGAAAAGACTACTTTCTGAGAAAGATTTGACACTGGACAAGGCTTTCAGTGTGGCTGTATCATACGAAGCAGCAGCAAGAGGAGCTGCAGAGATACAGCAAAAGCCACAGGACTTCGGCACCCATGAAATGACACAGGGTTTCGAGAGATGTTATCGCTGCAGCAGATCCACCCATGACCAGAGGGACTGCTGGTTCAAGGACAAAGCATGCAGGCAATGCGGAAAGATGGGACACATTGCACGTGTATGCCGATCTGGAAAAAAATCCGCTGACAGTAAAAAGGTCAATAAGGAAAAGTACAGAAAGGTACAAATGATGACGGACAGTAGCTCCGAAGACCAGAAGAGCGATAGTGACTCCGGAAACAAGAGACTAAGCTGTCTCAAATTACATAATGTAATTGCCAAAGAAGATTACCAGACCATTTGGGTTACCCTCATGATAGCGGGGTCCCCAGTTAAAATGGAGCTAGATACAGGATCAGCTCTGACCGTCATAAGTCGACGGGATTACGAGCGGCTATTTCCGCATATACCTTTGAAAGACATGTCCATTATCTTGAAGACATATACAGGGCAGAAAGTATACCCCAGAGGGAAAATAAGGGTGCCTGTTGTATACAACGGCAAGGAAATACAGAAGTTGTATTTATATGTTCTGCAAGATGGTGGTCCACCGTTGTTGGGACGTGAATGGATCAGAAAGATACGTTTAGACTGGCACTCCATTCAGGCACTGACGGTGACCAGTAAGAAAAAAAATGATGATGACGTCATACTTGGACGATTAAAAGAAATCTTGGCTAACGCCAAAGAAGTGTTTCAACAGGAACTAGGAACCCTGAAAGGCGCCACCGCCTCAATAAAAGTAGATGCGGCAATTCCCAAGTTTTTTAAGGCAAGGCCGGTGCCATACGCAATTCATCCAGCAGTCGAGGCAGAGCTGGAGAATTTGGAAAAAGCAGGCGTGTTATCCAAGGTAGATTGGAGCGAGTGGGCAACACCCAGCGTCCCGGTCATGAAGAAAACGTTGAATAATGATAAATCTGAAGAACAGAGAAAAATTCGCATCTGTGGGGACTTCAAGGTGACTGTAAACCCGGTTCTTCACACGGTACAGTATCCTCTTCCGAGGATAGAAGATATTTTCGCCTCACTATCCGGAGGGAAACGTTTCACCAAAATTGACTTGGCACAGGCATATCTACAGATGGAGGTTGAGGAGGCCTCTAAAAAGTATCTCACGATAAACACACACAAAGGCCTGTACCAGTACAATCGACTGGTTTTCGGAGTAGCATCAGCTCCAGCTATCTGGCAAAGAGCTATGGAGCAAGTCCTGCAAGGGATTCCGGGGACTCAATGCTACCTAGACGACATCCTTGTAACAGGAGAAAATGACAACGAGCACCTTGCCAATTTGGAGCAGGTGCTCACGAGGCTGAGAGAACGGGGCCTACGAGCAAATCGCCCCAAGTGCGAATTTTTCCAGAAACAAATATCAGATTGTGGCCATGTCATTAACGAAGAAGGGTTGCATAAGTCACCTGAAAAAATTGAAGCGGTCGTAAAAGCCCCAGCGCCTGAAAATGTCTCACAATTAAGGTCGTTCCTGGGATTAATAAATTACTATCATAAATTTTTCCGAACTTGTCAACGGTTCTGCACCCTCTTAACGCACTGCTACAAACGGGAGTAATTTGGAAATGGAGCGAAGACTGTAAACGTGCCTTCCATAAATGCAAAGGCTTGATCACGTCCAAGGAAGTGTTGGCTCATTACAACCCATCACTGCCAATCAGACTGGCGTGCGATGCATCCCCTTACGGCGTGGGAGCGGTATTATCGCATAGATTCCCTGATGGCTCGGAGCGGCCGATAGCTTTTGCGTCACGCTCATTGAACTCAGCTGAGCGTAACTATGCCCTGGTGTGGGGGGTGAAGAAATTCAACCATTACCTACACGGACAAAAATTTACCTTGTTGACTGACCATCAACCCCTCGTCTCCATATTCAACCCTAAAAAGGGCGTTCCCATTACGACAGCGCAAAGGCTACAGAGGTGGTCCCTTTTCCTAGGGGCACACCAATATGACATAGAATACAAAGGAACAAAACAGCATGGGAATGCTGACGGTTTATCGCGCCTACCGTTGCCAACGGTAGAAGAGGCACCTACAGTGGACCCAGTGGCGATGTTCCACTCGACCATAGTGGAATGTCCACCAGTGACAAATTCTACCATTGAAAAGGAAATGAGAAATGACCCGACTCTCTCACGAGTCTACGATTTTACGGTGAAGGGATGGCCAGCACATGGCGAACCACTGTTGCCAGCATTCTCGCAAAGAAGAGAACAGCTGTCAGTGTGCCGAGGAACCTTGATGTGTGGATCCAGAGTGGTGATTCCACCCAAACTCCAGGATAAAGTGCTAAAGGAGCTTCACGAGGGGCATCTGGGTGGAGTGAAAATGAAGAACTTAGCCAGAGCGTTTGTGTGGTGGCCAGGTATCGATGGAGACATCGAAGAAATGACCAAGAGCTGTCTAGGATGCCAGAAGGTCCAAAACGCCCCACCACAAGCCCCTCTACATCCATGGGAGTGGCCCTCATCTCCATGGCAAAGGGTACATATCAACTTTGCTGGTCCATTTATGGACTCAATGTTCTTAATCGCGGTTGATGCACACTCCAAGTGGCCGGAGGTAATAAAGATGTCCTCCACCACCACGGAAAAAACCATCACAGTATTAAGGACCATATTTGCCAGGAATGGGCTGCCTGAACAGATCTGTTCTGATAATGGACCGCAATTTGTATCCGAAGAATTCAGGAAGTTCTTAAAAAACAATGGGGTTAAGCACTACACGTCTGCCCCATACCATCCCGCCACCAATGGATTAGCTGAAAGGTTTGTCCAGACCTTCAAGAAGGCCATAAAGGCCATGGGTAATGAAGACATAAATCTACGACATAAGGTAGCTAACTTCTTGTTTGCGTACAGGAATGCAACACATGTGGTTACAAACCAAACCCCCGCCATGATGTTTTTCAATAGAAGACTAAGATGCCGGCTGGTTTTGATCAAGCCAAACATCAGAAGGGACGTAGAGAACCGGCAATTTCAAGGCATGAATGAAAGGCCAACTAGAACCTTCCAGATAGGTCAACAAGTTTTGGCCCGGGACTACCGTACCGAGAAATGGCAGCCTGGAACTATTTGCACACGACTAGGACCGCTGATGTATACCGTGGACATTGGAGAAAGCATAATAAGGCGCCATGCTGACCAGATCATAGAGTCATCCGAAAAGGGACAACCTACACCACAACTCTATACGCCTAATGATGAAGCAGAGATACCCATAGTATCTACCTCCGATCCGGTGATACTGGAACCAGATGAACCCGACACTGGCATTCAAGCCGAATCGACCTTGCCAAAAGAACCTACTACACCACCGAAACCTACTACACCACCGAGGCATTATCCGGACCGAGTCAGGAAGCCTCCAGAGAGACTGAATTTGTAATTGATTAACTTCAGCAAATGTGTAGATTATTGTTCTTGTAAAAATGTTAATTAATGATTACTTAAAATGTTATGTACTATTTATCTAAAAGGGGAGGAATTGTAGTGTATGTACCTTTAAGAGGAACTATGTTTTTTTGAAGCCCCTGTGTACTGTAGTACCGGTAGTGACCACTCGGGTATATAAGCCTGTATAGCGTCTTGTATAGTTAGTTCACCTCCAGACTTTGTTCAGTAAACACTTGTTAAATCAACTCCTGCATTCCGTGTCTCCATTAACACACGGATTCAACACAGATCAGATCGGCCTGTAGATAAAGGCCATCTAAATGTTTACCCAGACAAAGGGGAACAGATTCAAGTTTGAAGAGGGATATTAAAGACAATACAGGGTCGTTCCAGACCATAGATGGCAGTTACCGGCCATCCCGAAGATACTTTAAAAAAACAAAGACTACCCCGCTGTGTTACAAGCCCGCCAAAAGTTAAACAAAGTCTAACCTTGATTTGGCGGGAGATAAGGGCCTCCATGAAAAAGTATAACTGGAGTCCCGGGGTAGCCATCGGTAGCTTTCGCAGCGTTTATAGCTATCGGCGCGTTTCTTAGCCTTGGGAAGGCTTGACATCGGAGAAGGTGGCATAGTGGTTAGCACTGTTGCCTCACAGCGCCAGAGACCCGGGTTCGAATTCGGCCTCGGGTGACTGTCTGTGTGGAGTTTGCACATTCTCCCCGTGTTTGCGTGGGTTTTCTCCGGGTGCTCCGGTTTCCCCCCACAGTCCAAAGATGTGCGGGTTAGGTTGATTGGCTATGATAAATTGACCCTTAGTGTTAGGGGGATTAAATACGTGGGGTTACAGGGATAGGGTGGGATATGTGTTGGTGTAGGGGTTACGGGGATCGGGTGGGATATATGTCGGTGCAGGCTCGATGGGCCGAAATGGCCTCTATCTGCACTGTGGGGTTTCTGTGATTCTGTGAAGGCGGTTCGAAGAAGAAGAAGACGAGACCCGGGGTAGTCATCGGGAGATCATCGACAAAAACCCCGGGCCGTTGACGAGAAGAGAGGACGAAACGCCCTACAGCGTCGTGTGTAGGAGCACGGAGAAAAACGAGCTGCAGGCGAAATGATGGTCAGCGCGTCTTGCTGAAGAGAAGGAGCCATCAGCTTGAGCAGCCCGCTGCTCCTGCAGCCCAATGACCACGTGGAGACAGGACGCCTGAGAGGACCAAAACGCAGACTTCAAAATCTCTATGTTTCTAACTGGGATTGGTGAGCATGTTTCTGACCCCTCGTAATGTAATCTAGCTAGGCTTAGGGGGTGGGCATTTTGGATATAATTTAACAGTGAATTGTTGTCCCTCGATGTTCCGTGTGTTTCCCTATTTCAGGATGAACCTTGTAAAGCGTAATATGCCTGTAGATATGTTGGTTAGTACTGTACTATGATTTGTTTTTCCCTCCCATGTACCTTATTAGCTCATATTTAATTTTTCCTCCATGCAATAAAATTTCATTTCGTCTCATTAAACTTGGTCTATAGAGTATTCTCTGCATTGCAGTTCCTGCCTCAAAGTCCAGTGTATAGAACCTAAGGGGCGAGTGGGTCGAACCACTCGGTGAATTACTGTGCAAGAGAGCGAGGCCTCTGGAGCGAGAGAGACCTCGGCGATTGAAAACCCCTTACAGTGCAATGTCCTGCTCACTATTGAGTCAGTGTCAATGATTACAGATAGGAGGGGGGAAACAGTTTTAATAGAGATGGGACAATTGTCACCCTCTGACGCCACTTATGGGAAATGGAGTAGGCCATGTCATGCTACAGCCTTGATCAAACATGTCAACAAACAATGCCCATATTCCTGTGGGCATCCCAGGCAGCAGATTGTGCTTTGAGGAGATGTCAAAGCCATTACTCCACTGACAAAATCATCTCCGCATAAAAGGATTCTTCAGAAGCTCATTCCACCTGGCCCAAAAAATGACAAATTAGGACTAGCCTTGGGGATGTTTATCACATCTCCTTGGTAATCCTCCGTGAAAACAATCTTCTTTTAAACAAAGTTTACATTGTAAAGAACAAAGGGGCCCATTAAGGAGTCAGGCATTCAACATCAAGGGTCTTTTATCTTCCCAGAAGCTGTTTAAGCTGTGCCTGGGATGCTGGTACGTTTCTGTAAACTTCTCTCGCTGAAGAATGCCCCTCATTAATTTCACTTTGAAAGGAAATCGACCATTGCTGTCGTTAAGGGTCAGGGGCTCTCAGCCTTTGAGATAGGGTGGCATACTTGTTCTATGTGCTGATAAGGGATGCTGGGAGTTCATAGACACCACAAAGATTAATTTTTTATGGGTCTATTTTGACTAGTATCTCTGCACCTTCACAATTCTCTCTGCAGTTTTAAATACAGCCAGCTTTTCTCAATTTAACTTCGACACTCAGCCACTCTTGCGTGTGTATACCTGAGTTCCTCTATGAAGTATACAGGCAGGGTGGCAGAGCCAGTGAAGCACCTCCATGGATTAAAGCTGCACATTCCCACAATGTTCCTGTGAAAAATCAATATTAACCGTTGAGAAGCGATGCCAATACGTGAACTCCGGGTTTATAATGTTTACTTTGTTTATTTACTGTTCATTTTGACAATAAAACACTAGAGCAGGAGAGAGAGAGAGGGGGAGAAGTGTATGTTAGGAACCTTAAAGCCAAATTAGCACCATGAGTGGATGGCAAAGAATTGTCCTGGTTTTGGTGTTTCTGATAACGAGGGTTTATATTGAGACAATAGCAAAATACTGCGGATGCTGGAAGTCTGAAATAACAACAGAAAATGCTGGAAACACTCAGCAGGTCAGGCAACATCGAGGAGAGAGAAACAGAGTCAATGTTTCGAGTTGGGGACCCTTCGTCAGAACTGGAAAAGGTTAGAGAAGAGAGATTTTTAACAAGGTTTAACAAGGTAACATGCCTTTGTTACCTCTAAACTTGACTATTCCAATGCACTCCTGGCTGGCCTCCCACATTCCACCCTACGTAAACTTGAGGTCATCCAAAACTCGGCTGCCCGTGTCCTAACTCGCACCAAGTCCCGTTCGCCCATCACCCCTGTGCTCGCTGACCCACATTGGCTCCCGGTTAAGCAGAGCCTCGATTTCAAAATTCTCATCCTTGTTTTCAAATCCCTCCATGGCCTCACCCCTCCCTATCTCTGTAATCTCCTTCAGCCCCACAACCCCCCAAGATATCTACGCTCCTCTAATTCTGCCCTCTTGAGCATCCCTGATTATAAGCGCTCCACCATTAGTGGCCGTGCCTTCTATTGCCTAGGCCCTAAGCTCTGGAATTCCCTCCCTAAACCTCTCCGCCTCTCTACCTCTCTTTCCTCCTTTAAGACACTCCTTAAAACCTACCTCTGTGACCAAGCTTTTGATCACCTGCCCTAATTTATCCTTATGTGGATCGGAGTCAAATTTTTTGTCTTAAAATACTCCTGTGCAGCACCTCGGGACGTTTTACTACGTTATAGGCGCTATATAAATGCAAGTTGTTGTTGTTGAAGAGACGAACGGAAATCCCGTCGGGGAGAAGAGCAGAACTTCTTCAAGGTGGGCATTTCTAGAAGAGAGGTGGCAGTGAACCAAACACTAATACAATAGCAAAATACTGCGGATGCTGGAAATCTGAAACAGCAACAGAAAATGCTGGAAACACTCAGTGGGTCAGGCAGCATCGAGGAGAGAGAAACAGAGTTAATGGCCCAGAAATTCGGGTCGGGGGCTTCCCGTGGGTGCAAGCCCCCGACCTGCACTTACCTTGCGCGCCGTCCTATGAGCTGTGGGCCCCCATGGAATTCCGATCCGGGGCCTGCTCCAGCTGCCGGCGCGCAGTGCTTGCGTGTCCCAGGGACGCAGTTAATTCGATGCGTCCCCTGGGATCACGTGGGTCATGGGCAGCCAATCGGAGCAGGGAATGCTCCATTCATAAGTCTGACAGGAAGACCTGTCAAAACTTAGAAATACTACGGGCCCCATAACATCACTAAATCTTCAAATAAATTTTAAAAAACATCACATTTTTTAAATAAACTATAAATTACATGAAATAACTATTTTAAACAATAATTAAAATTTTTGAAAAACATTTTTTATTTTCTAACGGGGCTAAAAATAAACGTACCTTTCTTTAAAGTATTTAAAAATAATAAACCTGTGGAAAAAATGTTTTAATTTTAATTAATTCACCACTTACCTTGTAAAAAGCAGGCCTTACGCCTGCTTTTTATATGTCTAACTTTTGGAGACTTACCCTCCCGGGAAAACCTGTAAAAAAAAACGAAGTTCGATGCACACACGCAGCCTCTCCCGCGCACGCGTTCGACCTCTGAGCCCCTGCTTTCAAGGGAACGGAATTGCCGGTCTCCCGCGCATGCGCAGTGCATGCAGGAAACCGGCACTTCCATTGGGCTTACGGGTGAGTAGCCTGTGCGTACTCACCCGTGGAGACCCGAATTTCTGGGCCAATGTTTCACTGATATTGGGGTTGTGTTCATCTGTGCACCCTGCCAACTCAGTCGCTTTGATGCTGGGCAGGAGAGACACAGACCAACCTCGTTAGTATTGATACCCTGAGGCTCCCCTCCAAACTATATCCAATATGCAACTTTTGTTGTTGGTGTAAAAAAGATCGAACAAAACACTGATGTCTATGCAGCATAACGGCCTATGTTTGCAAAGAAAATAATGTTACATTAGCAGTCAGATATTCTGAGAATTCGCCAGAAATTTCAAATTTGACTTTGTATTAAATCCAAGGATTTTTCAACCCCAGCTAATTATGGCCCTTTCTATGGCACCAGCGATCTACGATGAAAACCAACTAGCTAGTCGACAGTTTTATTTGATTTATTGTTCGGTGATGGGAGGTAACTTTACAGGATCATTTTCGGCAGGTGCTGGGATGGGCTGGATCAAGTCCCTGATAAAGCAGATGGTACATGGTCTGTGGAAGGAGTGTCTCAATAAGATGAATCACCTTTACTCATTTCCTTTCTTCTTTATTTACGAATAGTTTGGTCTCAGTCTAAACCTGAAGCGCAAGGGCCTGGAGATGACTTGGGGAGATATGATCAGGAGAAAATACCAGGACGATGCATCAGACTGTTGACAAAGAAAGAAAGACTTGCATTTATATAGCGCCTTTCATGACCACCAGATGTCCCAAAGCGCTTTACAGCAAATTAAGTAGTTTTTGAAATATAGTCACCGTTATAATGTAGGAAACACGGCAGCCAATTTGTGGACTGCAAGCTCCCACAAACAGCAATGTGATAATGACCAGATAATCTGCTTTATTGATGTTGGTTGAGGGATAAATATTGGCCAGGACATCCGGAATAACTCCCCTACTCTTCTTCGAAATAGTGCTTTGGGATCTTTTACATCCACCTGAGAGAGCAGACGGGGCCTCGGTTTAACGTCTCATCCAAAAGACAGCACCTCCGACAGTGCAGCACTCCCTCAGCACTGCACTGGAGTGTCAGCCTAGATTTTTGTGCTCAAGTCTCTGGAGTGGGACTTTGAACCCACAACCTTCTGACTCAGAGGCGAGGGTGCTACCCACTGATCCACGGCTGCCAATTTGTGGACTGCAAGCTCCCATGACCAGATAATCTGCTTTAGTGATGTTGCTAATTGCTAGAGCGATCAAAGGTTTTATTGTTGATTTATATAAACATCCAGTATTATTTGTAGCAACCAGCGAGTGCTGCCTTATGAAACGGTAAAGAATGAATTGTCATTCTCTAAGTCATGCAATGAAGGATCATGGTGTACTGCTATCAGCTGAAATTCTCCAGATTCTGCTAGCAGTGTGAACGTCCGGAACGCTCTTTAGATTGAGATTGACATATCCGTCAGTTTGTTGTAACAACGGCTGAACAAAGTCTTGCAGTTGTCACAATGCAGAATCAATCAGATAATTGAGATCACTCAAATCGATCAGGAGATTGCTCCCGAAACTGGCACAATCTTTCAGGAGAAATGTGTGTCTCACCTATTTCTTTATGTTTTGTTTCTTTATTCCTTATAGACGAGAAACTCTTTGAATTTTATTTCTGTTTTGTGAGTGATTTATCAATTCGATTTTTATTTTAGTATTGTGCGAAGTGAACAAGAAATAGATTTAATTCAAGCAAAATGTTTTAAAATGTTCTCCCTTATCCTCCGACTGAAGATTCTAATTTATGAGCTGGGCCCTACTTCTCCTAAAGGTGCTAACTCATAGAATCATTGAATTTTACAGCACAGAAGGAGGCCATTCGGCCCATCGTGTCTGTGCCGGTTCAAGATATGTCCACCCAAATGTGGTGGCTCTTTAGTGGGGCGGTTAATGGTTCTCCTGAAGGAGAAGGGGACTATGTTTTTCTTCAAGGAGCTGACTCTCAAGGGGTTCTCCTTTGCCTTGCCATCTTTCTCCCTGCATTGGCTCCAGCTCCTCCTGGCCCTACAAGGAAAGTTAAAAAAAAAGAAAATCACCTTTTTGGACCTCATTCTGGCCTTGATCTGCTTCTCCGCTAGGTTGACCTGGCGGGAAACTCGCTGTGGCTTCCCGCTCAGGCCGTCGAGTTAAAATTGCAGCTGGGTCCGGTTGTCTTCATCGACATGCATATGTAAAATAGGGCCCTGTCAGCTTTTGGCGGCCTTGTCACGTCCCAAAGCGTTTTACAGCCAATGAAGTACTTTATGAAGTGTAGCCACTGTTGTAATGTGGGAAACGCAGCAGACAATTATGCGCACAGCAAGCTCCCACAAACAGCAATGTAATGATGACCAGATGATCTGTTTTTAGTGATGTTGATTGACCAGGACACCGGGGATAACTCCCATGCTCTTCTTCGAAATAGTGTCATGGGATCTTTTACATCCACCTGAGAGGGCAGACGGGCCCTCGGTTTAACGTCTCATCCAAAAGACGGCACCCCCGACAGTGCAGCACTTCACTGGAGTGTCAGCCTAGATTTTTGTGCTCAAGTCCCTGGAGTGCGATTTGAATCCACAACCTTCCTAATTAAGAAGAATGAGGGTGCTACCCACTGAGCCACGGCTGACACAAGAGGTAAGTGTTTATATGTACAGGAAACTTTTTTTTACCCAGCACGGACGGGACCGACGTGGTGCCGGTTCATCAAAAATTCCGGATAACCGAATGCTATAGTAAAAGATACGGAGAGCTGAGAGCTCCGTATAAAGCAACAAACCCTGTTGCTTAGCAACAAGTGTAGAACAATGGCCACAAGTTCTAAGCGTCTCTGTAGCTTAGCAACAGCTGCAGCCACACCCTTGCACAGCAACAGACGGAGGAAGGCAAGTAATATGAAGTACGAACCCACTCCTGAATTTTGCCGGTTAACCGAGATTTCCGGTTATTTAGGTGCCGGTAAATCGAAAGTTTCCTGTACAAGAGTTTAGAGAATAAGCGCACATACAAGAGTAAATGTTCTATTCTCGCAAGCACAATGCAGGCACAGGGATTGAGCGAGCGGGTCTTAGGCATGCTGAGCGCCTCAGCCCTTCTGCCTGTGATTTTCTGGTGGGTCACATTTTGTATGTTAGAGTACTAGTGCATATTTTGTGGCCGTATAATAGCCACAGAATGTCTGCAAAGATATTTTAATGAATTCCTGAAGCAATTTCCTGGCTTTTATACCAGGATTGTTTTTTGTTTTCAAAGCCTGTTTTGAACGGGCACGAGAAACTCTACGAGCTCTTACAGAGAAACAGGCTCTGTTGTTCTGTGGGAATCTTTACAATATTGTTTCATTATTGTGTTGTTTTTTATTAGTGCTTTTCAATATTTCAGAAACTTTAATTAACAATATGCATTCTGGAATCATTTTGAGGGACATTTCTTATTTAATCATTAGAATAAGTTTGGTTTTAAACATTCCAAATAAATGTTACCTCTAGACTCGATTATTCCAATGTTCTCCTAGACAGCCTCCCCCGCCCCCCACTACCCCCCCCCCCACCGCCCCCCACGCCCCCCTGCACCCTCCGTAAACTTGAGCTCATCCAAAACCCTGGTACCCGTATCCAAAACCCTGGTACCCGTATCCTAAACTCTGGTACCCGTATCCAAAACCCTGGTACCCGTATCCTAAACTCTGGTACCCCTATCCTAAACTCTGGTACCCGTATCCAAAACTCTGGTACCCGTATCCAAAACTCTGGTACCCGTATCCAAAACCCTGGTACCCGTATCCAAAACTCTGGTACCCGTATCCAAAACCCTGGTACCCGTATCCAAAACTCTGGTACCCGTATCCAAAACTCTGGTACCCGTATCCTAAACTCTGGTACCCGTATCCAAAACCCTGGTACCCGTATCCTAAACTCTGGTACCCGTATCCTAAACTCTGGTACCCGTATCCTAAACTCTGGTACCCGTATCCTAAACCCTGGTACCCGTATCCTAAACTCTGGTACCCGTATCCAAAACCCTGGTACCCGTATCCAAAACTCTGGTACCCGTATCCAAAACTCTGGTACCCGTATCCTAAACTCTGGTACCCGTATCCTAAACCCTGGTACCCGTATCCTAAACTCTGGTACCCGTATCCTAAACCCTGGTACCCGTATCCTAAACTCTGGTACCCGTATCCAAAACTCTGGTACCCGTATCCTAAACTCTGGTACCCGTATCCTAAACTCTGGTACCCGTATCCAAAACCCTGGTACCCGTATCCTAAACTCTGGTACCCGTATCCAAAACCCTGGTACCCGTATCCTAAACTCTGGTACCCGTATCCTAAACCCTGGTACCCGTATCCTAAACTCTGGTACCCGTATCCTAAACCCTGGTACCCGTATCCTAAACCCTGGTACCCGTATCCTAAACCCTGGTACCCGTATCCTAAACTCTGGTACCCGTATCCAAAACCCTGGTACCCGTATCCTAAACCCTGGTACCCGTATCCTAAACTCTGGTACCCGTATCCAAAACTCTGGTACCCGTATCCAAAACCCTGGTACCCGTATCCAAAACCCTGGTACCCGTATCCTAAACTCTGGTACCCGTATCCAAAACTCTGGTACCCGTATCCAAAACTCTGGTACCCGTATCCAAAACTCTGGTACCCGTATCCAAAACTCTGGTACCCGTATCCTAAACTCTGGTACCCGTATCCAAAACTCTGGTACCCGTATCCTAAACCCTGGTACCCGTATCCTAAACTCTGGTACCCGTATCCTAAACTCTGGTACCCGTATCCAAAACTCTGGTACCCGTATCCTAAACCCTGGTACCCGTATCCTAAACTCTGGTACCCGTATCCTAAACTCTGGTACCCGTATCCAAAACTCTGGTACCCGTATCCTAAACCCTGGTACCCGTATCCTAAACTCTGGTACCCGTATCCAAAACTCTGGTACCCGTATCCTAAACCCTGGTACCCGTATCCTAAACTCTGGTACCCGTATCCAAAACTCTGGTACCCGTATCCAAAACCCTGGTACCCGTATCCAAAACTCTGGTACCCGTATCCAAAACTCTGGTACCCGTATCCTAAACTCTGGTACCCGTATCCTAAACTCTGGTACCCGTATCCTAAACCCTGGTACCCGTATCCTAAACTCTGGTACCCGTATCCTAAACTCTGGTACCCGTATCCAAAACTCTGGTACCCGTATCCAAAACTCTGGTACCCGTATCCAAAACTCTGGTACCCGTATCCTAAACTCTGGTACCCGTATCCAAAACTCTGGTACCCGTATCCTAAACCCTGGTACCCGTATCCTAAACTCTGGTACCCGTATCCAAAACTCTGGTACCCGTATCCTAAACCCTGGTACCCGTATCCAAAACTCTGGTACCCGTATCCAAAACTCTGGTACCCGTATCCTAAACTCTGGTACCCGTATCCTAAACTCTGGTACCCGTATCCAAAACTCTGGTACCCGTATCCAAAACTCTGGTACCCGTATCCAAAACTCTGGTACCCGTATCCTAAACCCTGGTACCCGTATCCTAAACTCTGGTACCCGTATCCTAAACTCTGGTACCCGTATCCTAAACTCTGGTACCCGTATCCTAAACCCTGGTACCCGTATCCTAAACTCTCGTACCCATATCCAAAACCCTGGTACCCGTATCCTAAACCCTGGTACCCGTATCCTAAACTCTGGTACCCGTATCCTAAACTCTGGTACCCGTATCCAAAACCCTGGTACCCGTATCCTAAACCCTGGTACCCGTATCCTAAACTCTGGTACCCGTATCCTAAACTCTGGTACCCGTATCCAAAACTCTGGTACCCGTATCCAAAACTCTGGTACCCGTATCCTAAACTCTGGTACCCGTATCCAAAACTCTGGTACCCGTATCCTAAACCCTGGTACCCGTATCCTAAACTCTGGTACCCGTATCCTAAACTCTGGTACCCATATCCAAAACTCTGGTACCCGTATCCTAAACTCTGGTACCCGTATCCAAAACTCTGGTACCCGTATCCAAAACTCTGGTACCCGTATCCAAAACTCTGGTACCCGTATCCTAAACCCTGGTACCCGTATCCTAAACTCTGGTACCCGTATCCTAAACTCTGGTACCCGTATCCTAAACTCTGGTACCCGTATCCTAAACCCTGGTACCCGTATCCTAAACTCTCGTACCCGTATCCAAAACCCTGGTACCCGTATCCTAAACCCTGGTACCCGTATCCTAAACTCTGGTACCCGTATCCTAAACTCTGGTACCCGTATCCAAAACTCTGGTACCCGTATCCTAAACTCTGGTACCCGTATCCTAAACCCTGGTACCCGTATCCTAAACCCTGGTACCCGTATCCTAAACTCTGGTACCCGTATCCTAAACTCTGGTACCCGTATCCAAAACCCTGGTACCCATATCCTAAACTCTGGTACCCGTATCCAAAACCCTGGTACCCGTATCCTAAACCCTGGTACCCGTATCCTAAACCCTGGTACCCGTATCCAAAACCCTGGTACCCGTATCCTAAACCCTGGTACCCGTATCCTAAACTCTGGTACCCGTATCCTAAACTCTGGTACCCGTATCCTAAACTCTGGTACCCGTATCCAAAACCCTGGTACCCGTATCCTAAACTCTGGTACCCGTATCCTAAACTCTGGTACCCGTATCCAAAACTCTGGTACCCGTATCCTAAACTCTGGTACCCGTATCCTAAACTCTGGTACCCGTATCCTAAACTCTGGTACCCGTATCCTAAACTCTGGTACCCGTATCCTAAACTCTGGTACCCGTATCCAAAACTCTGGTACCCGTATCCTAAACTCTGGTACCCGTATCCAAAACCCTGGTACCCGTATTCTAAACTCTGGTACCCGTATCCTAAACTCTGGTACCCGTATCCTAAACCCTGGTACCCGTATCCTAAACTCTGGTACCCGTATCCTAAACTCTGGTACCCGTATCCTAAACTCTGGTACCCGTATCCTAAACTCTGGTACCCGTATCCTAACTCGCACCAAGTCCCGTTCGCCTATCACTGACCTACATTGGTTCCTGATCCAGCAACGTCTCGATTTTAAAATTCTCATCCTTGTTTTCGAATCCCTCCACGGCCTCCTCGCCCCCTCCCTATCTTTGTAATCTCCACCGGCCCCACAACCCTCCCGAGATCTCAAATTCTGGCCCTTGTGGCGTCCCCTTCAGCTGCCTGGGCCCTAAGATCTGGAATTCCATCCCTAAACCTCGCCGCCTCTCCACCTCTCTCCCCTCCTTTAAGACGCTCCTTAAAACCGACCTCTTTGACCAAGCTGCCCTGATATCTGCTTATGTGGCTCGGTGTCAAATTTTGTTTGATAATCGCTCCTGTGCAGCGCCTTGGGACATTTTACTACCTTAAAAGCGCTATATAAATGCAAGTTGTTGTTGTATAGACCATTATTGCTCAATAAGACACCAGAAAGCAGACTGTAAGTGAATCCTATACAAGACTTCAGCGCAACAGCAGCAGATGAAAAAGAAGCCTTGTAAAAGCAATTCTTCAAGCTGCAGAATCTCATGGGGGACAGCAAACTGAGGTAAAGTTAATGATGGGGGCCAGTTTGGATGCATCCCAAATATAGTATTTCAAGGATGAGGTGATAGAAGACAAAAGAAGGCATGCGGGGAGATCAGTCGACATCTAAACCGCACCTGCCACCAACCATCTCTGTAGATTCTGGCAACGACTGGCTTTACGTGCTGTGGGTGAGGAGGGGGATTTCTCTGCAAAGACAGCTGCAGCAGAAGCATGGCACTGTCGATGACAGTCAAGGTCACCACCACCCCCCAACGTGACTGCCGCAGGGTAATTTCAGCCTAGCACTTGAGCTGGGACACAGCAGTGGTGGCAGACTGCGCTTTCAAACCGACAATGACAGAACAGGAGCAGGGCACCCGTGATTCTTTTTCACGGAGTTGCCTGCTATGCGTGAATCCTCACCAGCAGCACAGGGTCTCGGAAAATTTTGCCTGTTATTTACAGCTATACAAGGCCTAAAGTGTACAGGGTTGTCTAATCATCATAATATATACATGGGCTGTATAACATGTAGTTGTGTAATATATGCAAAATATATAGTGCCTCTGTGTCCTTCATTGGAAATTATTCCATTAACTCTTCTTTTTCTTGTTATTTGACAGAATACGCCTGTCATTCACTCTATTAAATCTTCTTCTTAAGCAGTCCCTCGGAACCGAGGATGACTTGCTTCCACATTAAAAATGAGTTCGCAGGTGACTGATGAGTCCAATGCGGGACCTACAGTCTCTGTCACAGGTGGGGCAGACGGTGGCTGAAGGGGCGGGTGGGTGGTGTGCTTGGGTTGACGTGCGCTCCTTGCACTGCCTGCGCTTGGCTTCCGCTTGCTCCCTGTTATATCCGTGTATGTTAATGTTGTGTCCTTCAATAATCAGACAACAGACTGCAGGGAACGATCAACAGGTGTTTACTGAATGAGGGTTCAAACTGCAACTGACTGTACAGATCACTACTCAGGGTTTATATACAGGTGTGGTCACTGCTGGTACTACAGGATACAGGAGCTGTAAAAAGTAGTTCTCCCCCTTAAAGGTACATACATTACAATTCCTCCCCTTTTAGATTAACAGTACCTTAACACTCATTTAACAATTAAATATCAAACTAATTACAATTAACACTTTTAACATGCAACATTAACTGAAAATAGTCTATTTATAAATTCAGTCTTTGGGGAGGCTTCCTGATTTTTTCTGGATAACGCCTTTCCCGAGTGTCTCGCTCTTGGTGCAGAGGCGATTCTAACACCCTGTCGTCAGTTGATTCATCAGCTTCCAATGCTATTGTTTCTGAGGTAGATGCGACCTGTACGTCGGGTTCCTCATCCGATACGTATGGCCGAGACATGGGGTTGACTCGTTCCTGTGACTCTAGGATCTGGTCAGCATGGCGTCTCACAATGTTCTCCCCAACATCCACTGTGTACATTAGTGGCCCCTGCCGTGTGCATATCGTTCCTGGTTGCCATTTCTCTGTTCGGTAGTCGCGGGCCAAGACTGGTTGCCCTACATTGAAGCTCCTTGTCGACTTCTCATTGATGTGCTGGAATTGCTTACTCTCAACATCTCTTCATACATTTGGTCTGAGCAAATCCAGACGAGATCTCAACCTTCGGTTAAAGAACATCATGGCCGGGGCCTGGTTGGTGACTGCATGTGTCACATTTCTGTAGGCTAACAGGAAATTGTCCACCTTATGCTGCAGTGGAATGTCGTCATCGCACATGGCCTTTACTGCTTTTTTAAAGGTTTGTACGAACCTCTCAGCCAATCCATTTGTGGCTGGATGATACGGGGCGGATGTGTAATGCCTTACCCCATTCCTTTTCATAAATCTTCGAAACTCTTCGGACACAAACTGTGGTCCGTTATCAGAGCAAATCTGCTCTGGCAAGCCGTTCCTGGCAAAAATGGTCCGTAGGACTGCAATAGTTTTCTCCGTGGTGGTGGAGGACATTTTGATCACCTCAGGCCATTTTGAGTGCGCATCCACGGCTATTAAAAACATTGAGTCCATGAATGGACCAGCAAAATCAATATGCACCCGTTGCCATGGAGATGAGGGCCACTCCCATGGGTGTAGAGGGGCATGTGGTGGTGCATTTTGGACCTTCTGGCATCCTGAGCAGCTCTTTGTCAGGTCCTCGATTTGCTGATCGATCCCCGACCACCACACATAAGCCCTAGCAAGGCTTTTCATTTTCACCCCTCCCAGATGACCTTTGTGAAGCTCATTGAGCACTCTCTCCCTTAACTTGGGTGGAATTACCACTCGGGATCCACACATCAAGGTCCCCTGGCATACTGACAGCTGTTCTCTTCTGGATGAGAATGCTGGCAACAGTGAGTCACCATGTGCTGGCCATCCCTTCACTGTCAAGTCATATACCCGAGACAGTGTCGGGTCATTTCGGGTCTCCTTTTCTATACCAGCATTAGTTACTGGCAAGCATTCAATTATAGTCGAATGAAATATTTCGACAGGATCCACTGCTGGTGCTTCCTCCGCAGTAGGCAGTGGCAGGCGTGATAGCCCATCAGCGTTTCCATGCTGTTGCGTGCCCCTATACTCGATTTCATATTGGTGCGCTCCTAGAAAAAGGGACCATCTTTGTAGCCGTTGCACAGTCATCACCGGAACGCCCTTCTTTGGATTAAAGATGGAGACAAGTGGTTGGTGGTCAGTCAACAAGGCGAACTTCTGCCCGTGCAGATAGTGATTGAACTTTTTCACTCCCCACACTAGGCTGAGGGCCTCCCTGTCAATCTGGGCGTAGTTATGCTCGGCTGAGGTTAGTGACCGAGACGCAAAGGCTACTGGCCTCTCCGAGCTGTCTGGGAATTTGTGCGACAGCACCGCTCCAATGCCATAGGGTGATGCATCACACGCCAACCGAATTGGTAGTGCTGGGTTGAAATGAGCCAACACCTCTTTTGATGTGATCAATTCTTTGCTCTTCTGGAAAGCTCGTTTACATTCGTCACTCCACTTCCATTGTACCCCCGTTTGCAGTAGGGTGTTCAGTGGGTGTAGTACGGTAGACAAATTCGGCAAGAACTTATGGTAGTAGTTCACCAGCCCGAGGAACGACCTCAGTTGTGACACATTTTCCGGTGCTGGAGCCTTGACTACTGCCTCAATCTTTTCAGGGGACTTATGTAACCCCTCTTTATCAATAACGTGGCCACAATACGAGATCTGCTTCTGGAAAAACTCGCATTTGTGGCGATTAGCTCGGAGCCCATATTCCTTCAATCTAGTGAGCACCTGCTCCAGGTTGGCGAAGTGATCACTGTCATTTTCGCCCGTGACCAGGATGTCGTCCAAATAACACTGGGTCCCTGGAATCCCTTGCAGGACTTGTTCCATTGCCCTTTGCCAAATAGCCAGAGCTGAAGCTACCCCGAACACCAGCCGGTTGTATTGGTCGAGACCTTTATGAGTGTTGATCGTGAGGTACTGTTTCGAGGCTTCTTCTACCTCCATTTGCAGGTACGCCTGGGCCAGATCAATCTTAGTGAAGCGTTTCCCTCCAGATAGCGAGGCGAAAATATCTTCAATCCGCGGAAGCGGATATTGTACCGTGTGAAGGACTGGGTTCACTGTCACCTTAAAGTCCCCACAGATGCAACCTTCTTTGGTTCCCCAGGCGTATTACTCAACAACCTCTTCATTACAGGAACGATGGGTTTAGCCCACTCGCTCCAGTCCACTTTGGACAGTACTCCTGAACATTCCAAACCTTCCAGCTCTGCTTCGACGGCTGGGCGGATCGCATAAGGTACCAGTCTGGCCTTAAAAAACTTTGGGCTTGCATTTTCCTCTATTTTGATCGTTGCTGTTATGCCTTTTCGTGTTCCGAGTCCCTGCTGGAAGACTTCTTGTGCATCAGTTAGCATTTTTGACAGTCGTCCAGGTGTGACGTCGTCATCCTTTTTGGCATCTACAGTCAGTGCTTGTATGGAATGCCAATCTAGCTGTATCTTCCGGATCCATTCACGTCCTAGTAGTGGTGGTCCTCCATCTGGCAATACATATAGGTCCATTTTTGGTGTTTCCTTGCCGTTATATATATAACGTTCACCCTTATTTTTCCTTTGGGGTAGACTTTTTGCCCCGTGTACGTCTTCAAGACAATCTTTGTATCTCTCAAGGGTATATGTGAGAATAGCCGCTTGTAGTCCCTTCGGTTTATGACTGTTAGGGCTGATCCTGTGTCCGATTCCATTTTCACTTGGACTCCTGCTATCTTGAGCGTGACCCAGATAGTTTGGTGATCCTCCGTTTTGATCACATTATGTAGTTTCAGACAACCCAGCTCCTTGCTTCCGGAGTCTGTATCACTCTTCTGTTCGTCTGAACTACTCTCCGTCACCTTATGTACCTTCTTGTACTTCTCCTGTGGAGATTTCTTGCTGCTGGTTTTCTTTCCCGACCTGCAGACTCTTGCTATGTGTCCTACTTTTCCACACTGTCTGCACACTTTGTCCTTGAACCAGCAATCATTATGGTCGTGTGTTGTTCTGCCGCAGCGATAGCACTTCACTGTTCCGTATGACATTTCATTTGTGCCATATTCTTGCGGTCTCCGTTGTATCTCTGCAGCGCCCCGTGCTGCTGCTTCATGTGATACTGCAATGCTGAAAGCCTTGTCCAGCGTAAGATCCTTTTCTGATAGAAGCCGTTTCTGGGTTCCTTCACTTTGAAGCCCACACACAAACTTGTCCCTTAAAGTATCTGCTAGTCCCGTTCCAAACTGGCAGTGTTTCGATAGCTTGCGCAGTTCCGTTAAATACTCAGCATTACTTTCATCTTTATGCTGGTTCCTTTTGTGAAACTTAAATCTTTCTGCTATCAGCAGCGGTGTGGGGTTTAAGTGGTCCTGTAGGATTGACACTATGTTTTCAAAATCCTTTTCTACTGGCTTCTCTGGGGTTACTAGGTTTCGTAGTAAGCCATACGTTTTTGCACCCATTGAATTCAACAATACCAGCGCTTTCTTGTCATCTGGCACTTCATTCGCCTTGCAGTATACTTCTATGCGTTCGACATATGTCGTCCAATCTTCGACTTCATTGTCGAACGCTGTGATACTGCCACTCTTCGGCATTTTTGGGTGTGGTTAGACTGGCTTAAAATGGCGTCTCCCGCGCTTTCCTTTCTTCCCCGCTGCGGCTTAAAATGGCGTCTCCTGCGCTGCTGCCAACGCCGCTCTCGCCGGTCCTCGTGGCAAATGGCGACGCCCTGTGGGTTTCGTGCACTGCTCCTGCGCTGCTGCCAATGCCGCTCTCTGCGGTCATCGTGACAATGGCAGCGCCTCTCGTTTTCCTGCACGCCAATCTCCCCCGTTGACGCTGCTCAGCCCTTGAACACCGGCTGCGCTCTGCTCTCTCGTCTCTCTCCCTGTTGACGCCGCTCGGTCCTGAACACTGGCTGCGCCCTGTGCGCTCTGCCCTCTCTCTCTCCCCCGTCGACGCTGCTCGGCCTTTTTCTGTGCCACTCGGTCGACTCTAGCCGCCGCTGTCCGGGAAGGGTCTGCGCAGTACCTGTTGCCAGCCCGTTTCGCTGGACCACCGTGACTGGAAAGCCAAGCCTGGCTCTCGACAGCCTCCCCTGCGATGCTCAAATCTCCGCTGGATGACTGGGCGGTTGCCCATGGTCGACGCCCGTGCTTCTGGACTCAACCTCCTTCCACTGTTCTCCAGGAGCGAATCCCTGGGAGGTGATGCAGAGTTGCAGGTAGGTTCGAATCTGCGTCGTCGCCAATGTTATATCCGTGTATGTTAATGTTGTGTCCTTCAATAATCAGACAACAGACTGCAGGGAACGATCAACAGGTGTTTACTGAATGAGGGTTCAAACTGCAACTGACTGTACAGATCACTACTCAGGGTTTATATACAGGTGTGGTCACTGCCGGTACTACAGGATACAGGGGCTGTAAAAAGTAGTTCTCCCCCTTAAAGGTACATACATTACACTCTCGGCGAAGAGACTCGAGGTGTTCGGCGCCTTCCCGGATGCTTCTCCTCCACTTTGTGCGGTCTTGGGCCAGGGATTCCCAGGTGTCAGTGGGGATGTTACACTTTTTCTATTAAATAGCTCCTCTTCAATAACATGAACTTATATAGTATTCCTCATGCTGGAAAGACATCTCCGAGCACTTCACAGAGCAGAGTACGTTCACAACGCAAGCAATTCCTTTCATGTTTTCCTTGCGGTTGACGTTCGCGGCTGGATTTTAAAGGGGAAACCAGATCCACGCGTGCTGGCTGAAAGTTTGCTTCCAATCCCTTTCGGATTCCACAGAAACCTGCACCGTGACGCTCAGTGGCAGACCTATACCGAATGTGTGCACTGTCAGAGTTCGTGGTGCATCAGTGTTAGGCACTGCGGAGGAGTGTTATAGAGAAGCTATTTTATATGGCTTCTGTATTAACCGGGGACATAAACAACAACAACTTGCATTTATATAGCACCTTTAATGTAGTAAAACATCCCAAGGCGCTTCACAGGAGCGATTATCAAACAAAATTTGACACCGAGCCACATAAAGAGAAATTAGGGCAAATGACCAAAAGCTTGGTCAAAGAGGTAGGTTTTAAGGAGAGTCTTAAAGGAGGAAAGAGAGGTAGCGAGGCGATTCCAGAGCTTAGGTCCTAGGCAACAGAAGGCACGGCCACCAATGGTAGATTAATGTTATATTGAGCTGTGCGCTCTATTTTTGGTGCGTTTGGATTACAAATTCAAAATATTAAGACTTTCAGGTGATGTGATTTCCATGAGATTGAAGCTTAAACAATTTATGATGTCAGCAGAACACTGAAATCGATTCAGCTATTTACTGATCTTTGCAATATATACAGACTCACCTGACACATTTCATCTGTCATTTTATTGAGGTTGTAGTGGCATGGAATCTGACTAAGGGGCCAGTAGGAGCCAGACTGAAGATATTATTGTGGCTCACCCTCACTGTAACTAAACCCCTCACAATCACAATCAGGCTTAAGCATTTTCATCTTGCTATTTGACACGTAGTCCTCCCCATGTAAGTACCATATAGAGAATAACAGTAAGGGTACAACAAACTTTTAATGCAAAGTTTAAAAAAAATTCATTCATGGGATGTGGATGCCACCAGCAAGGCCAGCATTTATTGCCCATCCCAAAATTGCCCTCAAAGGTGGTGATGAGCCACCTTCTTAAGTACAACTGAGTGGCTTGCTGGGCCATTTCAGAGGGCAGTTCAGAATCAGCCACATCTGGAGTTGCATAAAGGCCAGACCAGGTAAGGACACTAGATTGCTGCTTTACTGCTACTAGCTTTTTAATTGTAGATTTAATTAATTACATTTAAATTCCCTAGTTGTCGTGGTGGGATTTGAACTCATGTCTACTAGGATCATTCGTCCATGCCCCTGGATTAACTAGGCCAGTAACATAACCACTATGTTACCGTTCCCATATTGAGGTGTATTATGTCCGTGTATAATTGAGACACGGACTGCAGGAGTTGATTATAACAAGTCTTTACTGAATGGAGACAACCTGGAAACTGAAACTACAGAAGCCTGCTAGGGCCTTTTATACAGGGGTGGTCACTGCCGGTACTGCAGTCTGAGACCAGTTATTCCCTTAAAGGTACATACACAACAATTCCTCCCCTTTTAGATAAACAGTACATAACATTCATTTAACAACTAAATAATAACTAATTACAATTACAATTACGGTTGCTAGATACATTGGTTGAAGTTAAGCAATTATAAGTTCAGTCTTTGAGGAGGCTTCCTGATTCTGTCTGGATAACGCCTCTTTGGGATATCAGGTTCTTCTGGCAAGGTTGAGTCGGGATCAATGTCGTTGTTTGGTTCGTCTGCTTCCAATATCACCGATTCTGCGGTAGATGCAATTGGTACTTCGGTTTCATCGCCAGGTGTATCAGATCGTGGTGTGGAGTTGACGTTTTCCAGTGACTCTAGAATCTGGTCAGCATGGCGTCTTACAATGCTCTCTCCAACATCCACGGTATACATTAGAGGTCCTTGCCGTGTACAGATCGTTCCTGGCTGCCATTTCTCTGTGCGGTAGTCCCGGGCCAAAACTGGTTGACCTATCTTAAAACTCCTGGTCGGCCTTTCATTCATATTCTGAAACTGCCTGTTCTCCACATCTCTTCTGACATTTGGCTTAACCAAATCCAAGCGGCATCATAGTCTTCGATTGAAGAACATCATGGCTGGAGTTTGGTTGGTAACCGCATGTGTCGCATTCCGGTAGGCAAACAAGAAGTTATCCACCTTGTGTTGTAGGGGTATATCTTCATTACACATTGCCTTGATAGCCTTCTTGAATGTTTGAACAAACCTCTCGGCCAATCCATTAGTGGCTGGATGATATGGGGCGGATGTGTAATGCTTAACACCATTGTTCTTTAAGAACCTCCGGAACTCTTCAGACACAAACTGTGGTCCATTGTCAGAGCAAATCTGTTCAGGCAGCCCATTCCTGGTGAATATGGTTCGTAAGACTGTGATAGTTTTTTCTGTGGTGGTTGAGGAAATTTTTATTACCTCTGGCCACTTTGAATGTGCATCCACCGCAATTAAAAACATTGAGTCCATAAAGGGACCAGCAAAATCAATGTGCACCCTTTGCCATGGAGATGAGGGCCACTCCCATGGATGTAGAGGGGCTTGTGGTGGGGCGTTTTGGACCTTCTGGCATCCTGTACAGCTCTTAGTCATCTCTTCGATTTCTCTATCGATTCCCGGCCACCACACAAACGCTCTGGCTAAGTTCTTCATTTTTACCCCTCCCAGATGACCCTCATGAAGCTCATTGAGCACTCTATCCTTCAATTTGGGTGGAATTACTACTCTGGATCCACACATCAAGGTTCCTCTGCACACTGACAGCTGTTCTCTTCTCGGCGAGAATGCTGGCAGCAGTGGTTCGCCATGTGCTGGCCATCCCTTCACCGTTAAATCATAGACCCAGGAGAGTGTCGGGTCATTTCGTGTTTCCTTTTCTAAGTTTGCATTCATCACAGGGAGACATTCGACTATAGTCGAGTGGAATAACTCCACTGGATCCGCTGCCAGTTCTTCTTCCATCGTCGGCAACGGTAGGCGCGACAATCCATCAGCATTCCCATGCTGTTTAGTTCCTTTGTACTCGATGTCATATTGGTGTGCCCCTAGGAAAAGGGACCACCTCTGTAGCCGTTGTGCCGTCATTATCGGTACGCCCTTCTGAGGGTTGAAAATGGAGACGAGAGGTTGATGATCAGTTAGTAGAGTAAATTTCTGACCGTGCAGGTAGTGATTGAACTTCTTCACCCCCCACACCAGACTGAGGGCCTCTCTGTCAATCTGGGCGTAGTTACGCTCGGCTGAAGTTAACGAGCGTGACGCAAAAGCTATCGGCCTCTCTGAACCATCAAGGAATTTATGTGACAGTACCACCCCAATGCCGTAGGGAGACGCATCACACGCCAGTCTTATCGGTAGTGATGGGTTGTAGTGAGCCAATACTTCTCTTGAAGTGATTAGGTCCTTACTCTTCTGAAAGGCCCGCTTACATTCATCGCTCCATTCCCATGCTACTCCCGTTCGTAGTAGGGCGTTCAGTGGATGCAGAATTGTGGACAAATTCGGCAAAAACTTATGGTAGTAATTCACCAATCCGAGGAATGACCTCAGTTGCGACACATTTTTAGGCGCTGGAGCCTTAACTACTGCTTCAATTTTGTCAGGGAACTTATGCAACCCCTCTTCATCAATCACATGGCCACAATACGATATCTGTTTCTTAAAAAACTCGCACTTGGGGCGATTGGCTCGTAGCCCATGTTCACGTAGTCTAGTGAGCACCTGCTCTAGGTTGGCAAGGTGTTCACTGTCATCTTCACCTGTCACTAGGATGTCGTCCAAGTAACACTGAGTCCCCGGAATCCCTTGCAGGACTTGTTCCATCGCTCTTTGCCATATCGCCGGAGCTGATGCTACTCCGAATACCAGTCGATTATACTGGTAAAGACCTTTGTGAGTGTTTATCGTGAGATACTTCCTAGAGGATTCTTCAAGCTCCATCTGCAAATATGCTTGTGCTAGGTCAATTTTTGTAAAACGCTTCCCTCCAGATAGTGAGGCGAAGATATCTTCTATCCTTGGAAGAGGATATTGTACTGTGTGGAGGACTGGGTTCACCATCACCTTGAAGTCCCCACAGATGTGAACCTTCCTTGGCTCCTCAGACTTATTGTTTAATGTTTTCTTCATGACAGGAACGATGGGTGTCGCCCACTCACTCCAGTCTACCTTAGATAACACGCCTGCATTCTCCAGATTCTCCAGCTCTGCCTCGACGGCTGGGCGAATTGCATATGGTACCGGTCTTGCTTTGAAAAACTTGGGAATTGCATTCTCCTCTATTTTTATCGAGGCGGTTACGCCTTTAAGAGTGCCCAGTTCTTGTTGAAATACCTCTTTGGCGTCAGCTAAGATTGTTGACAATCGTCCAGGAGTGACGTCGTCATCCTTTTTACCAGCCACCGTCAGTGCCTGAATGGAGTGCCAGTCTAAACTTATCTTTCTGATCCATTCACGTCCCAATAACGGTGGTCCACCATCTTGCAGAATGTAGAGATACAATTTCCGTATTTTCTTGCCGTTGTATTCGACAGGCACCCTTATTTTTCCTCTGGGGTATATTTTTTGCCCCGTATACGTCCTCAAGACAATGGATGTCTCTCTCAAGGGTATGTGTGAGAATAGCCGCTCGTAGTCTCGTCGATTCATGACGGTTAGAGCTGATCCTGTATCCAATTCCATTTGGACTTGGGACCCTGCTATCGTGAGGGTGACCCAAATGGTTCGGTGATCCTCTTTTGCAATTACGTTGTGAAGTTTGAGACAGCTTAGTCTCTTGTTCCCGGATTCACTATCACTCATCTGGTCTTCGGAACTACTGTCCGTCATCTTTTGTACTTTCCTGTACGGTTCCTTAGTAGCCTTTTTGTTGTCGTTGGTCTTCTTCCCAGACCTGCAAACTCGTGCAATGTGTCCCATCTTTCCGCATTGCCTGCATATTTTGTCCTTGGACCAGTAGTCCTTCTGGCCATGGTTTGTTCTGCTGCAGCGATAACATTTTGCAAATCCCCGTGTCATTTCGTGGGTGCCGTATTCCTGTGGCTTTTGTTGTATTTCTGCAGCTCCCCTTGCTGCTGCTTCGTACGATACTGCCACGCTGAAAGCCTTATCTAGCGTCAGCTCTTTCTCTGAGAGTAACCTCTTCTGGGTTCCTTCACTCAGGAGTCCACAGACAAATTTGTCCCGTAAGGTATCTGCCAGTCCTGCTCCGAACTGGCAGTGCTTTGATAGCTTGCGTAGTTCCGTAAGGTAATCAGCATTGCTCTCATTTTTATGCTGATTTCTCCTGTGGAATTTAAACCTTTCTGCTATCAGCAGGGGTGTAGGATTTAGGTGTTCCTGTAGGATAGCAGCAATTTCATTAAAACTCTTCGCCTTCGGTTTGGCTGGAGTAATCAGGTCCCGCAAAAGGCCGTACGTTCTTGCGCCCATTAAATTTAGCAATACCGATGCCTTTTTCTCATCGGCTATTTCGTTTGCCTCGCAATATACCTCGACTCTTTCCACATACGTGGTCCAGTCTTCTATTGCATTATCGAAGGCAGTGATATCGCCAGTCTTTGGCATCTTGAAAATCTAAGATGGCGCCTCCCGCGCTTTTCCTTCGTCCCCGATTGATCAAAATGGCGCCTCCCACGCTTTTCCTTCTTCCCCGCCGAGTTAAGATGGCGCCTCCCGCGCTTTCCCGCCGCTGCCGCCAACGCTGTTGCTGGCGATTATATTTATTTTACTATCCTGTAATGGCGACGCCCTATGGTCTTCGCGCCTCCCCGATCGCTGCTGCCAATGCTGCTCTCCGCGGTATTTTTATTTTTCTATCGCGCTTCAATATTTGCTCCGTTAATTGAAGAACCGTTCCTGCCATGGAGCGGACCCTCTGGGACACTTCCCTCCCTCTTCTTAGGTCCGAACGCTGCCCGGCTTCGAAGCACCGGCCGCGCCCTGTGTGCTCCACACCCTCTCTCTCTCTCCTCTTCCCGACTCGCTGCCCGGCCCCGTTGCAGAGCCACCCGATCGAGCTCTAGCCCGCCGCAGCCGAGGAAGGATCAGTGCACTACCTGCCACCAGCCCGATTAGCTGGGAAACCACAGACTGGAGAACCAAGCCTGGCTCTCGACAGTCTCTCCTGCAACTTTTCAATTCGATGATTTGGAGGGTGGTTGCCCACGGTCGGCGCCCATTTCTCGAGTTTCTTTGGATTATTTTTTTTTCTTTCTTCTGGCTTCGACCTTCAATAGCGTCGTCTGAGGTGCTGCCGAGTTGCAGGTAAGTTCGTTTCTTACTCGTCGCCAGTATTATGTCCGTGTATAATTGAGACACGGACTGCAGGAGTGGATTATAACAAGTCTTTACTGAATGGAGACAACCTGGAAACTGAAACTACAGAAGCCTGCTAGGGCCTTTTATACAGGGGTGGTCACTGCCGGTACTGCAGTCTGAGACCAGTTATTCCCTTAAAGGTACATACGCAACAAGGTGCACCAAAGTGAAGGGGTCTGTTACAAACGGCATATTTGAACATCACATTTCCTTGTCGTCTTGGGTAGGGTGCATGAAGTCTGGCAGAGAAAAGAGTTGAGTGGTCATAGACATCTCATGGTCCCTGTTACCATGCAGTAGTGGCGCGATAGAACTCGAGGAAGAACTTTATTGTCAATTTTATCTCTTCTCAGCTTGTTGGGTGCCTCAGCCCCACTCAGCGCCCTGATGTGATCAAAACCCTTAGACTGGCAGGAACCCTTGGTTGGGATTCGAGGGCTACTGATTGACATAGTCACCGAATGTCAATGTTCGCTACCACCCGCCACGCACAACCAAATCACTGTGTGGCACGTATTGTACGTGCTTATTCTCTTGCTCACGCATGAGACAGCTTGAAGTAGGCCTGATGGAGACTAGATAATGAGTTGACATTCCAGACTGTTAGATACTGTTGCTGCTACGCTAGATGAAATCAGGAGGTTGTTTGTGATATGTGCCCCTCATCAGGTCAGCACTCTGCTGTGCTGGAATAGTTATTCATATCAGCACCAGTGAGTTGTCTAAGACATACTTAAAGGTGAAGTGTCCCTTCCCTCATAAAGATGTCAACTCTTGGAGCAGAGCATTGGGCCTGATTATTCAGCTATGCAAATGGGTGTTTAAATGCTTTTAATTTCAACAGAAATTTGAGAAACCTAGATAGTTCCAAACAAATTATTTTTCAATATAGCCACAGCCTGTTAATCAGGATATCTTGAAACCCTTCCAGATATCAGAGTTGAACTCAAACCTCCACGTTGTGAAGTGCCTTGGGATGTTTTCACTGTGTTAAATGTGGTATATAAGTTGTTATTAGTTTCTATCTTAAAGTTGCAGTGCCCTGCAGTTGTTAAAATAAATTATACATCAGAGTTAACGACACTCAACGGTTAAGTGTTTTCTTAAAGGCATGACTTTTTTTTGTATCACTCCTCCGATGGCCCAGGAGATACAGGGACGATCTGATATGGTCCGGCCACAAAGGCTGTAGGTTCTGTCCTTGATGTGGGCTGAGTCAGCTGATTACAGCTGGCTGTCATTAAAAACAGCATTGAGCTTTGGGGTCCTGGGTTAGGAAGAGCAAAAGGTTCCCACCCAATCGCTACCCAGTGAATCTCTCTGAAAATGATGCGTGTGTGGATGTGGGTTGAGATAAGGATCAGGTGCCTTGGGATCGAATAGTCTGCTGACATTCAGTGTCTAGGTTTACTGATCAAGACTGGCCTCTTGGGAGAGGTCAATCTATAAAATCACTGCCTGTGGGAGATGAGGATAAAATTGGTGTGGAAAAGATTAGAATGTTTTTCTGCAGGGCCATTCTCTTGAAGATGTGTGTGTGTGGATCCACATCACTGACTTCTGCCCTTTACTCTGGGTTCTGTCTACATGATTGGTGGGAAATTTCCTTGAAGTAAAGGGAATTAAGGGTTACGGGGAGCGGGCAGGAATTTGGACATGAGTCTAGGTTCGGATCGGTCATGGCCCTGTGGGTAGCGGAGCGGGCCCAGGGGCCGTGTAGCCTGATCCTGCTCCTATTTCATGTGTCTAATTCTGTTAGATTCGGGAGATGGTTCTGTGATAGTAGATTGGCGGTTAGGATCAGATCAGCCATGATCTTATTGAATGGCGGAGCAGGCTCGAGGGGCCGATTGGCCTACTCCTGCTCCTATTTCTTATGTTCTTATGTCCTTATGACATCTTGAAGGAAATGACATCCCAAGTGGACTCTAGAACCATGACACAAAGTACGTTGACTTTATAGACAGAGTTCCACAGGAAGAGCTACTATTTAAGCATAAAGAATTGCAGATTCAGGGTAAAACCTAGAAATGGATAAAAAGTAATGGGCACTTATTAGAGGAGGTGAAGAGGTGAGTGGGGCATCCCAGGTATCGGTATTAAAAGGAGGCAACTGAGAGGTCGCATTATTGAGGTATAAAATGTTGTAAATGGTATAGAAAAATGTAGGTAAAAGGAAGACTTGCATTTATATAGCGACTTTCACGACCACCGGACGTCCCAAAGCACTTTACAGCCAAGAAAGTACTTTTTTGAAGTGTGGACACTGTTGTAATGTAGGAAACGCGGCAGCTAAATCACGCGCAGCAAGCTCCCACAAGCAGCAATGTGATAATGACCAGATAATCTGTTTTAGTGATGGTGATTGAGGGATACATATTGGCCAGAAAATGATTTCCAAATAAATCGTGGGAGGGGATGAACATTCAAACTGGTATCAGTGGCTTCTTTACCCAGAGTGGTGAACACATAGAATCGACTTCCAGGTAGGGCAGTGGAAGTAAAAACCCGGGTTCATTTAAAAACAGTTGATGCTGTGACAGAGGAACTGTAGCCATTCTGGAACGCCAAGCTAAGTAGGACCAGGTGACATCCCTCATCTGTACCTTGCCTGTAATCCAGTGAAAAGCAGAGGTCAGTTGTGAAAGTACGCAAACTATGCTCTGAAGTAGACCTGTGTGAAGCTTCTGAACAGATCGCATGAGGAAGAACATTTAGTTAAAGTCCTACTTCCCTCGTGTCTCTGAATTTTATTTATCTCCTGCTATCTTCTGCTGAAGGTGTTGACCTTTTGTCGTGGTACAGTTCCGTGGGCACCAGGTGCCTCCGGTACTTCATCCAAAGGGGCGTTTCTCGTGTATCAGCCTAGGCCGTGAGCATCGGCAGGGTATCTGACCACTGGCGCCACCGTAGCTGAGCCTGATCTTGTTCCCGCCCAACAATCACACGCGCATTTTCCAGCATGGGACAGTGTATAATATCAGGAGTGGGAACTCTGGCCGATTTTCTCTTCTCTAACCCAGGGACACCAAGGCAGCCTTAACACTGTTACCGCCACGTTGCCTGGATCTACTAACTGAGCACGAGCCGGAGAATGAATCGAAACATTCCTGTATGGCTCAGCTGCTAACCGAATAAACCCACTCGGTCCGGCGACCCTGTTGGAAACTTTTATTTCATTATCCTGTGGGATTATAACTTTAAGGAACTTGATTCAGAATCAGTTGAGGTGTCTGGAGAAATCATAAAAATATGAGCAGAATGACGTAATAAAACTCACAACGCACTTGGTTCGAGTATAAAGCAAGGCTTTAATCAACTTGTTTCAGAACATGGAGGTCTAGTTGTACTTCACTAGTTCCTGTCTTACAAAATGTCCCTGGGGAAGCTGGGCCCACGCCCGAGTATTTATACTCCTTGGACGGCGCCACTAGCTGGCCGTCCAGTGTTATTTCATGAGTAGTTTCTTTATGATGATGAGATTTATAACACAGAACATGTTCCAGATCTGGTCAGACAAGCATTTTGTATCGGTCTAAAAAAGAATTTTTGAAATCCTGGCTCGTCCTACAGTGTGACTGGGCGGAGGAGGTGAGAGGTAGACCTGTTCTGGATGAGCTAATTTCTCAGCAATTAAATGCATGTGGGTGAGAGCTTCTACTAAGTCTAATCATGTCAGTTATTCCTAAAATAATTTCCCTATGGTAGACGTTATTACCCACGATGCGTAGCCTCTCTGAAACTGCAATATCCAAAATCTAGCAAAAAAAAAAATCAGCATGGACAGTGTTGTGTATGTACCTTTAAGGGAATAACTGGTCTTAGACTGCAGTACCGGCAGTGACCACCCCTGTATTAAAGGCACTAGCAGGCTTCTGTAGTTTCAGTTTCAAGCTGCCTCTTGTTCAGTAAAATACCTGTTAAACTGTTCTCCCGAAGTCCGTGTATTATTGAGGTGCGGACTTTACTGTGGCAACGAGTAAGTTCGAACTCACTTGCAGTGTGGCATCATCTCACGGGGATCTCGCCTGAAAGTAAGGTCCTGGAAGGTCGTAGTCTGAGCAACGGGCGTCGACCGAGGGCAACCGGCCAAAGAATCCATCGGTGTTTGGAGAATTGCGGGAGGGACTGTGGTTCCAGCGAATCGTGCTGGTAGCAGGTAGCGCGCTGACCCTTCCGGACTGCGGCGGGCTCAAGCTCGATCGAGCGGCTCTACAAATCGGGCCGCGCAGCGTCGCCGGGAAAAGAAAACAAGAGAGAGAGGGTGGAGCACACAGGGCGCGGTCGGTGCTCGAGAACAGGACAGCGGAGAGAAACTAAACGGGGGGGAAGGAAAGCGAGGCGCGCCGAAGCTGCGGGTCGCCGCCATTACCCCGTAGAATGCTAGGAGCAGCGTGGCAGTAAGGGGAAGAAGCAAAAGCACGGGAGGCGCCATTTTATCCTGTTGGGGAAGAAGCAAAAGCGCGGGAGGCGCCATTTTAAATCGCCCAAGATGCCGAAAAGTGGCAGTATCATTGCTTTCGACAACGAGGTAGAAGACTGGACCACGTATGTGGAAAGAATTGAAGTGTACTGCAAGGCAAATGAGGTGGCTGATGGAAAGAGGGCGTCGGTATTATTCAACCTGATGGGTGCGAGTATGTACGGCCTATTGCGGAATTTAATTACCCCAGCTAAACCAATGGAGAAAAGTTTTGAGGAAATTGTTCATATCTTACAGGAACACCTAAGCTGATAGCAGAAAGATTCAAGTTCCATAAAAGAAACCAGCACAAAGATGAGAGCAATGCTGACTATCTTACGGAACTACGCAAGTTATCGAAGCACTGCCAGTTCGGAGCAGGACTGGCAGACACCTTACGGGATAAGTTTGTCTGCGGGCTCCAGAGTGAAGGAACCCAGAAACGACTACTCTCAAAAAAGGACCTGACGCTAGAACAGGCTTTCAGCGTGGCAGTATCCTACGAAGCAGCAGCACAGGGAGCTGCGGAAATACAACAGAAACCACAAGAATACAGCGCTAACGAAATGGCGTATGGAGCCGAAAAGTGCTATCACTGTGGCAGAACAACCCATGAGCAGAAGGACTGCTGGTTTAAAGACAAAATATGCAGGCAATGCGGGAAAATGGGACATATAGCAAGAGTCTGCAGGTCGGAAAAGAAGACCAACACGACAAGAACTACTAAGGAACAGTACAGGAAAGTAAAGAAACTGACAGACAGTAGTTCAGAAGATCAGGAGAGTGATAAGGACTCCGGGAGCAGGCGACTAAGTTGTTTAAAGTTACACAACGTGATCGCAAAAGAAGATCACCGAACCATTTGGGTCACCTTCATGATAGCAGGGTCCCCAGTGAAGATGGAATTGGACACAGGATCAGCCCTAACTGTCATGAATCGACGAGACTATGAGCGGCTATTCTCACACATACCCTTAAAGGACACGTCCATTGTATTGAAGACATACACGGGGCAAAAGGTCTACCCCAGAGGAAAAATAAGGGTGCCAGTTGAATATAACGGAAAGGAAACACAGAAACTATACATGTATATACTACGAGATGGAGGACCACCATTATTGGGACGTGAATGGATCCAAAGACTACAATTGGATTGGCATTCCATTCTGACACTAACTGTGACTGACAAAAAAGATGATGACGTCGTACCTGGACGTCTGTCACAAATTCTATCTGACGCAGAAGAGGTGTTCCAACAAGGACTTGGGACTCTAAAAGGAGTAAAGGCAACCATAAAGATTGAGGATAACGCAACCCCAAAATTTTTCAAGGCCAGACCGGTGCCATACGCGATACGCCCAGCTGTGGAAGCTGAACTGGAGAGTCTGGAGCGTTCAGGGGTGCTGTCTAAGGTGGACTGGAGTGAGTGGGCCACACCCATCGTTCCTGTAATGAAGAAAGCATTGAGCAGCACGCCTGGGGAGCCAAGGAAGGTTCGCATCTGTGGGGACTTCAAGGTGACTGTGAACCCAGTCCTGCACACAGTACAGTATCCGCTTCCGCGGATAGAAGATATTTTCGCCTCACTATCTGGAGGGAAACGTTTTACAAAGATTGCCCTGGCTCAAGCGTATCTACAAATGGAGGTGGAAGAAGCATCTAGGAAATACCTCACAATAAACACTCACAAAGGCCTTTACCAGTACAATCGACTGGTATTTGGGGTAGCATCAGCCCCGGCTATGTGGCAGAGGGCAATGGAACAAGTCCTGCAAGGGATCCCGGGGACCCAGTGTTACTTGGACGACATCCTGGTTACGGGCGAAAATGACAATGAACACCTTGCCAACCTGGAACAGGTGCTCACGAGATTGCAGGAATATGGGCTACGAGCCAACCGTCCCAAATGCGAGTTCTTCAGGAGACAAATCTCGTATTGTGGCCACATGATTGATGAGGAAGGGTTGCATAAGTCACCGGACAAGAGTCAAGGCTCCAGCACCAGAAAATGTGTCGCAACTGAGGTCGTTCCTCGGGTTGGTGAACTACTACCATAAGTTCTTGCCAAATTTATCTACAATTCTGCACCCACTGAACGCCCTCCTTCAAACTGGTGTAACATGGAAATGGAGTGATGAGTGTAAACGTGCCTTTCAGGAATGTAAATGCCAAATCACTTCAAAAGAAGTATTGGCCCACTACAACCCAACACTACCGATTCGGTTGGCATGTGATGCGTCACCTTACGGCATTGGAGCGGTGCTGTCACACAAATTCCGTGACGGCTCAGAGAGGCCAATAGCCTTTGCATCGCGCTCGCTAACCTCAGCCGAGCGTAACTACACCCAGATTGACAGGGAGGCCCTCAGCCTGGTGTGGGGGGTGAAGAAGTTCAATCACTATCTGCACGGGCAGAAATTCACCCTACTGACTGATCATCAACCCCTGGTCTCAATTTTTAACCCAAAGAAGGGCGTTCCGGTGATGACGGCGCAACGGCTGCAAAGATGGTCACTTTTTCTAGGGGCACATCAGTGTGACATAGAGTACAAAGGTACGAAACAGCATGGAAACGCTGATGGGCTGTCGCGCCTACCGTTGCCTATGGCGGAAGAAGCACCTGCAGTGGACCCTGTGGAGATATTCCATGCGACCATAGTCGAATGTTTGCCTGTTACAAACGCAAGTATTGAGAAGGAAACCCGAAATGTCCCGACACTCTCTCGGGTCTATGATTTGACGATGAAGGGATGGCCAGCATATGGCGACTCACTGTTGCCAGCATTCTCGCCAAGGAGGGAACAGCTGTCAGTGTGCCGGGGAACCTTGATGTGTGGATCCCGAGTGGTAATTTCACCCAAGTTGAGAGATAGAGTACTCAATGAGCTTCACAAGGGTCATCTGGGAGGGGTAAAAATGAAAAGCCTAGCCAGGGCGTTTGTGTGGTGGCCGGGAATCGATAAAGAAATCGAGGGTATGACCAAGAGATGCACAGGATGCCAGAAGGTCCAAAACGCTCCACCACAGGCCCCGCTACATCCATGGGAGTGGCCCTCATCTCCATGGCAACGGGTACACATTGATTTCGCTGGTCCATTTATGGACTCAATGTTTCTAATCGCTGTGGACGCCCATTCGAAAAGGCCAGAGGTCATTAAAATATCCTCCACCACCACGGAGAAAACTATTGCCGTCCTAAGGACCATCTTCACCAGGAATGGGTTGCCAGAACAGATCTGTTCCGACAATGGCCCACAGTTTGTGTCTGAGGATTTCCGGAGGTTCCTGAAGAATAATGGGGTGAAACATTACACATCTGCCCCATATCATCCAGCCACAAATGGATTGGCTGAGAGGTTTGTTCAGACCTTTAAAAAGGCCATAAAGGCAATGTATAATGACGACATACCACTGCAACACAAGGTGGATAACTTCCTGTTTGCTTACCGGAATGCGACACATGCAGTAACCAACCAAACTCCAGCCGTACTGTTTTTCAACCGGAGACTAAGATGTCGCTTGGATTTGCTCAAACCAAACATAAGACGAGATGTTGAGGATAAGCAGTTCCAGCACATAAATGAGAAGCCAACCAGGAGCTTCAAGATAGGGCAACCAGTCTTGGCCCGCGACTACCGAACAGAAAAATGGCAGCCAGGCACGATATGCACACAGCAGGAACCACTAATGTACACAGTGGACGTTGGAGAGAGCATCGTGAGACGCCATGCTGACCAGATTCTAGAGTCACAGGAACAAGCCAAACCTGTACCACAAGCATGTGCACCTGGTAATGAGCCCGAAGTGCAGATTGCGTCTACCTCAGAAGCAGGGGTATTGGAAGCTGACGAACCAACCAATGACAATGAGCCAGAATTGACTCCACCGCCAGAACAGGATACTCGAGAAAGGCGCTATCCAGTCCGGATCAGGAAGCCTCCTCAAAGACTGAACTTATAAATGACTATTTCAGTTGATGTATATGTTACTGAGAAAATTGTAATTGTAATTAGTTATTATTTAGTTGTTAAATGAATGTTATGTACTGTTTATCTAAAAGGGGAGGAATTGTTGTGTATGTACCTTTAAGGGAATAACTGGTCTTAGACTGCAGTACCGGCAGTGACCACCCCTGTATAAAAGGCCCTAGCAGGCTTCTGCAGTTTCAGTTTCAAGCTGCCTCTTGTTCAGTAAAATACCTGTTAAACTGTTCTCCCGAAGTCCGTGTATTATTGAGGTGCGGACTTTACAGACAGGACAACCAAAGCCACAAGTTTTAGAGGTATTACTTTCACTGCCTTTGTGTTCTGCTTTAATCTAGCTTCTAAACATAGCCACTCAGTCCTGCAAGTGCAAATGTACTTTAAAAATAAGGCAAACTTACCAGGGTCGTTATAAGAACATAAGAACATAAGAAGTAAGAGCAGGAGTAGGCCATACGGCCCCTCAAGCCTGCTCTGCCATTCAATAAGATCATGGCTGATCATCGACCTCAACTCCACTTTCCTGCCCGATCTCCATATCCCTTGATTCCCCTAGAGTCCAAAAATCTATCGATCTCAGCCTTGAATATACTCAAAGACTTAGCATTCACAGCCCTCTGGGGCAGAGAATTCCAAAGATTCACAACCTTCTGAGTGAAGAAACGTCTCCTCATCTCAGTCTTAAATGGCTTACCCCTTATCCTGAGACTATGCCCCCTAGTTCTAGACTCTCCAGCCAGGGGAAACAACCTCTCAGCATCTACCCTGTCAATCCCCCTCAGAATCTTGTGTGTTTCAGTGAGATCACCTCTCATTCTTCTAAACTCCAGAGAGTATCGGCCCAATCTACACAATCTCTCATCATAGGATAGCCCTCTCATCCCAGGAATCAATCTAGTGAACCTTCGTTGCACCGCCTCCAAGGCAAGTATATCCTTCCTTAGATTAGTTATCAGTTATGGGGATGTAAGTAGACAATATAACTGGATTCACAAGACGGTTATACGCATTTCTGGAGAAGTTGAGGGTTACGGTGAGCAGATTGTGAGTGGCAGATACATGGAATGAATCAGTACACTGTTGATACATCTTCATCTTACTTTTCACTATCATTAGCCAAGGTTTGCTGATCAGTATTATTTTAACGTTGGCACCATAGGCCAGCGCATTGTAGTCCAATTACATTGAACAAGGCGCCCCACCTGGGACAGCTCTTCCCATGTAAATCTAGCAACACAGCTCTCAAGGCAGATAGGAAGAAAGCAAATTCTAGGGCCGCAGCATTCGGTAGGTTAGCGCCTCTCGTTAGCGCCTGGTGGGGACGCTAATGGGGCGCTAAGGGGTTTGCGCCCGGCCGCGGCGAATCCAACACCGCACGCGACCTTCAGTGGCGAATTAGCGCTGGCACTAACTGTTAGCGCCTAGGCCTCTAGCGCCTCTCACGTGGTGACGTCAATGCACGTGCAACGCCCCGTTAACGGCCCCCGATGCAAAATTGCCTTTTGCCCCCCCCCTCCCCCGCTTTAGCGCCTCGCGCCGACAATGCCAGTAAGAGGAGGCGTTGTGCAGCAGCGGTAAATTAGCTCCACTCCAGCGGGGAGCTTACTGAGGGTGAGATGGAGCATTGCAGCAAGGAAGATCGAGAAGAGCGTTGGTGCGATGACACAGCCTTGCTTAACCCCGGTCCGTACGTTAATTGGGCCTGTGGTGGAACCGTTGGTCAGGATCACGGCTTGCATGTCGTCGTGAAGCAGGCAGAGGATGGTGACAAACTTTTGAGGGCAGCCGAATTTGAGGAGGACACTCAATAATCCCTCACAGTTGACAGTGTCGAAGGCCTTTGTGAGGTCAAAGAAGGCCATGTACAGCGGTTGGTGCTGTTCCCTGCACTTCTCTTGTAATTGACGTGTGGTGAAGATCATGTCCATTGGCACGCGGTGAAGATCAGGCCTTGGACAACATGGACCACTTTCCATACCTCGGGAACCTATTGTCAACAAGGGCAGACGTCGATGACGAAGTCCAACACCACCTTCAGTGTGTCAGTGCAGCCTTCGGTTGCCTGAGGAAGAGAGTGTTTGAAGACCAGGACCTCAAACCCGGCACCAAGCTCTTGGTCTACAGAGCAGCAGTGAGACCTGCCCTGCTGTATGCCTCAGAGACATGGACCATGTACAGCAGGCACCTCAAAGCACTGGAGAGGTACCACCAACATTGCCTCCGCAAGATCCTGCAAATCCATTGGCAGGATAGGTGCACCAACGTCAGTGTTCTCGCTCAGGCCAACATCCCCAGCATCGAAGCTTTGACCATGCTCGATCAGCTCTGATGGACGGGTCACATCGTCCGCATGCCCGATACAAGACTCCCAAAACAAGCGCTCTACTCGTAGCTCCGGCACGGCAAGAGAGCCCCAGGTGGGCAGAGGAAACACTTCAAGGACACCCTCAAAGCCTCCTTGAAAAAGTGCAACATCCCCACCGACACCTGGGAATCCCTGGCCCAAGACCACACAAAGTGGAAGAGAAGCATCCGGGAAGGCGCCGAACACCTCGAGTCTCTTCGCCAGGAGCAAGCGGAAGCCAAGCGCAGGCAGCGAAAGAAGCGCACATCAACCCAAGCACCCCACCCAGCCGCCCCTTCAATCACCGTCTGCCCCACCTGTGACAGAGACTGTAGGTCCCGCATTGGACTCATCAGTCACCTGAGAACTCATTCTTAATGTGGAAGCAAGTCATCCTCGGTTCCGAGAGACTGCCTAAGAAGAAGAAGAAGGAGCGGTAATTAAAGGGAATGCTTCTGCCTCGCTTGAACATCGCGAAAAAGACGCTTTCAGTGATCGCACCGTTTATCACTGGCACCAGTCTGCTGCCTGCACAAAATTTTTATACACCTTTTCCTCAAACATTTCCAAATGCTGCACTTTCTGAAAGTGATGAGGCTGCAGTCGTCCAGGTCACGTTGGAAAACACCACTGATGACTATGAGGTTATACAGCGTGATTGGCCCTTCCCTTTAGGAGATGGAAGCGGCCTGTGAGGTTAAAGAGTGCCGTTTGGACTGCGCATGACCACCTTTGTCGCTCTGCCAGTAGCGCCCCGCTCTCAGAGGTTACCGCCCTAAGTTAGGAGTGTAGCACTTGATTTCGCGCTCCACTTCCCACTTGGAGCGCTAACAATGAATTTCACGGGAGTCGACAATGATTGGCGCCTCTTCAACTTTTAAAGTTTTGCCGCCTCAAACGGGGCTATACCGAATTTCTCCCCCTAGGTCTCCTGGTAGAGATAATCTACATGTTGCAGCTGAATTTCTCTGGTGCACAGGTCAAAGTTTGGGATGTTTGGCAGAGGATTCTGTTTGTGAGGAAATTGCTCAAGTTTATCACTTTAAATGTGATGCGACAGTAAGAAGATTTCTGTGAAACCTTATTCTTTGAGATGAGTTGTTTTACAACATATTAAAGAAGCTGCCATTCGTTCAAGTTTATTTCCCCCATCATCTTTTTCATTGGTAAACCAAGGGCGCGATCTTGCCTGCCCTGGGGAGGCGGGTTTAGAGGCGGGACTGCCGTGAAAATGGCAGAATCTGGGAGCGGGTGCCCATCCCGCCCCCAACCTGCCTCCGTGCCATCTTCCCGTGAGGCGGGTAGCCGACCCACGCCGAGTTCCATCTCCACGAGACTGGAAGGGGATTACAGCCACTTAACTGCCTGTTAACAGGTAGTTAACAGGCAGTTAAGAGGATTATCACCTTTTTCCAACGACGTTGGGAAACCCTGCCAGGGTCACCGGGGTGAGCCGTGGGTCTGCGGGGGTCAGAGGGGTGCAAAAGTGCGCTGTGTAGACGAGTGATGGGTGCAAGTGTGGAGAGGTGAGTATGTGAGGTGAGTGGAAAGTGATAGAAAATGTTTACTTACCTTTGTTTCTTCCTGCAGGCTTCAACAGTTGGGGATACGGAGACTCTCGCATCTCACCGGCAGAGATGCCAGATGGCTGCTGCATTCTCCAATGCAACATCCATCTAATTTCTGCTCACAAAAGTGGTCTGATGAGTCTTGAATACAAGGATTCATGAAACAACATAGAAGGTCAGTGTTTGACAGCTTCACAGAGCTGTCAAACGATGACAATTCAGCTGTCAAAAATTTATGACAGATGAAACGTCATACGCTGACGTTCTCTATAACCGGCTTCCCCTTAATTGGCCTGCTATACCCGCTGGGGGCGGGCTTAACAAGGTCAATCAAGGGAAAATAGCGTGGGTTGGCCACAAGTCGATGGAGGCGGGACTAAAACCCGACAAGCAGCAGTCCTGCCTCCAACGCGCCCCCATTGACAAAATCGCCCCCGTAGTTCTAGTCACTGAACCAAGGACTCCGACAAAATAAAACCAGCACCATCATTCTCTATCATATTTGGGTTAACATAGCTCAGGCCCAACAATTCACCCCGAATGTGATAAGTTGCTTGAAGGAGAATATATAACATGCTGGAAAATACATAGCATGCCTGTTATGTTTCCTGTCACTAATATCACACCATTAGATCATTTTTTACAGGCTAAATTACTTCTCTATTTATTTACAGAAGCTAAATGCTAACGGGAATAGGTTTACAAGAAGTTAATATAGCCTTCTTAAAAACAGTCTTCTAAAACAGCTTCTAGGAATGCAACAGCTCCTTTGATCATTGTGTCAGTCTGTGACTCAGTGGGTAGCAGCCTCGCCTCTGAGTCAGAAGGTTGTGGGTTCAAGTCCCACTGCAGAGACTTGAGCACAAAAATCTAGGCTGACACTTCCAGTGCAGTGCTGAGGGAGTGCCGCACTGTCGGAGGTGCCATCGTTCGGATGAGACGTTAAACCCAGCCCCCCGTCTGCTCACTCGGGTGGATGTAAAAAAAATCCTGTGACACTATTTCAAAGAAGAACAGGGGAGTTTTCCCTGGTGTCCTGGGGCCAATATTTATTCCTCAACCAACTTCACTAAAACAGATGATCTGGTCATTATCACATTGCTGTTTGTGGGAGCTTGCTGTGTGCAAATTGGTTGCCGCTTTTCCTACATTACAGCAGTGACTACACTTCGAAAAGTACTTCATTGACTGTAAAGCGCTTTGGGTAGTCATGAAAGGCGCTATATAAATGCAAGTCTTTCTTTGCTTTTTTGAAAGAATCTTTGGTAAACAGTCTGCAGACAAAGTGTATTTTTTAGGATAGAATGTTGCACACACAATAAGGAATATGGTGAGTCTTCACTGGAACTAGAACTATCAATTAACAGTGGTATATTTATTCTGAGGAAATCCTGGGGAGGGGGGTGGGGGGGAGGTTAGCTGCAGAGTTTCTGAACAGAATGGCTTTGGTTTAGCCAGTGCTGAGCTGGAGAAATTTCTGGTTCGCCCTCCCCACAACAAGACAATGTTTCGTTCTGGCAGGTCTCTCGCTTCATTTGGAAAAACCGAACAAGTGCCCTTGCTCGGGCTGGGAGAAGAGGATGGAGGGGTGAAGGACAGGTTCCTGTATGAAAGGAAATTTCAAGCGCGGGTAACGTGAGGGGTCGTCATCTGGCATGATTCAGCGGAGCGTGGTATCGCGTAGCCAAGACCTGGCACTGAAAAGCTACATTTCATCTAGTGAACTGTGACATTGTTCAAATGAAAGGACAGAACAAAACCAAGTTTTGCTTTTAGCTGTTGAATAGAGCTTAGGATTTTTTTTAGTAATCCATAGGACTGGACTAATGAATTGTGAGTTTGAATCCCACCACAGCAGCTGGTAATTTAAATTCAGTTAATTAAATAAATCTGGAATCAAAAGCTAGTATCAGTAATGGTGACCATGAAACTACACATCTGGTTCACTAATGTCCTTGAGGGAAGGAAGCCTGTCGTCCTTATCTCGTCTGGGCCTATGTGTATGACTCCAGACCTACAGCATTGTGGTTGACTCTTAATTGCCCTCTGAAATGGCCCACTCAGTTGTCAAGAAGGCGGCTCACCACCACCTTCTTGAGGGTAATTAGGGATGGGCAATAAATGCTGGCCTTGCCAATGACTCCCACATCCCAGGAATGAATTTTCAAAATATGTTGCGTAAACAATGCAAGTACAAGGTGGGACGAAAAGCAGAAGAACATTTTTGAAGTGCTCAGTGTTTATGGAGAGGCTGGACATGAACATAGACTGGATTAGTAAGAGGAACAATCAGAAAGGAGCACAGCCGTACTTCAGTGTTGCCACCTTTGTAGCATTGCTGTGACTCCCGGCACCCCCTACTTCAGAAGCAGTGCTGTGATCTCATAGCTCGAGCAGAGTGACTCTGCTAGCAAGTACCACCTCAGAGGGTCACCATTGACCAGAAACCTAACTGGACCAGCCACAAAGATACTGTGGCAACAAGAGCAGGTCAGAGGCTGGGTATTCTGCGGCGAGTGTCTCACCTCCTGACCCCCCTAAAGCCTTTCCACCATCTACAAGGCACAAGTCAGGAGTGTGATGGAATACTCTCCACTTGCCTGGATGAGTGCAGCTGCAACAACACTCAAGAAGTTCGACACCATCCAGGACAAAGCAGCCCGCTTGATTGGCACCCCATCCACCACCTTAAACATTCACTCCCTCCACCACCGGTGTTCCGTGGCTGCAGTGTGTACCATCTACAAGATGCACTGCAGCAACTCGCCAAGGCTTCTTCGGCAGCACCTCCCAAACCCGTGACCACTTCCACCTAGAAGGACAAGGGCAGCAGGTGCATGGGAACACCACCACCTCCAAGTTCCCCTCCAAGTCACACAACATCCTGACTTGGAAATATATCAGCTGATCCTTCATCATCGCTGGGTCAAAATCCTGGAACTCCCTCCCCAACAGCACTGAGGGAGCACCTTCACCACATGGACTGCAGCGGTTCAAGGAGGCTGCTCACCACCACCTTCTCAAAGGCAATTAGGGATGGGCAATAAATGCTGGCCTTGCCAGCGACGCCCACATCCCAGGAATGAATAAAACAAGAAATGTGACTTCCCACGGCACTGCAGGAGGTATAGTTCTGCCAGTGACAACTGTAAGCAATTGCCTAAGGGCACGAGTCATCACAGCATGGCATTTTTATCTGCCTGTGATTTTCACATTGCAGGCTTCTGAAGACTTTCCCCTAGCCATCGGCCCAGAAATGGAAGTTGTAACTATCATTTCGAATAATTTTGCCTGTGCTCTCTTTCCATTGGCACCAGTTCCCTGGAATTCACCTTGAAAAGTAAATAGGGCAAAGTGCAAATTGCACAAAAGTCCCTGCAAGTTCCCAGTGGATTCATTGTGCATATTTTCCCTTTTACACAATTGGCAAGACAAGTGATTTGGCACTTCGCACTACAAATCCTACTTATTTCTGCAATTGGAGCAGGTGGCGTGATTTGCTCTCCCAGTACTGCATTGTGCAGTTAAAAAGTCAAAAGTCCTGGAGCCAGTGGAATTGATACTAATCGCTCGCCCGCATGATCGCACACAGTCTCCTGTGCATAAATTAGCCCGGATTTTGTGGTCGACGGCTCTATTAAGGATTCCGCCGCCGGCGTCCCAACGGAATGCGCACTTACCCGACGGGGACCCTCCGTCGAGACCTTGCTGGCAGGCGCTGCGTAGCAGAGGGCAGAGTAGTGGCCCGCGGATCCCAGGGCCGCAACGTGTGGGAAGCGTACCTGGGATCACATGAGCCGGTGCTCAAATCGAGAAACAGAAGGTCTCATTCACCCCCAGTCTCTCACTCACGAGCCAACCACATTTTTTTATTGTGGGAAACTACTTAGATGTAAATGTTTGGAACATTCAAGTAAAATGCAGCAACTTTCTATTCGCATCCAAAAATAAAAATAGAGGATATCTGCCAGGCTACAGTGGAATATTATTTTTTTATATCATTGAAAATTTTTGGAAGGGTTTTCTACTCCGATGGGGGCTGACGGTAAGTTTGAAAGACTGGCTGGTAGTTTAAGCTTTTAAAATTAAATATATACTTGGATTTCCTAAAGGTTATTCCCCTTACGCTGTGCAAACAGGCTCTTGCGCCTGTTTGCACCAGCCGTAAAATTTTCAGGCGCATTTGCTGGGCGCTTGTAGCCCAGCTCTGCGGCAGCAATGAGGATTTCCATGTCGGTGCGGATCACCGGTCAAGTTGTAACCTGACAGATCGAAGCTCCAGATTTAGCGCATGCGCAAATGTATGCGGAAATCCCGAACTTGCTGTCCATTTCAAAGGAGGTCGTACCCACCGCAAAATCCAGGCAATTGGGAACATGAAGGGTGCAGGCTGAGTGCTGATTTACTGATAAGGGAGCCTTTGAGTAAATGTGTGAAAGCAAGTTTCGTTGGTCATGTCATAAGCAGTTTATCGTCTGTAAGCTGCCCCTACGTGAAGTGCATTGCATGCACTGACTGCGCTGCCACCCTTTCTGAAAAAAACCTGTTGTTTTTGTTCTTCTATCAGGTATGGAGTGCGATGGGTGGCAGGTTGGAATTTTGCAGTCCGTGAACAGTCGATGTCAGTGGGAACTCCTTTTGTATCTGTGGATCGCGTCACTTACGATGGAATAAACTGGAATTTAGAGCTGGGAGATGGTGCTTTGGCAGGTAGGAATACCGAGGAAGAGTAAGTGCTTGGTGGAGAATGAACAGGAGAAAGACAGAACCATGTAAAGAAAAAAGAAAAGAAAGATTTGCATTTCTATAGCGCCTTTCACGACTACCAGACACCCCAAAGCGCTTTGCAGCCAATGAAGCACTTTTGAAGTGTAGTCACTGTCGGAAACGTGGCAGCCAATTTGCGCACAGCAAGCTCCCACAAACAGCAATGTGTTAATGACCAGTTAATCTGTTTTAGTGATGTTGGTTGAGGGATAAATATTGGTCCAGGACACAACTCCCCCTGCTCTTCTTTGAAAAAGTGGCAGGGGATCTTTTACGTCCACCCGAGAGAGCAGGCGGGGCCTCGGTTTAATGTCTCATCCGAAAGACGACACCTCCGACAGTGCGGCACTCCCTCAGCACAGCACTGGGAGTGTCAGCCTAGATTTTTGCGCTCAAATCTCTGGAGTTGGACTATGAACCCACAAACCTTCATGCACTCGGAGGCAAAGGTGCTGCCCACTCAGCCACAGCTGACACTCTAAGCTGAGAAACGACCTGGAAGGGAGGAAGAGAGCTTGACCACCAGCAGCAGTAGCAGGAGAGGTTTGGGACATGGACGCTAACACAGAGAAATGGTTACAGCAGCAACGTGTGATGCTTGTTAATGCCACCTAGATGGGACAAATGCACTTAACAGGAAAAATCTATTGAGCACAGTTGATTTGTGGCTGGAAACAGGGTAAGGATTGAATGTACAAAGAATTTAAATTCAGAATTTTTTTGACCTGACTGCACGAGCTGGAACTTGGACTGACGTGCAGCTGGCTTTTAGCTTTTTTCTATTGCAAAGTTGGTTGCTGTGCTCTGAATTAAATGGCATCACCGTAAGGTACCCTGAGAGCTCAGCACAGGTGGTCACAGGGGTGCTATCATAGTCCTCAGTGCCTCTGGCCTCTACAGTGTTAGCTGTGGCTCAGTGGGTAGCATTCTCTGCCTTACTGAGTCAGAAAGTTGTTGGTTCAAATCCCACTCCAGAGACTTGAGCACAAGAAATCTGACAGAGCAGCACTCCCTCGGTACTGCACTGGAGTGTATTGAGGTGAGTGCTGTACTGTCGGATGGGACATTAAAGTGAGGCCCCGCCTGCACTCTCAGGTTGAAGTAAAAGATCCTGTGGCACTATTTTGAAGAAATAGGGGAGTGTATCCTGGCCAATATTTATCCATCACTAAAACAGATCATCTGGTCATTATCACGTTGCTGTTTGTGGGGGCTTGCTGTGCGCAAATTGGCTGCCGCGTTTCCGACAGTAACTACACTTCAAAAGTGCTTCATTGGCTGTAAAGCGCTTTGGGGTGTCTGGTAGTCGTGAAAGGCGCTATAGAAATGCAAGTCTTTCTTTCATAGATGTTGGAAATCCCTGCCATTAAGTGATTCCTCACTAGAATGTACATATGGAGATCAAGTGGGGATAGAAGCAGGCTTGACTGTCATGCCTTGTTGAGCAAGGTACTGGAGGCTGGCCAGGACTTTGGATCAGTATTTCAACATGACTTTAGAAGAGGAGGGCAGAAAACTGAGTAAGAAGGCCAAAAAAAAGTTTCATCAAAGGGGGTAGAAAGAGAGAGAAGAGGAGGATATGTAAATAGTTCAGGAATTTGAGACAAACAATCCAACTCCCACACAGCCGGCTGTTGTCTTGAGGACGGGTGCGGAGCTCTCAGGCCAATAAGCCAGACCTGATTACAGGTTAGAATGGGTGGCCTGAACACTGCGTTCTACTGTTCGTTTAACTGGGTCACTGTAACACCATCACTCAACAGATTACCCGAGTAAAGCCAGTGGAACTGTCAGACTTACTGCCTGCAAACTGTCCCAAACTGACCTGTGAGAAACCTAAAAACAGTGTTTCCCTTGTGTTAAAGATCCTCTCATTGTACCTACTCTGACTCCCTCCTCCCTCTCCTGCTCCATGGCAGGACTTCTCCCACGCTCTCCTTGCCAGCCTCCATGCTGCTATCATTTATTAACTACTTCTAAACATAAGAACATAAGAAATAGGAGCAGGAGTAGGCCATACAGCCCCTCTCGCCTGCTCCGCCATTCAATAGGATCATGGCTGATCTGAATCTAGACTCACGTCCACTTCCCTGCCCTCTCCCCGTAACCCCTAATTCCCGTATCTGCTAGGAAAATGTCTATCTCCATTTTAAATTTATTTAATGTTGCAGCTTCCACAGCTCTCTGGGGTAGCAAATTCCATAGATTTACTACCCTCTGAGTGAAGAAGTTTCTCCTCATCTCAGTTTTGAAAGGGCAGCCCCTTATTCTAAGATTATGCCCCCTAGTTCTAGTCTCACCCATCAGTGGAAACATCCTCACCGCATCCACCCGATCAAGCCCCCTCACAATCTTATATGTTTCGATAAGATCACCTCTCATTCTTCTGAACTCCAATGAGTAGAGGCCCAACCTACTCAACCTTTCCTCATACGTCAACCCCCTCATCTCCGGAATCAACCAAGTGAGGAATTCCTCCCACTGAACCTCTACCTCTTGCTCCTCCTGTGGGACGCTCCTTAAAAACCTACCTCTTTGACCAAACTTTTCGTCACCTGTCCGAGTATCTCCTTCTTTGGCTCGGTGTCAAATTTTGTTTGATAATCGCTCCTGTGATGCGCCTTGGAATGTTTTACTAAGTTAAAGGCGCTATATAAATGCAAGTTAACGTTGTTGATCGTTGTACCATGATCCCCTGCTTTTTGGTTTTGGTTTTTGATCTTTGGTGACAGTAGGAGTATGTTTGTGCGTGTGTGTGTGTGTGTGTGTGTGTGTGTGTGTGTGTGTGTGCTGGGCCGATGTAGCAGAGCCTGGTCTCCAATCGTCTTGGATCCTCTTGCCATTGGACCAAGACCTTGCTCTGTCAAGCCCGTGTGGTAGCTGGTGTGCAACGGCCACCCCACGTTAAAAGAATTCACGCACAGGCATCTTCCACCCTTTAAAATGAAGTTCAGGACCTGGAATGTCAGGACCCTCATGGACAACCCCAACAGCAACAGAGACTGTAGGTCCCACATTGGACTCATCAGTCACCTGAGAACTCATTTTTAGAGTGGAAGCAAGTCATCCTCGGTTCCGAGGGACTGCCTAAGAAGGAGAAGACTTCATTGTACATTCGCCCACTTTAAGGCCCACATAGCCATCACCCTATTCTCGCCAAGCTCCACTGGCTTCTTCTGTCCCATTGACATTAAGGTTCTTGCTCCCTCCTTCAAATCCCTCCACAGCCTTGCCCCTTCCTACCTCTGTGATCTCTAGCCCCGTTTCCCTACATCCTACAGCCTACTTCTCGTATTCTCCTTCTTAGGCAGTCCCTCGGAACCGAGGATGACTTGCTTCCACATTGAGAACGAGTTCTCAGGTGACTGATGAGTCCAATGCGGGACCTACAGTCTCTGTCACAGGTGGGGCAGACGGTGGTTGAAGGGGCGGGTGAGTGGGGTGCTTGGGTTGACGTGCGCTCCTTGCGCTGCTTGCGCTTGGCTTCCGCTTGCTCGCGGCGAAGAGACTCGAGGTGTTCGGCACCTTCCCGGATACTTCTCCTCCACTTTGTGCGGTCTTGGGCCAGGGATTCCCAGGTGTCAATGAGGATGTTGCACTTTTTCAAGGCGGCTTTGAGGGTGTCCTTGAAGCATTTCCTCTGCCCACCTGGGGCTCTCTTGCCGTGTCGGAGCTCCGAGTAGAGCGCTCGTTTTGGGAGTCTCGTATCAGGCATGCGGACGATGTGACCCGTCCATCGGAGCTGATCGAGCGTGGTCAAAGCTTCGATGCTGGGGATGTTGGCCTGAGTGAGAACACTGACGTTGGTGCGCCTATCCTGCCAATGGATTTGCAGGATCTTGCGGAGGCAGCATTGGTGGTACCTCTCCAGTGCTTTGAGGTGCCTGTCTCTGAGGCATACAGTGGGGCAGTTATCACTGCTGCTCTGTAGACCATGAGCTTTGTGCTGGGTTTGAGGTCCTGGTCTTCAAACACTCTCTTCCTCAGGCGACTGAAGGCTGCACTGGCACACTGAAGGCGGTGTTGGACTTCGTCATTGACGCCTGCCCTTGTTGACAGTAGGCTCCCGAGGTATGGAAAGTGATCCACGTTGATCTCGTTCTCTGCACCACCACTGGCCACTCCTTTAGTCACCTTGCCCTTGCACTCTTGAATCCCTTCAGCATCCCTATGTTGCCGCCTCTCTCTCTCTCCTCCTCAAGACCATACTTTGGTCCCCCTCATGAACCTGGTCTTCATTTCACCCCCTCTCCTTTTCAGTGCCCGTTATCTGCCACTCTGTAAAGTGCTCTGAGACATCTCGCTGCACAAGGGAAGTTCTACAATTCCTGTGGACTTGGGAGCACAAGAAAATATAGAAGTTGTTTGCTGAGGGAGGAATGCTAGCCAGGAAACCCCACCTTGCTTTTCTTTGAATAGTGCCATGAATCTTTTACATCTGTTTGAACAAGCAGCCTAAGTGTAGCAGCTCATGTGAAAGACGGCACCTCTGACAATGCAGCACTTCCTCAGTACTGCACTGGAGTGTCAGCCTAGATTAAGTACTGAAGTCCTAGAATGGGACTTGAATCCATAACCTTTTCAATCAGATAAGACTGTTACCAACAGAGTCAAACTGACAACATTGCGAAGCTGTGTGGAGATCCTTCCGCAAGGCTCAGCTCTCCAATTGGCTCCATACTGAGTGAAAGCTACATTTTAGAAGCTGAATTAGGAAGGTGGGGATGGAGGAGTTCGATAAGTTTATTAAAGCTTCGACATAACCTTGCTATAAATTCCACTTGGTTTGCTACTGTCAATTTAACGACAAGTTCGGCGTCCTTTGAGACGACATTAGTTGTGATCTAAGATCAGGTAACGGCCGCGAGAAGGCAGCCATCAGCCATCCTTCCTCGCAAACAGTGGACAACCATTAACCACCTCAGAACCGCTCATGGTCGATGCTGCCCACCTTCTCCATAGATGGGAGATTAAAGTATCTCCATCGTGCGACTGTGGAGCTCCTGATCAGACCCTGGAGCACATCATCGAGCACTGCCCTCGGAGGAAATTCACAGGCAGCCTACAAGATATCCACGTTGTTACACCGGAAGGTTTGGCCTGGATATCTGACTTAGATATTGACATCTGATTTGCTTTGCTACTACCGTACGAAAGAAGAAGTATAAATTCCACTTGATCATTGTATCTGATGAACTGGTTTTACAAAGTATTTACAGCACAGAAACGGGCCATTCGGCCCAACTGTCCATGCCAGTGTTTATGCTCCACACGAGCCTCCTCACACCCTTCTTCATCTCACCTCATCAATATATCCTTCTATTCCTTTCTCCCTCATGTGTTTATCTAGCTTCCCTTTAAATCTATGCCATTCACCTCAACCACTCCTTGTGGTAGCAAGTTCCACATTCTACCCACTCTCTGGGTAAAGAAGTTTCTCCTGAATTCCCTATTGGATTTATTAGTGACTATCTTATATTTATGGCCCCTAGTTCTGGTCTCGCCCACAAGCGGAAACATCTTCTCTGCGTCTAGTCTATTAAACACTTTCATAATCTTGAAGACCTCCATCAGGTCACCCCTCAGTCTTCTCTTTTTGGAGAAAAGAGCCCCAGCCTGTTCAATCTCTCCTGATAGGTATAACCTCTCAGTCTGGTGTCATTCTAGTAAATATTTTTTACATAAGAACATAAGAAATAGGAGCAGGAGTCGGCCATTCTGTCCCTTGAGCCTGCTCCGCCATTCAATAAGATCATGGCTGATCTTCGACCTCATCTCCACTTTCCTGCACTATCCCCATATCCCTTGATTCTCTTAATATCCAAAAATCTATCGATCTCTGTCTTGAATATACTCAACGACTGAGCCTCCACAGCCCTCTGGGGTAGGCAGTTCCAAAGATTCACCACCCTCTGAGTGAAGAAATTTCTCCTCATCACTGTCCTAAATGACCAACCCCTTATTCTGAGACTGTGACCCCTGGATCTAGATTCCCCAGCCATGGGAAACATCCTCCCTGCATCTACCCTGTCAAGCCCTGTAAGAATTTTGTATGTTACAATGAGATCACCTCTCATTCTTCTAAACTCGAGGAACTATAGGCCTTTGCACCTTCTTTAGTGCCTCTGTTTCCTTTTTTATAATATGGAGACCAGAACTGCGCACAGTACTCTGTGTGGTCTAGCCAAAGTTCTAGACAAGTTTAACCTAACTTCTCTGCTTTTCAATTATATCCCTCTAGAAATGAACCACAGTACTTTGTTTTTTTTTCTTCTTCTTCTTAGGCAGTCCCTCGGGACCGAGGATGACTTGCTTCCACACTAAAAATGAGTTTTCAGGTGACTGATGAGTCCAATGCGAGACCTACAGTCTCTGTCGCTGTTGGGGTTGTCCATGAGGGTCCTGACGTTCCAGGTCCCGAACTTCATTTTAAAGGGTGGAAGATGCCTGTGCGTGAATTCTTTTAACGTGGGGTGGCCGTTGCACACCAGCTACCACACGGGCTTGACAGAGCAAGGTCCTGGTCCAATGGCAAGGGGATCCAAGACGATTGGAGACCAGGCTCCCCACCGCACTATTCGAAGATGAGCAGGGGAGTTCTCCCCGGCATCCTGGCCAATATTTATCCCTCAACCAACATCACTAAAACAAATTATCTGGTCATGATGTTTTTTTTATGGCCATATTAAGCTGCATTTTAATTAGAATATTCAACAGGTTAATTGTTAAGAATCTTGGTGAAGGCTGCAACACTCACCCAGCCAGTGAATGGTTAACATTTTGAATGGAAAGTTGGAAATGTGTCAGCATTTATGGAGATAACAGCATTCTGTGGCAAGTCCCACTGATACGAAACCCTGCTAGGAACATATATTAACCATAAAGTACATCAAATTCTCAGGCAGTGAGTTTGGACATGATTCTGGTAATTAAATATCCAAAGTGGATGATTGTAAACTATTCTCTTATTTCCTTGTGTTTTAGATCTCCCCCATACCCTACTTTTACATTCATTTTTTAATTCCCTTCCCTGTATTTTATGGAGCACCCCTCCCCTGTGCTTCCTGCTATGCCCAATAGCAGGAGTTGGGAATGGGAACTTGGTCATATGCGGAATCGCTCCTGCTGGGTGTAGCAGCTTTGGTAGTGCCCTGATGGGCCGCCTCATAGCAGGTTCCTCTAAATAAGCATCGTCTATGATCAAGAAAACGTTCATGAATGCGTCTAATGCCCCAGGATTTCTCTGGTCTCATTAACCCGACAGGCCCTTTTGGGGTAAATTGAGAATTTTCTCAACCGCTCACTGCTATATATATAACAAGACACAAGTTAAGCAAACTTGGAATCCACCTCCATTTGACGCTGTGCCCTCCACTTGCTGAGTGCATCTAGGTTCTTGCACAAGCCCTGTCCCCTCTGATCTCAAGGTGAGCCAAGTGCAGAAACTGCAACACTCGCCCTGGACAACATTCAATATTTGCCTTCTGGTCTACTTCTGGACAATCGCTAATCTCTCACAGCAGATTGCAATGTTTTCCCTTTTGGAACTATGTGGCGGGTTGCTCCAAGGACACCATCTGATTCAAAGTCAACTTGTACAGCAAGTGTTAAACAGTGGAGTACGGTCCGCCCGTACCTTTTTATACTTGGGCAACATTTCTCTACCACAGAAGGCAGTGGAGGCCAATTCATTAAATATATTCAAGAAGGAGTTGGATATATTTCTTAAGGCTAAAGGGATCAAGGGATATGGGGAGAAGGCAGGGACAGGGTACTGAATTTGGATGATCAGCCATGATCTCATTGAATGGCAGAGCAGGCTCGAGGGGCCGAATGGCCTACTGTCAGCAATTTTAGTAAGATTTTTAGTTAAAAAAAATCAGATGACCGCATTAATGTCACAAGGAATCCATGTGACTGGTAGGAGAGATTAAAAAGGGGAAAAATTACGGTTTGAGATCCACATGTCATTCTGAGACCTGACTCGGGGTGAGGTCAGGGATTCAGTTCTGATGTCAACATCATTGGCAACCTTAATAATTAATGTCTGCACATCCTAACATTGAGAAGCCATTGGGGGAGGGGGACAGGGAGAAAAGGGAATGAGGGTTTGTATATATTAAACTTCAGTTTGTTTTAGAAATTTCCAGACAGGAAAAAAAATTCAAATCCAGACAAGCCTGTCTGAAGTTCAGAGGCCTCGTGAGGAAATTCTGTTACCTGTTCATACTGGTGAAGAATGAGAGGTGTATGTGTTGAGAGGAAGTAATTTTTCTTTTCAATTGGCATCTGCCTCAAACAGCACCTGGTCAAATACACGTCAAGGTTCTCTCCGCACTGCCCAATCTAGGGGGTCGGGGTGGTGAGGAGAAAATGACTTCTTCTAGTTGCTAAGGGGTTACCAGCTTTGTGAGCCCAGTGGGAAGATCTCATAGGCAAAAATATTTCTGGCAGCAAGTGTTCTAAAAGAGCAAGGCCGTGAAATTCGGCACCGTGGCGCCGGCTGATAAGGCCGGTTTCGGAGCAAAAATTGGCGGCCGCCTCGCTTCCGCCTACTTCCGGCATGGACAGGGGCGGCCACCATTTTGGGCAGGTCGACAGCGCTGCCGTTGCCTGCGCTCGCTGGAAAAATGGTAATTAGTCCGATCGTGACATCAATCAGCACGCAACGTTGAATTGACACACAACCTGCTATTTTGGGCGTCGCCACTTCATTCGATGCCCTCGCCAAAGCACGCACAGTGTTCAACTGCATGACCGACGCCCCAAGGACACATCCAACTTGCAGGTAAGTTTACATTTTTGCTTTTGTGCTGGTTCCTGTACATTTTATTGAGTAATGGTTTGGTGTACGACAATTAAGAAGTTGTTAACGTGTACAGGGAGTGCAGGAAGTGCTGCTGGATGTTTGCAAGGCTTTGGCTCTTAAAGGAAGGCCTCTGAGAACACCACTTGCTCCCAGTCCTGGGGGCTCTAGGTGCAGTCCCCCTTGGGCTGCAGCACGACACAGAGATGGAGCAGAGGCGGCAAAGGGGACAAACTGCTCACAGAAGGAGGATGAGGAAAAAGAGGAGGAGGAAGAAGCAGAAGAGGAGGAAGCAGAAGAGGAGGAAGCGGAAGGAAAGAGGCAACCCAGACAGCCCCTTTCTGGCCGGGATATCCTAGATAGAATCATCTGCCTGCGGTATCAGTGAACACAACCCCAATTCCGCTTTCAACATTTGTCCCACATCTTACATTCCCTCTGTTACTGACTATCACAGCGTCCTCTTGGCCACAATGCTGTAAAAAAAGCAAGCTTTCCAATCCAACTTTATCCATATATGCATCCAATATTACATAAAAAAATCAACTAATCAACCTTGTGCATTCCCTTAGTGACTGTTTTGCGTGTGCCTTTGTCGATCCTCGTGCTCTTACGCAGTGCTACCCCAGTGGCTGCAGCATGGCTGGTGGAAGGCTGCTGACTTTCAGTGGGAGAGACAGCTCTTCCTCCACCTCCTCCTCCTCCGCCTCCTGAGGTGATCGTGGAACCTGTGGTGGCAAGGGCTCTGCCCTCATGATGGCCAAGTTGTGGAGGATGCAGCAGCCCACCACAAATTGGGACGGCCGCTCCGGTGAGTACTGGAGGGCTCCTCACGAGCTCTCATTATATGACTGCTGGCCACGAGTGGTGGGGTTGCGAAGGGGAGTCAATAGCCAGGTGTAGTGCGGATAGCGCTTGTCTCCAAGCAGCCACCCTCGGGTTTGACGTGGTGGCTGGAAGATTGCTGGCACAGCGAACTAGCACAGGATGAAGGCATCACTGCTGCTGCTAGGATGCCGGGCATTCACCATCATGATGTGCTGGCCGTTATCGCACACCTACTGCACATAAATGAGTGGTACCTTTTGCAGATACGGAACATCTCACCATTGAGATGCGGCGCCTGCAAAGCCAGCTGTGTGCAGTCGATGGCGCCCTGCATCATGGGGAATCCCGATATCCTGGCAAAGCCACATGAGCACGAGTTCCTCCTGCTTCTCCCTGGTCAGAGAGAAGACAATGAAGTCCCCTCTCCTAGAGTACAGAGCCTCGGTGACCTCCCGCATGCAGCGATGGACGGAAAACTGTGAGATGTTTGCTATGTCACCTGTTCCAGCCTGGAAGGATCAGCTGGTGAAAAAATTCAGGGCCACGGTCACCTTGAGGGCCACTGGCACAGCCAACATTGCCCTGCTCTGAGGCTGCCGGTCTAATTCCAAGAGGTGGCAGTGTTCTCCTGTCACAGAAAATGGTCATTGGAAAGTCCCACTGATAGGGAAGAATTTCTGGAACTGAATTCTGCTCCCACTGTTTACTGGATAAAATACAAGGAAATGCCATATCTAAACCTAGATTTTGCTCATGTTTGCACAGTCCCAATCTCTATGTAGCTGGAATCTAATCATGAGCAATTGCAATGGGAAAGCGCAGAAATGCAAACACCGCCGAACACACTGCTCCTGGCTTAGGTGGAGGTAGAAGAAGTTCTACCCAAAGACCCTAGGTGGGTAAGGCCCGCTGCTTAGAGCCCTCCTCCCCCTCCTCCTCCTCCTCCTCCCTCTGCGAGCAGCTTGTCTTCTCTGCTGCCTCTGTTCCATCTCCCTGTCATGCACAAGGGGGACTGCAGCTAGAGCCCCCATGACTGGGAGCAAGCGGTGAACTCAGAGTCCTGCCAGTAGCAGCCCAACACCGGTCACCCCACGTTAAAAGAATTCACGCACAGGCATCTTCCACCCTCTAAAATGAAGTTCGGGACCTGGAACGTCAGGACCCTCATGGACAACCCCAACAGCGACAGAAACTGCAGGTCCCGCATTGGACTCATCAGTCACCTGAGAACTCATTTTTAGTGTGGAAGCATGTCATCCTCAGTTCCGAGGGACTGCCTAAGAAGAAGAGAACACCTTCCCAACACTCAGCCGCATTCCTTGCGCACTTTGACAACTTTAGAAATGTCTTCCAGCAACCCAGTATTCAGACGAACTCTGCAAGAGCCAGTACAAGAGCAATAATCATCTTACCTGCCAGTTGGATGATTCTCTTTAAATAGTGCTGGTGAGGGGGGGGGTCCCTCATGCTCAACTCTGCGTGTTTAAGAGAGGGCGTCGAATGGAGCGGCCACGTCCAAAAATGGCAGGTCGTGCGTCAAATCAGCGTTGCACACTGGCTGACGTCATGATCTGCCTACTCCACATACTGCCGGCGCACGCACGTCCCGCCCGCGCTATCGCCCTCACCAAGATGGCGAACAGCGCGGGCCCCGCCGGGAGTGGGCGGAAGCGAGGCTGACGTCATTTCTTTTGTCGAAAAAACGGCTCTAACTACCGGTGCGAAAGTGCCGAATTTCGCGGCCACCACCTTAATTAGCAGAGTCTGATGAATTCATCTTTAATATATTTGGAACTGGGTGCAGAATGCATATTATCCATTTTCCCATGCTTCACAATTTGTCTCAGCCCAGATACGTACAGGCGTTTCTGCACTTTCCCATTGCAATTGCTCATGATTAGATTCCAGCTAAATAGAGATTGGGACTGTGCGAACATGAGCAAAATCTAGGTTTAGATATGGCATTTCCTTGTATTTTATGGGAGCAGAATTCAGTTCCAGAAATTCTTCCCTATCAGTGGGACTTTCCAGTGACCATTTTCTGTGGCAGGAGATATTGGCAGTGCTTGTCCTGAGTTCAGGCTCCATATTCTGGGAAGCAGGAAAGACACAGAGCCATACAAGTAAAAGGCTTTTACCCCTAGTCTGTGGTGACTTAGCTATTGGCAATTGAAGTGCTACAATTGCCTCTAGGTCAGGAGAGAATAATTAGGCAGGATTCCTGCTCCAGATTGCTAGCCAGTGACCTCTGCACGAAGGTCCATGTGGAGATGATGGGTTAGTACTCGAATGAAGAATGAGAGATGATCTCATTGAAACATACCGCATTCTGAGGGGGTTGACAGGGTAGATGCTGAGAGGTTGTTTCCCCTGGCTGGAGAGTCTAGAACTAGGGGGGCACAGCCTCAGGATAAGGGGTCGGCCATTTAAGACTGAGATGAGGAGGAATCTCTTCACTCAGAGGGTTGTAAATCTTTGGAATTCTCTGCCCCAGAGGGCTGTGGATGCTGAGTCTTTGAGTATATTCAAGGCTGAGATCGATAGATTTTTGGACTCTAGGGGAATCAAGGGATATGAGGATTGGGCGGGAAAGTGGAGCTGAGGTCGATGATCAGCCATGATCTTATTGAATGGCGGAGCAGGCTCGAGGGGCCAAATGGCCGACTCCTGCTCCTAATTCTTATGTTCTTATGAACTTGACTGTAATGGTGGAATAGTCTGCTGATGCTGACTAGGTAGATACATGAGGTACTGACGAGCAGCCCATGAACCATGACACAGCACAAGTCTGTGTCTTCAGAAGAGATAAAAGATGTCAAAACTTTAAATTGACAGGAAATCTGCTTTGCAGTTTTCACAAAGCCGCATAGAGAGTTTAGTTCTCAGTCAAGAACTGTTTCCAGTTAGTATTTACTGTTCCATTAAAGCAGGGTTGTTCAATAGAAATCGCTGACCAGCCACAGGCATGCCTATGGTGACACCGTTTGAGCTACATGCACTCATTTGTGTGGAAAACGCCTTACATACAATACTGGTGAATGTACTTCACTTGTATGTTTACTGAACAAGCACCATTCAGTGCGAATCCTTGCAGCCTTTCACCAAAGTTTGGAATTCTGACATGAATTTATCAGACACAACACATTTAAAAAAATTTGTTCCTGGGATGTGGGCGTCACTGGCAAGGTCGGCATTTATTGCCCATCACTAATTGCCCTTGAGAAGGTGGTGGTGAGCCGCCTTCTTGAACCGCTGCAGTCCATGTGGTGATGGTACTCCCACAGTGCTGTTAGGGAGGGAGTTCCAGGATTTTGACCCAGCGACAATGAAGGAATGGCGATATATTTCCAAGTCAGGATGGTGTGTGACTTGGAGGGGAACTTGGAGGTGGTGGTGTTCCCATGCACCTGCTGCCCTTGTCCTTCTAGGTGGAAGAGGTCGTGGGTTTTGGAGGTGCTGCCGAAGAAGCCTTGGCGAGTTGCTGCAGTGCATCTTGTAGATGGTACACACTGCAGCCACGGTGCGCCGGTGGTGGAGGGAGTGAATGTTTAAGGTGGTGGATGGGGTGCCAATCAAGCAGGCTGCTTTGTCCTGGATGGTGTCGAGCTTCTTGAGTGTTGTTGGAGCTGCACTCATCCAGGCAAGTGGAGAGTATTCTATCACACACCTGTCTTGTGCCTTGTAGATGGTAGAAAGGCTTTGGGGAGTCAGGAGATGAGGAGGTTGTAATGATCAGTAACATGTCATTCTAGAATGGTACACAAGGTGGAGCTGTATGTATAGTGGTGGGCTACCCACAAGGCAGCAGTCAAGATGGATGCTGTATACTAGTCCACATGGCTGAATAAATGACTAGCTCAAGCTAGCTGTTCATAATGAAAACGTCTATTTATTTATGAACATAACATGGTACCAGGATTGGTAATATCTGCTGAATATTGTGAAATGCGACATGGAGACTTTGAGGCCACCGGAGGGTTTGAAACTCATGGGGAATGTCGACTGCAATTGGCGGACTTTCAAACAACAATTCGAACTCTACATTGCTGCCATCGGGTTCGGTACGAAGCCAGATGCAAGGAAAATAGTGCTGCTGCTCATGGTTGCAGGCCCGCAGGCGATAGAGGTATTTAATACGTTTGTATTTGATCAAGAGGAGGACAGAGAAAAAATGGACAATGTGCTAAAGAAGTTTGATACACATTGTTCTCCTAAAAAGAACGAGACCTATGAGAGGTACGTGTTCCATTCACAGACACAGCAGCAAAATGAGACTTTTGATAGCTTTGTGACCGATCTGAAACTGAAAGCACAGACATGTAATTTCTCTGAACTGAAATCATCCATGATTCGTGACCAGATTGTGTTTGGTATTCATGATAAAAAGGTCAGGGAACGTCTGTTGAGAGAAACCGAATTAACATTGGAGGATGCTGTGAAAATATGCTATGCCAGTGAGCTAGCTCAACAGCACGCAAAGACTTTCAGTGAAATTAATAATAATGCGACTGTAATGAGTGACTGTGCTGCTGTCGGTGCTGTGTCCTACAAGGGGAAGAAACATGGGCAGAACAGAAATGCAAAGCAATCGGAGGATGGAATTTTTAATTGTAAACGCTGTGGTTACCAGCACCAGTCAAGACAATGCCCAGCATTTGGGAAAATGTGCACAAAATGTAATGGAAAGAATCACTTTGCCAAACAATGCTTTTCAAAAGTAAAAACAAAGAAAGGGCAACAAGTCAATGTGATTGAGGACACTGATTTAAGTGAGGCATTTTTTGTAGGAATGGTGTCATGTGACAATATAGAAAGGATACAGAAAATGTGCAGCCCTCAGGAATGGACCATGCTGAACATAAAGTTAATGCAGTAAAAGAGGACAAATGGATGATGCCACTGCAGGTAAATGGAGCATTAGTTACATTGAAACTAGACACTGGGGCAAAAGCAAACTTAATCAGTATGAGTGACATTAAAAATATGAAAGAAAAGCCCAAAATACAGAAAAAGTCAGTACTACTGAAGAACTATAATGGACAGAAAATAGATAGCTTAGGTGTATGCAGACTTAAAGTGACAGTCAAAGACAAAGTGCATCATCTCATGTTTTCTGTTGTGGCTGAAGGACTTGATTCACTACTAGGTGACAAGGCTTGTGAGAACTTAGAACTAGTCAAGAGAGTCTACCGTATAAACTGTGCCATAAGCAGACCAGATGACTCAGTGGATTCTGTAGTGAGTAATTTCCAGGATGTGTTCAAAGAATTTGCAGTTCTATCATTCACTTACAAGATCCAGCTAAAGGAGGATGCTCAGCCAGTGGTACATGCTCCACAGAGAGTTCCAGCACCCCTGCGTGACCGGCTCAAGAATGAACTGGACAGAATGACCACGCTAGGAGTCATCAGGAAAGTCGAAGAGCCAACAGACTGGGTTAACTCCATGATATGTGTAAAGAAAAAGAACAATGATCTAAGAGTATGCATGGATTCAAAGGACTTAAATGCAAACATAAAACGTGAACACTACCAGATTCCCAAGCGAGAAGAAATCACCAGTGAAATGTTAGGTGCCAGATACTTCACAAAGTTCGATGCCTCACAAGGATTTTGGCAACTAAAACTGGATGAAGAGAGCACCAAATACTGTACCTTCAACACACCATTTGGCAGGTATTGTTTCCTCAGAATGCCTTTCGGGATAATATCTGCATCTGAAATCTTTCATAGAGCGATGGAACACATAATTGAAGGTCTGGAAGGAGTTCGGGTCTATGTTGATGACATCATCATCTGGGGCTCCACACTGAAAGAACACAATGAGAGACTGACTAAAGTGCTACAGAGCATACGCCGGAATGGACTGATGCTGAACAAAGCCAAGTGTCAGTTTGGCGTCCAGGAAGTCACTTTCCAAGGAGATAATCTATCTGGTAAAGGAATAGAGCCAGATATGGAAAAAGTAAACGCCATACTCAACATGCCCTGACCCACTGACAAAAAAGGAGTGCTACACATCATGGGGATGATAAACTTCATTGGAAAGTTCATTCCTAACTTGTCAGCCAAGACAGCCTGTCTGCAAGACCTGCTACATAAAACAAATGAGTTTGCATGGACAGAAAGACATGAACAAGAGTGGATGAACCTCAAAACAGTGCTGACAACCACACCTGTACTCACCTTCTTTGACCCAACAAAGAGAATCAAAGTGTCAACGGATGCATCAAAAGATGGCCTAGGCGCGGTCTTGCTACAAGCAGAGGGTGAAGATTGGAAGCCTGTTGCCTATGCCTCCAGGTCTATGACTGATTCTGAGTGTCGATGCACCCAGATTGAAAAGGAATGTCTAGGCTTGGTAGTTGGACTAGAAAAGTTTCACGGCTACATATATGGACTTCCCACCTTCACAGTTGAGACAGACCATTGCCCACTGGTTGCCATCATAAAAAAAAATCTGAATGAGATGTCTCCAAGGATTCAATGACTCATGATGAAGCTGCAAAGATATGACTTTGAACTAATCTACACACCAGGCAAACACATAGTGTTAGCAGATGCACTATCCCGAGCACCCACAATGAGTCATGTGAGCTCTACTGAGGAAGACGTGGATGTTCATGTGAGTATGGTCACTGCTGCACTGCCCGTGTCAGACACAAAATCAAAGCAAATAGCAGAAGAAACAGTAAAAGATACAGTGTTACAAACAGTAATAGAGAACATTCATCATGGTTGGCCAAAAGGTTCCTGTCTGAAGTACTTTCACATCAGGTCAGAGTTGAGTGTCGCAAGTGGACTATTACTAAAACAGAACAGAATAGTCATTCCACAGGCTCTACGTCGTGACATGCTTGAAAGGATTCATGAGGGACACCTCGGAATTGAAAAATGCAAAAGGAGAGCAAGGGACACTGTTTATTGGCCTGGCATAAATAAGGACATTGAGAACATGATAGGCATATGTGAGACATGTCAGAAACACCAAAACAAACAAGCAAAGGAACCAATGATAGTAGCTGACTTACCAACAGCACCATGGCAAAAGGTTGGTATGGACCTTTTTCATTTGAATGGTAAAGACTATCTAATAGTGATTGACTACTATTCTAACTATCCTGAGATGATGCTGCTCTCAAGCACATCAGCAAGCAGTGTCATAATGCATGTTAAATCCATCTTCGCCAGACATGGAATTCCCAGGATTGCCATTAGCAACAATGGTCCGTGCTTCAACTGTAAGGAGTGGCAACAGTTTGCAGCACAGTATGACTTTCAGCACATCACATCCAGTCCTCTGTATGCTCAGTCGAATGGTAAGGCAGAGAAAGGTGTTCAAGTTCTCAAACAGCTACTGAAGAAAGCAACAGAAAGCAAGTCTGATCCTTATCTCGCCCTGCTGAGCTACCGAGCCTCCCCTTTAGACTCTGGTTCTTCACCTGCTGAACTCCTAATGGGTCGCAAGTTGCGCACCATGCTACCCTGCTGTGCAAAAGAAAAGCAGAGTAAGGAACTGAGACAGAGACTTCAACTGTTAAAGCTGAAACAGAAATCACACTATGACAAGTCATCCAAAACTCTGAAACCATTGACAAGGGATGATATTGTCAGGATTGAGGATCCAGATGCATGGAACAGGAAAGCTACAGTTCTTGAGGAAGTAGGACCAAGGTCATACACTGTTGGAACTGAGGAAGGACAGATTCTCAGGAGGAACCGCCGTTCCCTCCTGAAAACACAAGTAACTATCCAAGAGCAAATCGATGACAATGCCACCACTGAATCTTGTCACTCACCACCAGAACAATCTAACACAAACACACATACAGGCTCTCATGAAAACACATCAGACTTACCTGTGCTGAGAAGATCCACACGTGAAGTAAAAAAGCCTGATAGACTTATTCTTTGAGTACAAAGAAAACTATAATAAAAGAATGAAAAGCTTAGAGTTCGTAAAGTAAAGCTTTGAAAATGTGTTGACTGTTGTGAAGATGTTTATGTCGTTATGATTGATTGATATTGATTGATATTGATTTTGTTTAACCTCAAAGGAAGGGGGATGTAATGATCAGTAACATGTCATTCTAGAATGGTACACTAGGGGGAGCTGTATGTATAGTGGTGGGCTACCCACAAGGCAGCAGTCAAGATGGATGCTGTATACTAGTCCACATGGCTGAATAAATGACTAGCTCAAGCTAGCTGTTCATAATGAAAACGTCTATTTATTTATGAACATAACAGAGGTGACATCTTAGGGCAGCTTCTAGGTTTTTGTCCCACAGTTTCAAGTGGTATTTGACTTCATCAGAGTGACTGCTGAGGATGAACTTGCATAACGAGATCCGCCAGACCCACTCCGTGCTTTCCATCCCGAACGCGGTTGTAATCCGCTTTCCTCTTGCCATGATGTGCCCTGTTGGAGCTGTTCATTATTGGTTGGGCTTGCTTTCTTCTGATAGCCCGGAACAGTTTTTCCGATTGTTGCTTGTGCTTCCATGGTGCAGAAGTCCGGCGTTTTCACCCATATTACGCACCATTTTAGCAGGTAACCAATAAGCAGTAACCAAGGAAGTAAAGCCCACTCAACAATCATAAAACACTCGCACGCATGGTTTACTTGTACTTCTTGCAATTTAGTATACTGTATTGGCTGCTCACGGTGCGGTCTCCATTGGGGAGACCAAACGCAGATTGGGTGACCGCATTGCGGAACACCCACGTTCAGTCCGCACGTGTGACCCCGAGCTGCCGGTCGCCTGTCATTTTAATTCTCTGCACCAGTCCCACTCTGACCTCTCTTTCCTCGGCCTCTTAAACTGTTCCAATGAAGCTCAATGTAAGCACGAGGAACAGCACCTTATCTTTCGATTAGGCCCTTTACAGCCTTCCGGACTCAACATTGAGTTCAACAATTTCAGACCATAACCTCGGGCCCCATTTTTTCGGACGCATGCTGTTGATGATTCTGCTATTCCCATTTACACATCCTCCAGACCCATCTTTTGTTCCTTTGCTTGTCCCGTTACCATCTCCTTTTGCCTCACACCATCATCCTTTTTGTCATTCAATCTCTCCTGCCTTCCACCCTATCACAGACCTTCCTTTTTGTTCTTTCCTCCCTCCTTTCCCTGCCCCTGCACTTGCTTAAAACCGGTTCCATCTCCAGCTTTTTCCAGTTCTGACGAAGGGTCATCGACCTGAAACGTTAACTCTGTTTCTCTCTCCACAGATGCTGCCGGACCTGCTGAGTGTTTCCAGCATTTTCTGTTTCTATTTCAGATTTCCAGCATCCGCAGTATTTTGCTTATGTACACGTTTTTTTTTGTCTAACCATTTTACCAACAAATGGTCAAAAAAAGCTTAAAGTACACACGCATATGCCGTGTGAATATGTGTATTGAAGTCACATGCCCAACAATGGTGTCTATCACTCATTTTTTTTACTAAGCAAAAATGCAATTCCCAATTGGTCACATGTGGCTAATGGTTATCGTATTGGACAAGACTTCATTAAAGCAATAGTGAACAAGTAAAAGTAGATGCTTAGCTATTATTTGGGCTGCTAACTCCTCGTGTGCATGTGCCTGCACGTATGGCATTTTAATTTATGACCACTGTTCAGCACCAGGCCCAGGTGGCTCACGGTTTGCGCACCCAGCCATTAGCTATTCAGAAAGATGCTTTTTGGCTGGGGAGGAGCTCACTGTCCTCAGCGTAGCCCAGAGAACAGGTGGGGGAAGGTGGCTCAGGAAGTATCATGGAGATAAGCAAGTCAGTTGCTTGTTAGCTTCAGTCCTTGTTGTTTCGTATGACGGGAAAAGCTTATGATGGGATGTCCAGTTTGGTTGTCCATTCGATGTCCTCCTGAGAGACCGAGTGGAGAAATGAGATGCCTCCCGCAACATTTCTTAGCGGGCAGGTTGACGTGATGTGTTCCATGGTCATGGCCACAGTTGCACTTCGGGTCGTCCCTCATCTTCCACTTGTGGAGCAGGTGGCCTCATGGTCCAAGCCCTGTGCGGATTGGGTTGAGCGCCGTCCACTGTCTTCGAGGGAGGGTGAAGCCGGGGACCTTTGCTGTTGGGTCAGCGATGAGGTGTTGGTTCTTTATGTTACGTGCGTAACACTGGCAGTAGGAATGGTCATGGGAGTGGCTGATACCTGCTCGCTCCATAAACAGGTACAAGTGCTAAAGGAGCATTGAATGGAGGGAAGAGCAGCGAGAACAGCTGATGTCAATAGATGCAGCACTGGAAAGAGACAGCAAAGTTGACCAAAACTTCCCATCGACAAACGTTTGAGACATCCTGTGACCTGGTGGTACAGTATAGTTGGGACCAATAATGCCAACATGATTAAAATGGTTTGGTTTTCTGTGCATGTGGGTGGTTGGTGTGGTTGTAGGGCTAAACGGACAAGGTAGCTGAAAGTATATAACTGTAAATTCATGTGTGTTATTTAATGAATAACTGGGTGTGGGATTAATTTGAGTGTTTTAATTTTGCATTTTATTTTATATCTTACCACATTGTCAATGCCTCAAAGCACTTTACACAATGGACTGCTTTTAATGCAGGCAAACGTAACTGCCAAAGTCCCACAAGCAGCAATGACCAATTAATCTGCTTTTCTGGCAGTATTCACTGAGGGAGTAATGTTGGCCAAGACACTGAGAACTCCGTACATTTCTTTGAATTGGATCTTTAGTAGCCACCTGAGCAGGCAGACAGAACCTCTGTTTAATATCTTCAAAGTTCAGCACTCCCTCAGTCCTGCCTTGAAGTATTAGTCTAGATTATGTGCTCAAGTACCAGTCTGTGACTCAATGTGCCAGCGTGTGACTCAATGTGCCAGCGTGTGACTCAATGTGCCAGCGTGTGACTCAATGTGCCAGCGTGTGACTCAATGTGCCAGCGTGTGACTCAATGTGCCAGTGTGTGACCCAATGTGCCAGTTTGTGACTCAATGTGCCAGCGTGTGACTCAATGTGCCAGCGTGTGACTCAATGTGCCAGCGTGTGACTCAATGTGCCAGCGTGTGACTCAATGTGCCAGCTGTGGCTGAGTGGGTAGCACCCTCGCTCTCTGAGTCATGAATGGTTGTGGGTTCAAGTCCCACTCCACAGACCTTCAGCACAAAAATCTAGGCTGACACTCCCAGTGCTGCACTGTCAGAGGTGCCGTCTTTTGGATGAGACGTTAAACCGAGGCCCCGTCTGCCATCTCAAGTGGACATAAAAGATCCCACGGCACTATTTTGAAGAAGAGCAGGGGGAGTTATCCTCGGTGTCCTGGGCCAACATTTATCCCTCAACCAACATCACCAGATTATCTGGTCGTTATCACGTTGCTGTTTGTGGGAGCTTGTTGTGCGCAAACTGGCTGCTGCGTTTCCCACATTACAACAGTGACTACATGTCAAAAAAAGTCCTTCATTGGCTGGAAAGCGCTTTGGGACATCCGGTAGTTGTGAAAGGCGCTATATAAATGCAAGTCTTTTTTCTTTCTAATCCCACGACTTTCTGACCATAAATTGAGAGTTAATTAAACCAAGCATAAAAACAGAGTCACCGGGTAGTGGTGTGAAAACTCGTATTGCAGCGGGGGAAAGGCAGGTGGGCAGGCGTATTTTGATTTCGACTGAAGCAGGGGGTGTAATTAGATCACAAAAAGATTGATATCAGTGTTGTGACTCACTATTCGATGGCATCGGGCCCTGTCCACACACAGAGAATATCAGGTTGAAATCTTTACATAAGGCAGCACAGTGACGCATTCAGCAATTCAGGTCCAGTATGTCATCTTATATCGCCTTCCAAGTACAGATTGCTCGAAAAACAGAGTGCAAGAATTACAGCCATTTGGGGTTGGGTAGATAACTATTGACTGGAGGAGAGAAAGTAAAATTCTCATTTCAATTTTAATCTAGGCTGACACTCCAGTGCAGTGCTGAGGGAGTGCCGCACTGTCGGGGGTGCTGTCTTTCGGATGAGACGTTAAACCAAGGCCCCGTCTGCCTCTCTCTGGTGGACGTAAAAGATCCCATGGCACTATTTCGAAGGAGAGCAGGGGAGTTATCCCCGGTGTCCGAAACAATATTTATCCCTCAATCAACATCATTAAAAAACAGATTATCTGGTCATTATCACATTGCTGTTTGTGGGAGCTTGCTGTGCGCAAATTGGCTGCTGCGTTTCCTACATTACAACAGTGACTACACTTCAAAAAGTACTTCATTGGCTGTAAAAAGCTTCCGGTGGCCGTGAAAGACGCTATATAAATGCAAATCTTTCTCTTCTTTTATAACTGTCATAATTGTTTGGCCTCATAGTTTTGTTAGCATTCCTTTAAATAATAGGGTAATTTGGAAGGAAGAGCAGAAGTAGCCTCTTTATTGCTAGATTCGTGGAAGCTATTGATCTCCAAGCACACCTGGAAACCATGGACTCAGTCGCCACAAAATGGATAGAAGGATGCAATAGTGCTGACGTAAGAAAACTACTAGGCACTTGGTCTAAGCGTTAAACAAAGCTTTAATCAACTGTTTTACAACATGGAGGTCTAGTTGTGTCCTTCACTAGTTCCTGTTAAGAATGTCCTGCGCAAGCTGGGCCCGTGCCCGAGTATTTATACTCTCCCTGGACAGCACCACCCGTAGGCCGCTCAGTATTATTTCATAAGTCTTTCTTTCATGAATGACTGATTCATGTCAAGTGCCAAGACACAAGTGAGGCTAATTTACACACTGGGATCAGACTCACTCAGCATTAGGCCTGACATAACTTCGCTCATATAACTTTACTCTTACATTTAACAGAAATCTCCCTTTTGAAGGGGCCTGACATAAGGAAGGTCCTTGTAACTTAAGTCATTTCAGTTATCAAGTGGGTTTCATACCAAGTCTCTGTCAACTGTTTCACTGACCCTGGCTGTAAACAACCAAAACATATTCCCATATTTGGAAAATTTTCACTTTTACTTTTCTTCGTGCGCCTTTTCCCTCTCTACAGCTGCTGTTTGTGTTTTTTTGGAGGCGGGAGCTGAAAATGGAACCAGCTGTGTTTTGCTTTTTGCTGTTATTGGCAGAATGTGGCTGCTGGGGTCGAGGAAAGATGCTGCTAGTTAAAGACACAGCTCTCTTTCAGCTCTGCACTCCAACAGCTTAATTGCAGCACTCTCTATGTGAGTGATGCAAGGAGTGGGGCCCACGGAGTCAGTCTGAATTTTCGAATGAAGTGCTCACCCAAAATACTAACCTATCTTTCTCTTTCGTGTGTCAGTCGTGTCTCAGTGGGCAGCACACTCTCTTGCCTCTGAGTCAGAAGGTCGTGGGTTCAAGTCCCACTCCAGGGACTGGAGCACATAAATCTAGGCTGACACTCCCAGTGCAGTACCGAGGGAGTGCCGCACTGTCGGAGGTGCCATCTTTCGGATGAGGCGTTAAACCGAGGCCCCGTCTGCTCTCTCAGGTGGACGTAAAAGATCCCGCGGCACTATTTCGAAGAAGAGCAGGGGCAGTTATCCCCGGCGTCCCGGCCAATATTTATCCCTCAATCAACATCACTAAAACGGATGATCTGCTCATTATCACATTTGCTGTTTGTGGGAGCTTGCTGTGCACAAATTGGCTGCCGCGTTCCCTACATTACAACAGGGACTACTTAATTGGCTGTAAAGTGCTTTGGGACGTCCGGTGGTTGTGAAAGGCGCTATAGAAATGCAAGTCTTTCTTTTTTTCAGATGCTGAACAACCAGTAGTATTTTTCCGCTGTTTTGATTCCCATATTCAAGGAGCTAAATAAATAATTCTGATTTTCCTAATACCTGAAGTGTAAGCTAAATATCCTATAAATTAAACATAACGGAGATGCATGTTCAGGGTTGCACTGTCGGTAACTCTCTGCTCAGTGACCTCCAAAATGCAGGTTTCAGATGGCGTACATATCCTCTAATTAGTGTGAAACAATCCCAGCCTGTAAAATCTCGTCTCCCGCATCATTTCCTCAAAAACTGTTGATTTAAATACCATGTCTGCTCGAATTTCCTTGAATAGAACGTGGGAACATTTCCTTTTAAAAACGTAAATGTCTCTAGGATGTGCCTAACTTGTTAAAGGCGTGCCCCAGAACACGGTAATGGGACACTCCGAATATACTACACACATCCTGATTGGTCAAAAGACCATAAATGAATTATAATGTTCTACTCAGGGCCATTTTAAAGCTATATCACTAAGGCATAACTTTTTTTTTGTTTCAAATAAGCATTTTATTTTGTGTTTTTATCTCCCCCCCCCTGCACCCCATCCCCTACCGCAGACCCATTCCTGGCTCAGGTTCCAGACTAGTGATCTGCTTTCTTATCTCTACCAATGCAACCCTTTATCCTGCTAGTAGCAGATGCAGAGGAATGAAGAAGAAAAGTACTGCGGCTGCTGGAAGCTGAAATATGAACAGAGAATGCTGGAAACACTCAGCAGGGCAGGCAGCATCTGTGGAGAGAGAGAAACAGAGTTCACTTTTCAGGTCGATGACCTTTTATCAGAACTGGAAAAAGTTAGAGATGTAACAGGTTTTAAGCAAGTACAGGGGCAGGGAGGAAAAGAAAGACTTGCATTTATATAACACCTTTCACAACCACCGGACATCTCTAAGCCCTTTACAGCCAATGAAGTATTTTGGAATGTAGTCACTGTTGTAATGTAAGAAATGCGGCAGCCAATTTGCGCACAGCAAGCTTCCACAAACAGCAATGTGATAATGACCAGATAATCTGTTTTTAGTGATGTTGATTGAGGGATAAATATTGGCCAGGACACCAGGGATAACTCCCCTGCTCTTCTTCGAAATAGTGCCATGGGATTTTTCACGTCCACCTGAGAGAGCAGACGGGACCTCGGTTTAACGTCTTATCCGAAAGACAGTGACAGTGACCTCTGGCAGTGCAGCACTCCCTCAGCACTGCACTGGGAGTGTCAGCTTGGATTTATGTGCTCAAGTCTCTGGAGTGGGACTTGAACCCACGACCTTCTGACTCAGTGTGCTACCCACTGAGCCACGGCTGACACACAAAAGGGAAGGTCTGTCATCGGATGGAAGGCAGGAGAGATTAAATGACAAAAGGGATGATGGTGCGAGGCAAAAGGAGATGGTAATGGGACAAGCAAAGGAACAAAAGATGGGTCTAGAGGAGGTGTAAATGGGAATGGCAGAATCACCAACAACTGCCCTCCGAAAAAATGGGGGCAGAGATTATGATCTGAAATTGTTGAACTCAGTTTGAGTCTGGAAGGCTGTAAAGTGCCTAATGGAACGATGAAGCACTGTTCCTTGAGTTTGACATTAATCTATCTTTTCCCTTTGCAGCATTGTTAGTAGGTACACAAGACTGGTAAGAGGTAAAAACAGAAAATGCTGGAAATACTCCGCAGTTCAGGCAACAGATGCTGCCTGACCTGCTGAGTATTTCCAGTGTTTTCTGTTTTTATTTCAGATTTCCAGCATCCGCAGTATTTTGCTTGTGTACTGTTAAGAGTTAACTGTTTTGGTTTTGTATCCCCCCTGTGATTGACGGGTAGTACCTGGTCAATCTCCGCTGATAACTGGCTGCTAACTGCATCCTGTGCCACACTGAGCTTCATGTCGGGCTGAGGGATCTGCAGCTAGCTACAAATGAGCGGAGTTTGCCCGCAGTTCTGAGCGGAGCGTTGGCAGTTGGCTCACCTGCTGTGAACGGGATGACAACGGGTGTTTCTGCAGCTGCTTCAAGGAAAGCAGGAAATCCGATCACCCGCCCACTCTATTTCTGTAAAGTGTCCTGATAAAGACCCCCCAATTTTTTTTTTAACATTCAGCGCACAAAATGTTATAAACAGGAAAAAAGCCCTGAGTTATGAACTTTGGGTCACTGAATTCTGATAAATGTACAACTGAAGAAATGTTGGACTGGATTGGAATTGTGCTTCCACCAAGGTTCCTGGAAAAATGGAAGGTTCCCAGCAATTTGTGACGTTGACCTCAATGCCTTCAGCCATTCAACCCAATTCAATCGTAACCTAAAAGAAATAATATTACAGACAAACTGTTGTTAAATATGCTGCTGGCTTCAGCTGAAGTTTGGCTGTGATTACATAGAATCATAAAATCATGGACTTGTACCGCACAGGAGGCCATTCGGCCCATCGAGTCTGCGCCGGCTCTTTCGAAGAGCAATCCAGTTAGTCCCACTCCCCCGCTCTTTCCCCACATCCCTGCAAATTTTTTCTCCTTCAAGTATTTATCCAATTTCCTTTTGAAGGCTACTATTGACTCTGTGTCCACCGCCCTATCAGGCAGCGCATTCCAAATCATCCATTGTGGTTAGGATCTGGAATGCACTGCCTGAAAGGGTGGTGGAGGCAGACTCAATCGTGGCTTTCAAAAGGGAATTGGATAAGTACCTGAAGGAAAAATATTTGCAGGGCTACAGGGAAAGGGCTGGGGGAGTGGGACTGGCTGAAGTGCTCTTGCAGAGAGCCGGCCCGGGCTCGACGGGCCGAATGGCCTCCTTCTGTGCTGTAACCATTCTATGAGTCTATGATTCTATAAATCCAAACCACTCATTGCGTAAAAGAGATTTTCCTCATGTAGCCTGTGGTTAGAATCATAGAAATTTACAGCACAGAAGGAGGCCATTCGGCCCATCGTGTCCGTACCAGCCGACAAAGAGCTCTCCACCCTAATCCCACTTTCCAGCTCTTGGTCCGTAGCCCTGTAGGTTACGGCACTTCAAGTGCATATCCAAGTACTTTTTAAATGTGTTGAGGGTTTCTGCCTCTACCACCCTTTCAGGCAGTGAGTTCCAGACCCCCACCACCCTCTGGGTGAAAAAAGTTCTCCTCGACTCCCCTCTAAACCTCCGACCAATTACTTTAAATCTATGCCCCCTGGTTATCGACCCCTCCGCTAAGGGAAATAGGTCCTTCCTATCCACTCTATCTAGGCCCCTCATAATTTTATACACCTCAATTAGGTCTCCCCTCAGCCTCCTCTGTTCCAAAGAAAACAACCCCAGCCTATCCAATCTTTCCTAAATTAGCTAAAATTCCCCAGCCCAGGCAACATCCTCGTAAATCTCCTCTGCACCCCCTCTAGTGCAATCACATCCTTCCTGTAATGTGGTGACCAGAATTGTACGCAGTATTCTAGCTGTGGCCTAACTAGTGTTTTATACAGTTCAAGCATAACATCCCTGCTCTTATATTCTATGCCTCGGCTAATAAAGGCAAGAATCCCAAATGCCTTCTTAACCACCTTATCTACCTGTCCTGTTACCTTCAGGGATCTGTGGACATGCACTCCCAGGTCACTCTGATCCTCCACATTTCTCAGTGTCCTACCATTTATAGTGTATTCCCTTGCCTTGTTAGCCCTCCCCAAATGCATCACCTCACACTTCTCCAGATTGAATTCCGTTTGCCACTGTTCTGCCCACCTGACCAGTCCATTGCTATCTTCCTGCAGTCTGCAGTTTTCTTCTTCATTATCAACCACACAGCCAATTTTTGTATAATCTGCAAACTTCTTAATCATACTTCCTACATTCAAGTCCAAATCATTGATACATACGTTCTTTTGCCAGCCACCTTAAATCTGTGGCCTCTGGTTACCGACCCTTCAGCCATTGGAAACAGTTTCTCTTTATTTACTCTATCTAAATCCTTCATGATTTTAAACACCTCTATCAAATCTCGTCCTAGCCTTCTCTGCTCTAAGGAGAACAACCCCAGCTTCTCCAGTCTATCTACGTAACTGCAATAACTCAATGTACAGAGTTGCTGATCAGAATGTTTCCATTGCGTGATTATATAATTCAATAATTCTACACCATGGGAATGAATGGGAAGGGGTTGGAACGAGACATCTGGCTGAGTTTTATGTCTGATTACGTATCCATGGAATTTAGTAAACTCTTAATAGTTGACAAAATATAGCTTGGCTACACCACTGTCACTGTACCAAGTAATTCATTGTAACGTGAAGCACTTTGAGAAGTTTCTGAGTGACGTGACAAATTGCTATAAAAATGCAAGTCTTTCATTGTCTAGTGTCAGCTGTGGCTCAGTGGGTAATTTGTCACTCTCGCCTCTGAGTCAAGAAGGGTGAGAAATCAATGTCCTTACCACCACCTAGTAGCGCCAGCGATGTGTGAAAAAATTGCGGCCGCCGCTCTTGCGCAGGCTGGAGGTGGTCCTGGTGGCAGCCGCCATATTGGTTGTCCCCGACAACCGGCAGCGCCCTAAAAAAAATGGCAGCGTGGTGACGTCAGTCGGTGTGCAACGCTGACATAACGTCACCTACGCGAACTTTGACCTTAGCGCTCAAGTCAGCGTTGGGTCCTAAGCACGCCATGTTAACCTGCCGTGCAAGCAGACTAACAGACGCTGACAGGGGCGAAGTCTGCAGCTGTTAAAGGGACACACACATCAACAGGTAAGTTTGAATGGAAGAGTTTGGACTGTTTTTTTTATTTTATTGAAGTGGTGGCTTGCTGCAATAGATGTGAAAAGTTTTTTAAGTGTTTTGGGAGTGCTGCTGGATGCTTGCAAGGGCTCAGATGGTAAATGAAGGCCTTTGCGAAGCCAGAACATGCTGCGAATACTCAGCAGGTCACGCAACATCCATGGAGAGAAAAACATAGTTCACATCTCAGGTCAACATGCTGCTGATCAACTGAGTATTTCCAGAATTTTATGCGGTCATTTCTCATTTACAGCATCCGCTTGCAGAGGGAAGAGGAAGACGCGGAAGAGGAAGACGCAGAAGAGTCTCCTTATCTAAGGAAGGATATACTTGCCTTGGAGGCGGTGCAACAAAGGTTCATTAGATTGATTCCTGGGATGAGAGGGCTGTCCTATGAGAAGAGATTGAGTAGATTGGGCCGATACTCTCTGGAGTTTAGAAGAATGAGAGGTGATCTCATTGAAACATACAAGATTCTGAGGGGGATTGACAGGGTAGATGCTGAGAGGTTGTTTCCCCTGGCTGGAGTGTCTAGAACTAGGGGGCATAGTCTCAGGATAAGGGGTAGGCCATTTAAGACTGAGATGAGGAGGAATTTCCTCACTCTGTGAATCTTTGGAATTCTCTGCCCCAGAGGGCTGTGGATGCTGAGTCTTTGAGTATATTCAAGGCTGAGATCGATAGATTTTTGGACTTTAGGGAAATCAAGGGATATGGAGATCGAGCAAGAAAGTGGAGTTGAGGTCGATGATCAGCCATGATCTTATTGAATGGCGGAGCGGGCTCGAGGGGCCGTATGGCCTACTCCTGCTCCTATTTCTTATGTTCTTACGTTCTTAACAGGAGGAAGCCGAAAAGGAGCAATCAGATGGAAGGATGCATCCCAGACAGCCGCTTTGTGGTCGGGATATCCGGGATGGAATCATCCGCCTGCGGTCCCACTGGCTGGGCAGGCTGCCTCTTCTTGTTGACCCATTGGCTGGGCAGGCTGCATTTCTTGGGTGTGTGAAATGTGGAAGGCACAAGAGTGGAGTTGCACTGACGGGAGGGCAGGAAGCCTAGAGGTGCATGCCAGAAGGAGGATAACGTACGAGGATACCCGCATCTTGTATCCTTTCAGCCCTGCCTCTGGCCAAGGGCTCCACCATACCCCTGCCAAGAATGGCCTGCACCGTCTCCTCCAAGGGGGTGAGGAATGGGAGATTTACCTCATCATTGGTGCTAATTGGGGGGATCCTGCATTTAGCAGTGTGTGAGTCTAATGGTGCAGTTGGTAGGAGACGGCTTTTGAAGATACATTCACTGACCTTGACCAGTGGTCTGAGGCCATGAAGCTTCTTTGGGCACTGGAACCAGGTGGTGGGGGCGACACTGCTGGCAGTGACGGCCTTAGTGATGTACACCCACATCGTTCTTTCTGGAGGGCCTCCTGGCCCCTGTGGGTAGAGGGCCAATCTTGCAGTGTTGACCCCCTGCACTAAGCTGGAATGCTGTGTGTAAGACCCTCGGTGCCCCTTCCCTGGCTTGCCGAGCCATTCGTGTTAGTGCTAAGGCAGTTTTCCCATTTGCTGAGTTTAGCAAGGTACTTCAGCTTTAAGTGCTGAATATTGACATTTGGCACTTCTTTTAAATATTGATTATTTGTTAAAAGACAGAAAGGGCTGAAAAATGTGTTGAATCAGTGCAGTTTATTTTCCCTTGCTTCAATGTGCCTGGCCCTTTAAATTTCAGAGCTCCTCACCACCCACGATGCATTGTGAGCTTCACAGCCTCGCACACAGACGCTCAGGGAAGCAGCAACGCCGCACCAGCACGACAAATTGGTCCCGGATCCCTCGTGCAACGCCACCAGGACGTCATTGCACCTAAGGTTAGCTCTGCGCCACCTACCTCCACGGCCCCCACACCAATTTACCTTGTTTAGCGCGGCGGCCATTTTGGGCAACCATTAATGGCAGTTGGCGAGGACACTGACTGCTTTCCGGACGAGAATGAATTTCTCCCCCATAGTGTCACTCCAGAGACTTGAGCACAAAAAGCTAGGCCGACACGCCCAGTGCAGTGCTGAGGGAGCGCCGCACTGTCGGAGGTGCCGTCTTTTGGATGAGACGTTAAACTGAGGGCCCCTCTGCCCTCTCAGGTGGACGCAAAAGATCCCATGGCACTTGACATGAATCAGTCATTCATGAAAGAAAGACTTATGAAATAATACTGAGCGGCCTATGGGTGGCACTGTCCAGGGAGAGTATAAATACTCGGCACGGGCCCAGCTTGCGCAGGACATTCTTAACAGGAACTAGTGAAGGACACAACTCGACCGCCATGTTGTAAAACAGTTGATTAAAGCTTTGTTTAACACTTAGACCAAGTGCCTAGTAGTTTTCTTACATCAGCACCATTTCGAAGAAGAGCAGGGGGAGTTCTCCCCGGTGTCCTGGGCCAATATTTATCCCTCAACCAACATCACAAACAGATTAACCGGTCATTATCACATTGCTGTTTGTGGGAGCTTGCTGTGCGCAAATTGGCTGCCGCATTTCCTACATTACAACAGTTGCTACACTTCAAAAGTACTTCATTGGCTGTAAAGCGCTTTGGGACATCCGGTGGTCATGAAAGGCGCTATAGAAATGCAAGTCTTTCTTTCTTTTAGTGCTTGTTGGTTATAGATGTAAACCAAGGGTGCTGGAACTATTTTTTTTCAACTTGCACTTATCTACTGCAATTCATGTTGCCAAATTGTTATTCATTCCCTGATGTACGGGAGGAATCAGCATTAAGTGTAGTATTGGGTATTTGCCTCTGTAGTTACATGCGTGCTCATTTTTTTGGGGTCAAAAAGTTTGTTGTCGGAAAGAAAGGAGTTGCCAATAATTGGACACTTGTTCCGGCGGAAACAGGTTGGAAATCTTTCATAAGCAGAGGGGAAAAGCTCATGCACGGTAAAATTCAACATGTAATGGTGAATCTGTATAAAATCTTATGAAGACTTGAAGTACAGGGTGCAGTTTTGGGCTCCACACTGTAGGAAGGGTGTTGCGGCAATACAGAGGGGACAGCACAGATTCACTGGGATGCTGCCTGGTATGATCAAATGCAAATACAAAGAAATAATTGAGAAATTGGAGTTATTTGCATTACAACAACAACAACTTGTATTTATATAGCGCCTTTAACGTAGTAAAACGTCCCAAGGCACTTCACAGGAGTATTATAAGACAAAAAACTTGACACCCAGCCACATAAGGAGAAATTAGGGCAGGTGACCAAAAGCTTGGTCAAAGAGGTCGGTTTTAAGGAGCGTCTTAAAGGAGGAAAGAGAGGTAGCGAGGCGGAGAGGTTTAGGCAGGGAATTCCAGAGCTTAGGGCCCAGGCAACAGAAGGCACGGCCACCAATGGTTGAGCGATTATAATCAGGGATGCTCAAGAGGGCAGAATTAGAGGAGCGCAGATATCTCGGGGGTTGTGGGGCTGGAGGAGATTACAGAGATAGGGAAGGGGCAAGGCCCTGGAGGGATTTAAAAACAAGGATGAGAATTTTGAAATCGAGGCGTTGCTTAACCGGGAGCCAATGTAGGTCAGCAAGCACAGGGGAGATGGGTGAACGGGACTTGGTGCAAGTTAGGACACGGGCAGCCGAGTTTTGGATGACCTCAAGTTTACGTAGGGTAGAATGTGGGAGGCCAGCCAGGAGTGCGTTGGAATAGTCAAGTCTAGAGGTAACAAAGGCATGGATGAGGGTTTCAGCAGCGGATGAGCTGAAGCAAGGGCGGAGACGGGCGATGTTAGGGAGGTGCAACTAGGCGGTCTTAATTATGCTGCAGATATGCAGATATGTAGAACACAGGTAATTTTCGCAAGGTGTCTAAAATTAGGAAGGGATTGGATAGAATTGATAGAAACAGATTGTTTCTAGTGGTTGAGGGGTCCAGAGTCAAGGGGCATAAATATAAGATTAAAGAAAAGAGACTTAGGACAGAAAGTGTAATAAAAGATTTACGAAGGGAGCTGTGAGGTTGTGGAATGCGCTGCCAGAGTTTGTGATTGAAGCAGAGGCCATGTCAACTTTTAAGAAAAGGTTAGATAGGTGGTTGTAGGAAAGGGAGAAGAAGGGGGATATGGCAACAGAGTAGGCGCATAGGATTAGGATTACTGCCCATGTGGAGGGTAAACAGCAACACAGGCTGGTTGGGCCAAGTGTCATTTTCCCATGTTGTACTATGTAATTATCCCTGCCTTGTTCAGAAGGCGAATATTAGAGGAAGTGCCGCAGCCAAAGAAGTAATGCCTTAATGTTGTCCATCACGCTTCCACCCATTCACAGAACCCTCAGAAAGGTGCGTTTTAACACAGGGGCAGAAATGGTTGGATATTTCTGTTGCTGAATGCGAACACGACTTGTACCCGCATGCCCCGTGAAAGGTTGGAACCACTAGCTTGTTAATCTTTGAATTGCATGGGTCCTTAGGCAAGAGCATACTAAAGCAACAGGAGGACATTGTGGAAGAGGGAAACTCCAAATCAAGATGATTCACAATCAATTGCATCTGATGGCTGACTGTATAATCGTAACACTATCTTCCTACTATGGTGTTGCTGCAGTCTTTGCATACCAATTAAACAGCGGTATTCGCCACTCCCTGCTTATCAGATACTGGCAGGATTTGACAGTAGCCTGATGTCAAATGACTTAACTCCAATGAGGCCCTCAGAATCTATTAACACTGATTCTCGTAACATCTCTTACTTAACTTCTGCTCAAATGAGGCAAAGGGAATGCGTCACATTCTGTACAATGCGTACGGAGGATGCCAAAATTCACACTGGCTTCACTCCAAGTATAGGTAAGTTTAAACTTTCTGAATTGGGATCATTCCAATTGGGATCATTTTGAATTTCTCCGATTTCCTTTCGGAGCAGTTCCAGTTTCAACCTCTTCTCCGTGGTAAACCAGGAGGAAGTTTTCAAGACCTGACCCCCCGCTCCTGCCCACTATAGAGAACCGCGTCTATAACCACCCGCCTCGCCGTACCCCACCCAACAACAACAACTTGCATTTATATAGCGCCCTCAACATAGTAAAATGTCCCAAGGCGCTGCACAGGGGTGATTATCAAACAAAATTTGACACCGAGCCACATAGGGCAGATGACCAAAAGCTTGGTCAAAGAGGTAGGTTTTAAGGAGCATCTTAAAGGAGGAAAGAGAAGTGGCGAGGCGGAGAGGTTTAGCCAGGGAATTCCAGAGCTTAGGGCCTCGGCAGCTGAAGGCACGGCCACCAAAGGTTGAGCGATTATAATCAGGGATGCTCAAGAGGCCAGAATTAGAGGAGCGCAGATATCTCGGTGGTGGGGTGAGGTGGAGTTAGGTTTCAGAGATAGGGAGGGGCGAGGCCATGGAGGGATTTGAAAACAAGGATGACAATTTTAAAATCGAGACATTGCCGGACTGGGAGCCAATGTAGGTCAGCGAGCACAGGGGTGATTGGTGAACGGGATTTGGTGCGAGTTAGGACACGGGCTGCCGAGTTTTGGATGACCTCCAGTTTACGTAGGGTAGGATGTGGGAGGCCAGCCAGGAGTGCGTTGGAATAGTCAAGTCTAGAGGTAACACAGGCATGGATGAAAGTTTCAGCAGCAGATGAGCCACATAATTACAAGTACAGAACACTCAAACCAGTGGGGAGAATACTACCAGAGGCTCAGCAGTTAAACTTGATAAACTCTTGAGAGTAAAAATCCTAAAACCATCCATCCCCTGGCTAATGCATTGAATACCAATGCAGGTTGCCAGGATTATCTACAAGCCACCTATTGTCCTCCACCTGTTTGACGAGAACATGATGGAATGTGATTAAACCATGTAGAGTACAAGGAACTATCTGTGTAAAAGTTAAAAATGTTAAAACCAGTTAAACGTTCAATTATTCTGAGTAGACACCAACTTGAAGCCAAAGTTTTACTGGTCTATGCTTCAGTGCACCAGAGTAGAGTCGCTCCACAGAGATCTATTGAAGAACCATCCTGCAGCACATTGGTTTCATTCCAAACCTGAGGGGCAAAAAAAGGAATCAGAAGTACGTATTACGGCAAATTACTTTTGCTCATCACACTAAGAAACAAAGATTTAGTTTGTAACCTTAAGACAGCAAATGTCTGGGATTAAAGATGGAAAAAACAAAGTCATCTGGCTAGTGAACAACTTCAGTATTGAGAAACACACAATGGTACCCCAGGTGGTAGTGTGTTGGCATACAAGTGGCAGGACCTGGGTTTGGCTCCATGAATCCCAGATCCACTAGGACCTGAAACGTTGGGCTCGAATTTCCCTGGGCTGTGGAGGTGGGAATGGAGGCGTGTGGGGTGTTAAAATTGCAGAATCGGGGGGCACGAACTCTTCCCGCCCCCAACCCGCCTCCATGCCCGTTTCCCAGGAGGCGGGTACCCGACCTGTGCTGGGAGCCGCCTCCCCGAGGTGGGAAGGGGATTAGTGTCAATTAACTGCCTGTTAACAGGTAGTTAACAGGCAGTTTTTGGCCTAATCCCTATTTTTATCCCTGAAGTGTGGGATTCCCGACGGCTCCAAACCACGCCAAGTTAGCGAGGCGGACCGTCGGGCTGAAGGGCTTGGAGGGTTCGAGATGTCCGGTGTTCAGGTGAGTGATGGGTGCATGAGTGCAGAGGTAAGTGTGTTTGGTGTGTGTAAAGTGTTTAAATAAGTTTTACTTACCTTTACTTACTAATGCAGGCTTCCTTCCTTCAGGCCTCGGGAGTCCCTCATCTCACCGGCACAGAAAGCAGAATGGCCGCGAGCTGTCAAAAGTTGCAGCATTCAGCTTTCTGTTCTGGAGAGATCTCTAAATCAGCCTGAGAGGAAGGAATTAACTTAGAGTACAGATTGTCAGTGTTTGACAGCTTCAAAGAGCTGTGAAACGCTGATATTTCATCTGTCAAAAGCTCTTGACAGATGAAATGTCAATCTGTGATGTCACCTGTTGCCGGGTGGCCCTTAATTGGCCCGCTGAGCCCGCTGGGCAGGCTCAACAAGGTCAATCAAGGGAAAATCGCGTGGGTTGGCCACAACTCAATGGAGGCGGGACTACAACCCCGAAAGTGGGAGTCCCGCCTCCTACTTGCCTCCATTGATAAAATCCAGCCCGTTGACTCTGTTTCTCTTTCTCTCCACAGATGCTGCCTGAGCTGCTGAGTATTTCCAGCACTTTCTGTTTTTATTTCAGATTTTCAGTCCGCGGTGTTTTTGCTTTTGTGTGAAATGTTAAGCGTTGTAGAACCTGGAGATGGTTGGGGGGTGGGGGTGAGGGTGGGGGTGGGGGGCGCGATCATATCTCAATGGCTGGTGCTTCCCTCGGATTCCTTCAACTATTGAGGCTGAACACATAGCAACTTAATTAAGGAAGAACCCAGCTCTGACACCTCACACCATTCTCCTTTTACAAACATTTACTGAATTTCTGGTTCCACTACGTTAGCAACACAGTAAAAGCTGTGTACAGTGACTCCTGATCCATTACTCACTGGTCGTCCTAGTGATAAGTAGCTCTGTTGATGCAAATCATTTTTGTAGTGTATGTACCTTGAAGAAGGAATTATATTCTGCAGCCCCTGTATACTGCAGTACCAGTAGTGACCACCCCTGTATATAAGCCTGTGTAGTAACTTTGTATAGTAGTTCCAGTTTTGTCTCCATTCAGTAAACACCTGTTATAACCAACTTCTGCAGTCCGTGTCTCAATTACACACGGACATTACAATTTTTATATTCGTCTTTTCAGTCTGAGCCCCAGCATTCGTGAGCTGGCTCCTGGTATTTCTACTGTTCATGGGATATGGGCATCGCTGCCATTTATTGCCCATCCCTAATTGCCCTTGAGAAGGTGGTGGTGAGCTGCCTTCTTGAATCGCTGCAGTCCATGTGGTGAAGGTACTCCCACAGTGCTGTTAGGGAGGGAGTTCCAGGATTTTGACCCAGCGACGATGAAGGATCGGCGATATACTTCCAAGTCAGGATGTTGTGTGACTTGGAGGGGAACTTGGAGGTGGTGGTGTTCCCATGCGCCTGCTGCCCTTGTCCCTCTAGGTGGTAGAGGTCGCGGGTTTGGGAGGTGCTGCCGAAGAAGCCTTGGCGAGTTGCTGCAGTGCATCTTGTAGATGGTACACACTGCAGCCAGGGTACGCCGGTGGTGGAGGGAGTGAATGTTTAAGGTGGTGGATGAAGTGCCAATCAAGCGGTTTCTGGAGACTTGCAAACATAGCTGATAGGTCAGCTGTCGCCAGAGCAAAGTCTGACAAACCCGAGAGCTTGCTCGTGGACTTGGGCTCCTGGAATCCAATTTAAATCTCCCTACTACTGCCCCAAGCAATTCTGGGGGGATACTTTCAGCACACAGTCAGTTTTCCCCCTCTTTCCTAGACCCTACCCCGCCCCACCCCACCCTCACAACATTTAAGATAAGAAAAAATTAGGAATGCACTTCCAATCTCGTTGGAGATTAAACAAGGTCGGAAACAGTTTCTAAACTGCTGCTTAGCTCTACAGATGGAAGAGTACTTGTACTGGAGAATTCTCCTTAGAATTTAGGCTTCCTTTCAAGAAACAGTACACCTACATTAAGAGTTTGGCGGTCCAGTAAGCTGCCTGTTTTAATCATTTGGGTTGGAAAATTTTATTTGGCACGATATCTGCAACAATATCCACATCAACAAAAACACAATGCAGTAGAATAATACACTTATTTATACTGCGACCTCTGGAAACGATTCAAAAACCCGTTCGAAGTGGAGGCTGCATCGTGTATAGCTTTACTTGTTGTAAGGGGTTTTAGATCGCAGAGGTTTCACTCTCTAGAGGCCTCTCTCTCTTGCACAGTAAAAACCTTGAGTGGTTCGACCCACTTGCCCCTTAGGTTCTATACACTGGACTTTGAGGCAGGAACTACAATGCAGAGAATACTCTATAGATCAGGTTTAATGAAAACAAAATGAAATTTTATTGCATAAAGGAACAAATTGAGTGTAAGCCAAATAAGGTACATGGGAGGGAAAAACAAATCATAATACAGGACTACCCAACGTATATACAGGCATGTTATACTTTACAAAAATCATCTCGAAATGGAGAAACACACGGAACATCGAGGGACAACAACTCATAATTAATTATACCCAAAATGCCCACCCCTAAGCCTAACTAGATCAGATTATGAGAGGCCAGAAACATGCTCACCAATCCAATGAGAAAGTATAAGATTTTGAAAGGTCTGCGTTTTGATCCTCTCAGGCGTCCTGTCTCCACGTGGTCAACGCTGCGGGCTGCGACACTCTCTCTTCTTCCTCGAGGTGAAGGTCACGGACAGGCTGGATGCTGGCAGGCCTGGACGTCGGCGTGGACGGAGACCACCTATTTGACCATGGTCAGATAGGTTTCTTCGCAGAGCCCAGCTGGTTTACCATTTTCAGATAGGTTTCTTCTGAAGGGCTGCTGTCCTTTGTCTCGTCAACAGCCCGGGGTTTGTCGATGATCTCCCGATGGTTACCCCGGGGCGGGACGCAGACTTGAATCACCTTCTTGGCTGGTATCCAGATCGACGTTCCTCTACGGTTCTCGAAAAAGCAAGCTAGCTCAAAAAGCTACCGATAAAAGCTGCAAAAGCTCCAAGCTGCAAGAAGCTGCAAGCTACCAAGCTCCCAGGGACTCCAGTTATACTTCTCAACGAAGCCCTTATCTCCCGCCAAATCAAGGTTAGTCTTTGTTTAACTTTTGGCAGGCTTGTAGCACAGCGGGGTAGCCTTTGTTTTTAAAGTATCTTCGGGTGGCCAGTAACTGCCATCTCTGGTCTGGAACGACCCTGTATTGTCTTTAATGTCCTTCTGATGTCTTAAACGGTGCTTGATGTTCCCCCTTTGTTTCCCTTTGTCTGGGTAAACATTTTGATGGCCTTTATCTACAGGCCGATCTGATCGGATCTGCATCCAATCTATATATATGGGGCTCTGTCTGGTTTCGTTTTCCCTGAAACTGCCTTCCAGAACCTACTGTGGGCTGAATCCACAAAAGCTGTCTGGGGACTGCAGGAACCATTTTAAAGTGTCCCAAAAGCTGGTCACGGGGTCTGGCGGCCATTTTGTGTGTCCCTTTTTCTGGGCTTCTTTTAAAACAGTCTTTAAAAGTTATGGCCTTTTCTGCCAATAGACCCTTATAGGACAATGTTCAATTTTGCGAATTCTACATTATATCCAACTCTAAACAAGGTGTTGCAAAACCCCACATGGTTAAGTGGATCCGAGCCGCCTGATTGCGGCACTTAGCCATAGCAGGTCAGGACGGGCCCTGGCCGATGATGTCAGCTGACCACAACTGTGGCAACAGTTGGCACACTGCAATGGGCTTCAATGCCCCTTAGGTAGGGAAGGGTAAAGGCAACTGTGATTCTTGCCCGCTGTTATAAATCTCATCATCATGAAGAAACTACTAATGAAATAACACTGGACGGCCAGCTGGTGGCGACGTCCAAGGAGTATAAATACTCGGGCATGGGCCCAGCTTGCTCAGGGATATTTTGTAAGACAGGAACTAGTGAAGTACAACTAGACCTCCATGTTTTGAAACAAGTTGATTAAAGCCTTGCTTTATACTCGAACCAAGTGCGGTGAGTTTTATTACGTCACCCGTCTTGCTGGTTTGCAACTCCTGCTGAATGTGTGGAGCGTACACGACAACAACAACAATCTGCATTTATCTAATGCCTTTAACGTAGTAAAACATCCCAAGGCCTTTCACAGGGGCGTAATCAGATAAAAATTGCCAACGAGCCAAAGAAGGAGACATTAGGACAGGTGACCAAAAGCTTGGTCAAAGAGGGAGGTTTTAAGGAGCGTCTTAAAGGAGGAGAGTGAGGCGGAGAGGTTTAGGAAACGAGCAAAAGCTGACCCACAGAGGCAGCATTGAGGGCAGACGGGGGTCAGGTCCAGTGCATTAGTAGCAGGACAGAGGGGCCCTGATCCATACTACCTTTTTGTCAGAAGATGTCGACGCATTAACCATTAGCTATCAGCGTGAAACACAGATGGCTTAGAAGCATCGTGGACTTTGGGTGAAGCAAGACTGGGCCTGGCTACGATGCCCTCCTTGAAGAATAGCCTTTCGTACGGTCTAGGCTTGGGTACACAGGAACAGTGACATGACCTTGCCTGTAGAACTGAACCCCAACAATAACAAGTTCCTTCAAGAAAGAAAGTGAAGAAGATTAAGGTGGGGCGGGGAGGGGAGGCGAAGTATTTAGCATGAGTGGATTTTGAAGCTGTGATTTTCTAAGATTTCTCTGTTAGTCAGTGATGCTGTAAATCCACTGTTATCCACTTCGGTAGGAAAAACAGAAAGGCAGAGTATTATTTAAATGGCGCTAGATTGGGAAATGTTGATGTACAAAGGGACCTGGGTGTCCTTGTACACCAGTCACTGAAAGCAAACATGCAGGTGCAGCAAGCAGTTAGGAAGGCAAATGGTATGTTGGCCTTCATTGCAAGAGGATTTGAGTACAAGAGCAAGAATGTCTTACTACAGTTGTACAGGGCCTTGGTGAGACCACACCTGGAGTACTGTGTGCAGTTTTAGTCTCCTTACCTAAGGAAGGATATACTTGCCATAGAGGGAGTGCAGCGAAGGTTCACCAGACTGATTCCTGGGATGGCAGGACTGTCGTATGAGGAGAGGTTGGGTCGACTAGGCCTGTATTCACTAGAGTTTAGAAGAATGAGAGGGGATCTCATTGAAACGTACAAAATTCTGACAGGGCTAGACAGACTGGATGCAGGGAAGATGTTTCCCCTGGCTGGGGGGGGGGATCAAGAACGAGGGGTCACAGTCTCATGATACGGGGTAGGACATTTAGGACTGAGATGAGGAGAAATTTCTTCACTCAGAGGGTGGTGAACCTGTGGAATTCTCTGCCACAGAAGGCTGTGGAGGCCAAGTCACTGAATATATTTAAGAAGGAGATAGATAGATTTCTAGACACAAAAGGCATCAAGGGGTATGGGGAGAGAGTGGGAATATGGTATTGAGATAGAGGATCAGCCATGATCATATTGAATGGCGGAGCAGGCTCGAAGGGCCGAATGGCCTGCTCCTGCTCCTATTTTTCTATGTTTCTATGTTTCTAAACAGTGCTACATTTTGCCTTGTAAAATGATTCTGCTGCACAATAGACTTTGTGGCCTGCAGCTCAGAGGACACCATATCTAAAATTAAGATTCTGACAGTGAAGGTTAGAATTTTGGACAGTAGGATCCAAATACCTCCGGGCCTAAAAATTCGATAAAGCCCGAAAACGAGGTTAACTTGCACCTGTCGAAAGAGTGCAGGCGGCACCGTTATTTTGCCGCTGCCTGCTGGTTTGAATGAACGCAACGCAGAACCTACCGTGTAGCGCGCTGTTTCAGGAGGTGCGCTGGGCAGGAGGCCGATGGTCGGGTCCAATCTATCTGTGCGGCGTGGTCAGGAAACCGCGATTTACGAACCTGAAGGGTTGTGTTTCTCGTGCTTTGTTGGTTGACAGAGAGGGTAGGCAAGATAAACCAAAGCCTAAAAATGCACCAATCTGTCAGATCTTAAAGACTGCAACCTGCAATTTCGCTGCAATCTATGTTTAATTCAACTGCTGACACTCTGAGATATTTAGCAGGCTAATTTGTCAAGTATAATTGTTAATCACAAAAAGCCATCATTAACTGATTAAATGATTGCAATTTGGGTGGAATCATTCTAGCAGTTTGAGGTTCCAAATGCTTGAAGTTATGAACACTCATGCTACTTGATTTGATAGAGGTGTACAAGATTATGACGGGTTTGGATAGGCTAGACGGGGAAAGGCTGTCCCCACTAGTTGATGGTACAAGGACTAGGGGACACAGATTTAAGGTTTTGGGCAAGAGATACAGGGGGGATGTGAGGAAAAACTTTTTTACGCAGCGAGTGGTGAGGACCTGGAAGTCGCTGCCGACGGAAGTGGTGGAAGCGGAGACACTCAATGTTTTCAAGGGGAGACTGGATAGGCACTTGAGGGAAATAAACCTGCAGGGCTATGGGGATAGAGCGGGGGAATGGGACTGACTGGATTGCTCGACAGAGAGCCGGCACGGACTCGATGGGCCGAATGGCCTCCCTATGACTCTAATCATGTGTCATTAAATTCCTGATTACACCATCTACTGCAAACAAAGTTACATTTATTTGAAACCGTGACCAGTGAGTAATGCAAACCTGCCACAGAGCCTGGGTCCAGTGGGGCTGCACATATTCTGCATAGTTACTGAAGACTGACAGTCCTGAAGACTCCTCCGCTTTCTCCTGGGACTCTGCTCTGGCAACGGCTGCACGCCATGCACGGGCGTTAAAAGGAACGGCGATGTCCAAAATCGCTCAGCGTGCGTCAGTTCGCCACTGCACGCCAATTGACGTGACGCTATTGATCATTAAAATATTTGAGGCGAGGCGGCCGCCATTTTTTCTTCAAAACCGGCCTTAATGGCCGGCGCTAAGGGTCCCAATTTCTAGGCCCAGATTTCTATTCCAAATCAACAAGCCCAAGTACAGCTTAGGGACTTGAGCGCAGAAACCTAGGCCGACACTCCCAGTGCAGTGCTGAGGGCAGTGCCGCACTGTCGCAGGTGCCGTCTTTTGGATGAGACATTAAACCGAGGCTCTGTCTGCTCTCCCAGGTGGACGTAAAAGATCCCATGGCACTATTTTGAAGAAGAGCAGGGGGATTATCCCCGGTGTCCTGGCTGATTTTTATCCCTCAACCAAAAAAACAGATTATCTGGCTCATTATCACATTGCTGTCTGTGGGAGCTTGCTGTGCGCAAATTGGCTGCCTCGTTTCCCACATTACAACAGTGACTCCACTTCAAAAGTACTTCATTGGCTGTAAAGTGCTTTGGGATGTCCGGTGGTCATGAAAGGCGCTATATAAATGCAAGTCTTTCTTTCTTTTTAGCATCTGACTTCAAGCTTGCGACACCAGCAATGTGTTGAATATCTCTTGACTTGAAGAGTTGGAATGCTTTGGAAGTACACGGGAAGGCAGTACTTAGTCTCTTACAAAAAATTCTTTGAACCAGTTGTCGTGGTGCATATAGGTACCAACAATATAGGTAAAAAACAGGATGAGGTCCTAAAAGCTGAATATAGGGAGTTAGGAGGTAAATTAAAAAATAGGACCTCAAAGGTAGTAATCTCAGGATTGCTACCAGTGCCACGTGCTAGTCAGAGTAGAAATAGAAGGATATTTCAGATGAATACGTGGCTAGAAGAATGGTGCAAGGGGGAGGGATTCAAATTCCTGGGACATTGGAACCGGTTCTGGGGGAGGTGGGACCAGTACAAACTGGACGGTTTGCACCTGGGCAGGACCGGGACCGATGTCCTAGGGGGAGTGTTTGCTAGTGCTGTTGGGGAGGGTTTAAACTAAAATAGTAGGGGGTTGGGAACCTATGCAGGGAGACAGAGGAAAGGGAAGCAAGGATAGAAACAAAAGACTGGAAGGAGAAAAGCAAAAGTGGAAGGCAGAGAAATCAAGGGTGTAAATCAAACAGGGCCACAGTAAATAAGAATTCTAAAAGAACTAAGTGTGTTAAAAAATCAAGCCTGAGTGTCTTAATGCGAGGAGCATTCGTAATAAGGTGGATGAATTAGCGGCACAAATAGATGTAAATGGATATGATATAATTGGGATTACGGAGACATGGCTCCAGGGTGACCAAGGCTGGGAATTCAACATCCAGGGGTATTCAATATTCAGGAAGGACAGGAAAAAAAGAAAAGGAGGTGGGGTAGCATTGCTGGTTAAAGAGATTAATACAACAGTAAGGAAGGATATTAGCTCTGATGATGTGGAATCTGTATGGGCAGAGCTGAGAAATACCAAGGGGCAGAAAACGTTAGTGGGATTTGTATACAGACCCCCAAACAGTAATGCTGAGGTTGGGGATGGCATTAAATGGGAAATTAGAGATGCGTGCAATAAGGGCTCAGCAGTTATCATGGGTGACTTTAATCTATATATAGATTTGGCTAACCAAATTAGTAACAATACTGTGGAAGAGGAATTCCTAGAGTGTATACGGGATGGTTTCCTGGACCAATATGTCGAGGAACCAACTAGAGATCAGGCCATCGTAGACTGGGTATTATGTAATGAGAAAGGATTAATTAGCAATCTTGTGTGAGGCCCCTTGGGGAGGAGCGATCATAATATGATAGAATTCTTCATTAAAATGGAGAGTGAAGCAATTGACTCAGAGACTAGGGTCTTGAATTTAAATAAAGGAAACTACGATGATATGAGGCATGAGTTGGGTAGGATGGATTGGGGAATGTTACTTAAAGGGTTGACGAAGGCAAACATTTAAAGATCGCATGGATGAACTACAGAATTTGTTCATCCCTGTTTGGCATAAAAATAAAACAAAAAAGGTGACTCAACCGTGGCTAACGAGGGAAATTAGGGATAGCATAAGATCCAAGGAGAGGACATATAATTTGGCCAGAAAAAGCAGCAAACCTGAGGATTGGGAGCAGTTTAGGATTCAGCAAAGGAGGACAAAGGGATTAATTAAGAGGGGGAAAATAGATTATGAGAGTAAGCGTGCAGGGAACATAAAAACTGACTGTAGATGCTTCTATAGATATGTGAAGAGAAAAAGATTGGTGAAGTCAAGCGTAAGTCCCTTGCAGTCAGAATCAGGGGAATTTATAATGGGGAACAAAGAAATGGCTGACCAATTAAATACATACTTTGGTTCAGTCTTCACAAAGGAGGACACAAATAATCTCCCAGAGATGTCGGGGAACATAGGGTCTAATGAGAGGGAGGAATTGAATGAAATCAGTATTTTTAGGGAAATGGTGTTAGGGAAATTGACGGGATTGAAGGCCGATAAATCCCCAGGGCCTGATAATCTACATCCTAGGGTACTTAAGGAAGTGGCCCTAGAAATAATAGATGCATTGCTGGTCATCTTCCAAAATTCTATAGACTCTGGAACAGTTCCTATGGATTGGAGGATAGCTAATGTAACCCCACTATTTAAAAAGGGTGGTAGAGAGAAAATGGGGAATTATAGACCAGTAGGCCTGACATCGGTAGTGGGGAAAATGCTAGAGTCCATTATAAAAGATGTAATAGCAGAGCACTTGGAAAACAGTGACAGGATCGGACCAAGTCAACATTGATTTACAAAAGGTAAATCATGCTTGACTAATCTACTGGAATTTTTCGAGGATGTAACTGGTAGAATAGATAAGGCAGAACCAGTGGATGTGGTGTATTTGGACTTTCAGAAGACTTTCAATAAGGTCCCACATAAGAGATTAGCGTGTAAAGTTAAAGCACATGGGATTCACAGAATCACAGAAACCCCACAGTGCAGATAGAGACCATTTCGGCCCATCGAGCCTGCACTGACACATATCCCACCCGATCCCCGTAACCCCTACACCAACACATATCCCACCCTATCCCCGTAACCCCACGTATTTAATCCCCCTAACACTAAGGGTCAATTTATCATAGCCAAACATCCTAACCCGCACATTTTTGGACCGTGGGAGGAAACCGGAGCACCCGGAGAAAACCCACGCAAACACGGGGAGAATGTGCAAACTCCACACAGACAGTCACCCGAGGCCGGATTCGAACCCGGGTCCCTGGCCCTGGCGCTGTGAGGCAACAGTGCTAACCACTATGACACCGTGCTGCCCTAGGGTAAGGTACTGTCTTGGATAGAGAACTGGTTGGCAGACAGGAAGCAAAGAGTTGGAATAAACGGGTCTTTTTCCGAGTGGCAGGCAGTGACTAGTGGGGTACCGCAGGGATACGTGCTAGGACCCCAGCTATTCACAATATATATAAATGACCTAGATGAGGGAACTAGATGTAATATCTCCAAGTTTGCAGATGACACAAAGCTGGGTGGGCGTGTGTGCTGTGAGGAGGATGCAAAGAAACTCCAGTACGATTTGGACAGGTTGGGTGATTGGGCAGATGCATGGCAAATGCAGTATAATGTGGATAAATGCGAGGTTATCCACTTTGGTGGCAAAAACAGGAAGACAGATTATTATCTGAACGGCAATAGATTGGGAAAAAGGGGAAGTGCAACGAGACCTGGGTGTCCTTGTGCACCAGTCGCTGAAGGTAAGCATGCAGGTGCAGCAGGCGGTTAAGAAGGCAAATGGTAGGTTGGCCTTCATAGCGAGAGGATTTGAGTACAGGAGCAAGGATGTCTTGCTGCAGTTGTACAGGGCCTTGGTGAGGCCACACCTTGAGTATTGTGTGCAGTTTTGGTCGCCTTATCTGAGGAAGGATGTTCTTGCCATGGAGAGAGTGCAGCGAAGATTCACCAGACTGATACCTGGGATGGCAGGAATGACGTATGAGGAGAGATTGGGTCGATTAGGCTTATATTCACTAGAGTTTAGAAGAATGAGAGGGGATCTCATTGAAACTTATAAAATTCTAACAGGACTAGACAGACTAGATGCAGGAAGGATGTTCCCGATGGCAGGGGAGTCCAGAACCAGGGGTCACAGTCTAAGGATAAGGGGTATGCCATTTAGGACTGAGATGAGGAGGAATTTCTTCACCCAGAGAGTGGTGAACCTGTGGAATTCTCTGCCACACAGGGCAGTTGAGGCCAATTCATTAAATATATTCAAGAAGGAGTTAGATATATTTCTTGAGGCTAAAGGGATCAAGGGATATGGGGAGAAAGCAGGGACAGGGTGCTGAATTTACATGATCAGCCATGATCTCATTAAATGGCGGAACGGGATCGAGGGGCCGAATGGCCTACTCCTGCTCCTATCTTCTATGTTTCTATGAACCGTAATAATAAATTAGCCATATTAATGGCATTCTAGGGTTTGTAGACATTTTGAATGTACATATTCCCAATTTTGTTAACAAATATAAATGACTCTCCTCCCACGATGGAGTCATCCACTGACAATATGCGGGTTGAATCTCTGCTGTGTTCTCTGACTTATCTGTTCAACTCAATCACCGAACGGCACAGCTCATTTGCAGAGAAATAAAAATGCATGTTTGCCAATAAACTGAAGGTGTTAGCTAAGAATGTTGAACTTTTGTACACAGCCTCTTAATAAGGGACCCCCGTGAGATCTCAGGATTTGAAGAACACTGTTAGCTTAGAAAAGTGTTTGAAAAAAGACTTACTTTGTCCTTTATTGGGCCGGAGCTTGCTGCAGTGGGGCACCTCGCAGCGTGGCCCGGTTAGTTAGACTGTTTTCTGCTCAAAATGTTTTTTTGCCGTAAGTTGCTAGAAGTGCGAGCTGATAACGATGTGGCGAGGACAATGGGCATCTGGGACCTTGGTGAACGACGGGACCAACAGTCTATCTCCTTAACCAATGAGATTTAAGGATTGAGAAAGAAACAGAGGAACGACAGAGAAGGAGGGTAAATTAGAGTCAAATCAGGTACAGAAAGAGAAATAGCGAGAGGGAAAGAACTAAGAGAGAGAGCGAAAAAGATACAGAAAGTAAGAATTTTTTTTTAATTTGACATTTTGAAAATCTCTAACTACATGCAGGAATGAGATTGAACACTTTAAATTGTTCCCATTCTGGGCCGGAGCGATGAGTTTAACAGGCAATCAATGTGCAAATCCAGCAAGTTCTTAAAAATAACGGGGAGGCGAAGGTTGAGGTGTTGTTTGTGTAAAGGCAAGCGGCGGAGTGACGTAAATCAACCAGCAAATTCTGGAGATTCGCAACTCATGGCGTATCTCTTAATCCCCCGAACGCGCTGGCCGATTTGCACATTAATAACGCCGTGCATTGCTAAGTCGCCATTATTAGTCCAGCGAGATCCAGCCCATTAGGTCCTCTCGTGAAAGATCCCGTGGCACTATTTCAAAGTAGAGCAGGGGAGTTATCGTCAGTGTCCTGGGCCAATATTTATCCCTCAATCAACATCGCAAAAACAGATTATGTGGTCATTATCACATTGCTGTTTGTGGGAGCTTGCTATGTGCAAATTGGCTGCTGCGTTTCCCACATGACAACAGTGACTCCACTTCAAAAAGTACCTCATTGGCTGTAAAGTGCTTTGGGCCGTCCGGTGGTGGTGTAAGGCGCTATAGAAATGCAAGTCTTTCATTATACAAATGTTTACAGCACCTGACAATTGAAAGTAGAATGTGAGTATTGTTCTGAAATTAAACAAGTTGAAGTATTATTGCCAGTGTATAAATATGGCTTGTTTCCTATGGTTGTCAATCCTTCCTGGTAACATATCTCAATATGCCTAAGTGGTACTCTTACAATGAGTTGCATCTTAACCACCTGACCATGGGGTGTCACCAGGTGGGAAGATCTTGCTTCAGAAGATGAGCTGATAAAGGGCCTCCTTTCCCCGACCTGTTTTAGAAACAAGGAAATATTACTCCCCATTAAATCTGAGCTAAATCCCAGCGAATGAAGTCACTATTCCTTTTCTAGGCAAAATTCCAAAAGGGAAACTAGGTTTAGCCGTGAGATTCCATTTTTATGATTAAACAGGAAATGAGATTCTCTGGCAAAGTACGCACTTTGTTACTTGTTTCCGTTTGATAATAATATCACTCGGATGTAACAAGATTGAGGATCCAAAAGTCAGTAGGCTTTCATCTAATTTATGCATCATTATTTTTAGTGCAGTTTTTGTGCTCATCAAGGTCAGTGATGGAGAATTCTTCCAGGTCAGATACATCACCTCTAAACTCTATTTTCTCCAAAACCTACGTCACGACCCCAACAAATAACTTGTCCAGAATTAAGGGACCTGCACCGAGTCCTGCACGCCCATTGCCCCTGTCTTTGCTGACGTACACCGGCTTCCTGCCCCCAATCCATTGAATTTAAAATCCTCATCCTCATCTACAAATCCGTCCACAACTTCACCCCACCCTTCTCCTTTAGCCTTGCTGTGGCTCAGTGGGCAGCACACTCGCCTCTGAGTCAGGAGGTTGTGGGTTCAAGTCCCACTCCAGGGACTTGAACATATAAAGCTTAGCAGGCTGACACTCCAGTGCAGTGCTGAGGGAGTGCTGCACTGTCTTTCGGATGAGACGTTAAACCGAGGCCCCGTCTACTCTCTCAGGTGGACGCAAAAGATCCCACGGCACTATTTCAAAGAAGAGCAGGTGAGTTCTCCCCGGTGTCCTGGGGCCAATATTTATCCCTCAATCAACATAACAAAAACAGATTATCTGGTCATTTTTACATTGCTGTTTGTGGGAGCTTGCTGTGCGCAAATTGGCTGCCGCGTTTCCCACGTTATAACGGTGACTGTACTTCATTGGCTGTAAAGCGTTTTGAGACGTCCGGTGGTCATGAAAGGCGCTATAGAAATGCAAGTCTTTCTTTCTTTTCTATGCTTCCTACTCTAGATTATTTCAGATCTTGAATCAGGGGTTCTCAACCGTTTTGCTTCTGAGGCCCCCCCTCCAGTGTTATAATAAATTCCACGGCCCCCCCTGTAACACAGCACAAGTGTTTTTTCTGTATAAAAATTCTCTCCGCGCCGCTCCCACTCACCATGTTACTGTAGCTATTCTGGCACGGCAGAAAATATTGGCCCCCACGCCCATCCCACTCCCTCTTTCTCTCCGCATGAGCCCCAATCACCTGACCCCCCCTCCGCAGTCTCCCAATTTCCCCCGCAACCCCCGACACCCTCGCCGACTGTTCCCGGTACTTCAGCCAAACAGCCGATTGTCTCCCATCTCCAATATTTTTATAACGAACAAACAAAAGTGCACAATGAAAATGAAAAAAAAACACAATTTTTTTAGGGCCCGTGTGATTTTTCTCCCAAATTGCTCGGAGCAGTTTCCAGATAAATGTTTTATTCCTGGCAACTCCAAGACAATCCGGGAAGATTGAAATCTTAGCTGGAGGCAAACATTGGGTGTGACCAATCAGGGCTGCCTGTGATGCCCTCCTTGGTAGAGCAAGGCTGCTAACACTCAAGGTATAGGCTCGCAGGTGAAGAATGAATGAGGTTCGGCACCAAGGGGCAGCCAGCACCCTTGTAACTCTACTACAGTGTGAGTCAACACTTTGAAGACAGCAGGAGAGAAAATGGGGAGAAAAAAATGAGACAGTGCAGAATATTTAAATGAGTTTGCAAACTGTTTCAGTTTTGCTGGTAATAAACGCCAATTCTAATAGTTTCCTAATGTTGACATATTCCACTCTTCTTCCTCCACGAAGACGGCGACTCGCTGTTTGACCCCAACAGCTCCTTTCCTCCTTGTAGCTGACTGCTATTTCCTTGCCCTTTCTTACCCCCGGTGTCCTGGCCAATATTTATCCCTCAATCAACATCGCTAAAACAGATCATCTGGTCATTATCACATTGCTTTTTGTGGGAGCTTGCTGTGCGCAAATTGGCTGCCTCGTTTCCTACATTACAACAGTGACTCCACTTCGAAAAGTACTTCATTGGCTGTAAAGCGCTTTGGGAGGTCCGGTGATCGTGAAAGGCGCTGTAGAAATGCAAGTCTTTCTTTATTCATTCGATTGACAATCGCAACCACGCGAGTAACAAAAATAGGACAAATGAAATCCAAATCTGAAATCTGAAATGGAACCGACAGAAGCACCCGCGCGGAGTCTCCATTGGCTGATTTCAATAGTTGTGGGAAATTTGAACTGAATGGGTTACCGATGCCGCTGGTGACGTATGGCAGTGAAAGACTACACCTGGAGTACTGTGCACAGTTTTGGTCTCTTTATTTTAGAAAGGACATACTTGTTGTAGAGGTGGTGCTACAAAGGTTCATTAGATTGATCCCTGGGATGAGAGGGTTGTCCTATGATGAGAGATTGAGTAGATTGGGCCGATACTCTCTGGAGTTTAGAAGGATGAGAGGTGATCTCATTGAAACAAGTGCATTCTTGACAGATCGGAAATGCCGGTTTTTAGCGCATGCGTTTCGCATGCCTGAAATCGGCATTTCTGATGTCCCTACAGGTGTTTACACAGCTCGTACACACCCGTAGGCATCGGAAAATATGGGCCAATAGGAGCAGGAGTACGCCATTTGGCCCTTCGAGCCTGCTCCGCCATTCAATATGGTCATGGCTGTTCTACCTTAACTCCACTTTCCTGCACTATCCCCATATCCCTTGATTCCCTTAATATCTAAAAATCTATCGATCTCTGTCTTGAATATACAGGAAACTCTCGATTTACCGGCACCTAAATAACCAGAAATCTCTGTTAACCGGCAAAATTCAGGAGTAGGTTCAGGTAAGTTTTACTTCATATTAGTGGCCGTTCCTGGATCTGTGGCTGTGTAATCGGGGTTCCTGCACTTGTTGCTAAGCAACAGGGACGCTTGGTCTGTGGCCCGGGTTCCTGCACCTGTTGCTAAGCAACAGGGAAGCCTGGATTTGTTGCAGTGTACGGAGCTCTCGTACCTTTTACTATACCTCTCTGTAATCCGGACTTTTTGATAAACTGGCACCACGCCGGTCCCGTCGGTGCCGGATAAAAACGTTTCCTGTACTCAACGACTGAGTCTCCACAGCCCTCTGGGGTAGAGAATTCCAAAAATTCACCACCCTCTGAGTGAAGAAATTTCTCCTCATCTCAGTCCTAAATGGCCGACCCCTTATTCTGAGACTGTGACCCCTGGATCTAGACTCCCCAGCCAGGGGAAACATTTCAGGAGGCTAGGTATAATGGCATCACCAAAGATGAATTCAACCAAATCATGGCCTGAAAGCCAAAGGAAACAGTACAGTTGGTGTTCTGAGATTTATGTTAAGTTGAAATATTTAATTTTTTTTTTATTCCTTCATGGGTTGTGGGCATCACTGGCAAGGCCAGCATTTATTGCCCATCCCTAATTGCCCTGGAGGTGAGCTGCCTTCTTGAACTGCAGCGGGTAGTTAAGCGTCAACCATGCAGATGCAGTAAGCAGTTAGGAAAGCAAATGGTATGTTGGCCTTCATTGCAAGAGGATTTGAGTACAGGAGCAAGAATGTCTTACTACAGTTGTACAGGGCCTTGGTGAGACCACACCTGGAGTACTGTGTGCAGTTTTGGTCTCCTAAGAAGGAGTGCAGCGAAGGTTCACCAGACTGATTCCTGGGATGGCAGGACTGTCGTATGAGGAGAGATTGGGTCAACTAGGCCTGTATTCACTAGAGTTTAGAAGAATGAGAGGGGATCTCATTGAAACGTATAAAATTCTGACAGGGCTAGACAGACTTGATGCAGGGAGGATGTTTCCCCCGGCTGGGGGGTCTAGAACGAGAGGTCACAGTCTCGGGATACTGGGTAGGAGATTTAGGACTGAGATGAGGAAAAATTTCTTCACTCAGAGAGTGGTGAACCTGTGGAATTCTCTACCACAGAAGGCTGTGGAGGCCAAGTCACTGAACATATTTAAGAAGGAGATAGATAGATTACTAGACACAAAAGACATCAAGGGGTATGGGGAGAGAGCGGGAATATGGTATTGAGATAGAGGATCAGCCATGATCATATTGAATGGCGGAGCAGGCTCGAAGGGCCGAATGGCCGACTCCTGCTCCGATTTTTCTATGTTTCTATGTTTTCTATGGTTTCTAACCACATTGCTGTGGGTCTGGAGTTACATATAGGCCAGACCGGGTAAGGACAACAGATTTCCTTCCCTAAATGGGATTAGTGAACCAGATGGGTTTTTACGACAATCCGGTAGTTTCATGGTCACCATTGCTGACACGAGCTTTTTACTCCAGATTTATTTAATTAACTGAATTTAAATTCCACAGCTGTCGTGGTGGGATTTGAACGATCTCATGTCTGTGGATCATTAGTCCAGGCCTCTGGATTACTAACCCAGTAACAGAACCACTATAATACCGTACCCCAGAATCATGAGTACATGCCTTTTGGGGGGGGGGAAAGGCTCATTTACACTTTTGAATTCCCGGTGGATTACAAAGTAGTGGATGTTATATAGATATATCTCTGTTTAAAAACACACTTGTATTCCCAAACAAAATATGTGCGCTTTAGCATTTTGACTCAGAGCCTAACTGAGGCCAGTAGGATTCAGTGTGGCTGTAATTCTTTCCACTTCTGATGGACTGGAATGTCAGACAGATTGTCTGCTGACTATAGAATAGCTGGATTTTATGTAGCTGGGAAGATTGATGCAAGATCCCTCACAGAAGGCTAAAACGAGGAAAGATGTTTTGCGACTAACATGTTGCAGCTTGTAACCTTAAGAGATATGCAGTCTCATGGCGGTACAGCAGATGATCCACACACTGCTCGTGTGGTCAACAAAGAGCAAATGGCTCGGTAGCTACATAACCAATGAAAGCACAGGAGGACCCTGTTCCTTTCTAAAAGTGTCTGTTTTTAACCCTCTGAATACCTGCCAGCAGTTCAGATACCAAAAGCTCCACAATTCCGACCCTGGCCCAATGTACACTCTTGCAGAACTTTTGTTTTTTTCTCAACCTGGTAGAAACAGGGATATTCAAATATCATTTTTGGACTGAGCAAATCCTGAATCCATCCAAATATTGATCTTGGACTTCTCCCTCTGCTTTCTTCCGCTTTTTTTTTTCATTCCACCTCTGTATTTCTCTCTTGCCGTGGCTCAGTGGGTAACACTCTCCCTACTGAGTCAGAAGGTTTGTGGCTTCAAATCCCACTCCAGGGACTTGAGAACAAAAACCTAGGCTGACACGCCCAGTGCAGCGCTGAGGGAGTGCCACTCTGTCGGATGTGCTGTCTTTCAGATGAGACGTTAAACCGAGGCCCGTCTGCTCTCTCAGGTAGACATAAAAGATCCCAAGGCACTATTTCAAAGAAGAGCAGGGGAGTTCTCCCCAGTGTCCTGGCCAATACTTACCCCTCAATCAACATCACTAAAAACAGATTAGCTGGTCATTATCACATTGTTGTTTGTAGGAGTTTGCTGTGCACAAATTGGCTAACAATAAACAGGTCCTGAATAAGGATCAAAATACTGAGACAAATTTACTTTCTTCTTTCCTACTGTGACTGAAAGCTTTGCAAAAGGTACAGATGGTATTTTATTTTTATTTGTTCATGGAATGTGGATGTCGCGGGCCAGGCCAGCATTTATTGCCCATCCCAATTTGCCCCTTGAGAATGTGGAGGTGAATCGCCTTCTTGAACAGCTGCAGTCCGCGTAGTGAAGGTACTCCCACAGTGCTGTTAGGGAAGGAGTTCCAGGATTTTGACCCAGCGATGATGAAGGAACGGCGATATATTTCCAAGTCAGGATGGTGTGTGATTTGGAGGGGAACTTGGAGGTGGTGGTGTTCCCAAGCGCCTGCTGCCCTTGTCCTTCTAGGTGGAAGAGGTCGCGGGTTTGGGAGGTGCTGGGAGGCGAGTTGCTGCAGTGCATCTTGTAGATGGTACACACTGCAGCCATGGTGCACCGGCGGTGGAGGGAGTGAATGTTTAAGGTGGATGGGGTGCCGATCAAGCGGGCTGCTTTGTCCTGGATGGTGTCGAGCTTCTTGAGTGTTGTTGGAGCTGCACTCATCCAGGCAAGTGGAGAGTATTCCATCACACTCTGAACTGGGCTATTTGGAACTGTGCCATACAGACCAAGAAAGTCTCAGGTTTTCCCTTTGATCTCTGCTGATCTCATTCGGGAAAGCAATTTGGGTTAAAAATGGTTTCAGCATCACTGGGCAAGGAAAATGAAAATTACTGATCGCTATCCAGTGAAAGTATGGAAGTCAACTAAAGGTAGGATAGGGCTTGAATGTGCCACTCCTGTCAGCCAAATAGCCTGACAATACTCGCACACAAATATTGCCTCACATGCATAAACCACTGGGGATGATAAGGGGGCCATGCCCCCATCCCAGAATAAGCAAGTTTTTTGGGGGGTATAAGGTGCCAAATATTTGTAACTGCAGCAGCAGAACTGACTACTACTTGCAAAAAGCAAAATACTGCAAATGGTGGCAAACTGAAATAAAAATATAAAATGCTGGAAACACATTGCAGGTCGGTCAGCATCAGCGGCGGGAACTGACCCCATTACAGTTCATGGTGACACACAACTCAACATCTAATCAAAGACGGCCCCCAAGATAAGAAAATAAAGTCCATTGATATAAGACCTGCCTTTCTGCGTTTGGCTGAACTGCAATGAGACGGCTGCTTAATCCTTGCTTGGTTCTGATGAAAGGTCACTGACCTGAAACATTGAAGGGATATTTACTAGTCCTAGCCACTTTGGGGCTACCCCGGATCAGGTGTATTTCTCAGACGTTCACTTTCAATTAAAATTTGAGGTAGCCGAATCCTAAAGATGCTTAATAACAACAGAAAATGCTGGAAAAACTCAGCAGGTCAGGCAACATCCGTGGAGAGAAATTTGAGTTGACGTTTCGGGTCGAACCCTTCTTCATTGGTGCTTAATTGGGTCTAAAGGTCTGGACTATCGCTCCCTAAAGGAAAGGAACAACCCGAGAATGTTACCGTCCTCCAGATAGCGCGTTTAATAAGTTTAGCTAGACTGTAACGTCCCAGATATTATGAGGGTCCGGAAAACTCCCTCAGAATTCTGTAACTCTTCACCAAAGAGTGTACAGAGATTGAGTTCGCAAGTTATTGATACAGAAGACTTATGTGAGACAATTCTAAAAATATATAGAGATTTATTAAAAGAACCGACATACAATTTACAGTTGGTGAATCAGTCAATCGCAACGTTAACAGTTCTAAAAAGAGAAAAAATACTATCTTATTATTAACAGAGAATCTTACTTTTAAACCTTAACTTCACTACAGTATTACAGTTCTTAAAGTTTTCTATATAGGATATCCATCAATATCAAATACCTTTGATCCCCGAGGTACAAAGAGTCGCCTCTGTGGTCGAGAATCGCTTTGCCCGATTAAAGCGAGTCTGCTGTCTCATTTGAAATTTCAATATTTATACCCTTTTTCAGTGGTATTTCCTTTAAAGTTTCTGCTGATGCAAGTCAATTATCCTTATTCATCTTTCTGCCGACCTCTGCAATTCTTACTGCCACATCAACTTGTAATATTCCAGAATCTTGTCTCATCTCCAGGTGTTCTGAATTTACCATATAGAATGGTGTGACGGCAGGTGTCCCTTATTTTATGTCATCTTTATGAGGGCAGATGTTCCTTATCTTATGTGCCATCTTTACGAAGTTTAAATTAGAACACCTTATCCAGAGTGAACCATTGTTTTGTTCCCAAAAGGTCAGCTTGTTGGAGCCATGCACCTTCTGTTTCAATAAGGTTATTTATTCAGGGTCAACAACTGTCTTATCTCAATAGCCAGAATTCTTTCACAGCTATTTCATAGTTGAGTTTCTAAATTTCCAAACCCAGTTTGTCATGTATTAATAAGGCCAGAACTCTTTCATAAGATAGTGTATTTTTCTGAATAGGTTATATGGTTTATTGCTTCACGTTAACTCTATTTCTCGCTCCACAGATGCTGCTGAGTATTCCTAGCATTTTCTGCTTTTATTTCAGATTTCTAGAATCTGTAGTATTTTGCTTCTGTTGTTGTGGTGTGGCTGCTAAATCCACCTGGACAGTGGAATAGCAATCGTAACTTCAATATTATTGGGTAGCTAGGTGCCCCAAATGGCTTTTTCTTGATTCCACTTTACATGTTTTCATGTTTGCGACAATTCCTTGTAACTTGTTTTTAAAAGCCTCCTGATGGTATTCCTTCATCTTTAATGAATAAGAGTATGTGAACATCAAGAGTGGTATTCGCAGAGTCAGAGGCTGCTATTAAAGACTTCCCAGGACTACATAAAATACACTTCGTAGAACATAAGAATTAGGAGCAGGAGTCGGCCATACGGCCCCTCGAGCCTGCTCCGCCATTCAGTAAGATCATGGCTGATCTTCGACCTCAACTCCACTTTCCCTCCCGATCCCCATATCCCCTGATTCCCCTAGAGTCCAAAAATCTATCGATCTCGGCCTTGAATATACTCAACGATTCAGCATCCACAGCCCTCTGGGGCAGAGAATTCCAAAGATTCACAACCCTCTGAGTGAAGAAATTTCTCCTCATCTCAGTCTTAAATGGCTTACCCCTTATCCTGAGACTATGCTCCCTAGTTCTAGACACTCCAGCCAGGGGAAACAACCTCTCAGCATCTACCCTGTCAATCCCCCTCAGAATCTTATAAGTTTCAATGAGATCACCTCTCATTCTTCTAAACACCAAAGGGTATAGGCCCATTCTATACAATCTCTCCTCATAGGTCAACCCTCTCATCCCAGGAATCAAACTAGTGAACTTTCAATTCACTTCCTCTAATGCAACGATATCCTTCCTCAGATAAGGAGACCAAAACTGTGCACCCAGGTGTGGTCTCACCAAAGTCCTGTGCAATTGTAGCAAGACTTCCTTACTCTTGTACACCAACCCCCTTGCAATAAAGACCAACATGCCATTTGCTTTCCTAATCGCTTGCTGTACCTGCATGCTAACTCTCTGGGTTGGATTTTGCCGGTGCTCAGAGGGCGGGTTTGGAGGCGGATCAATGGGTCAAATCGTTTTGAGTGATGGCGGGTTGCGATCCCGCCTCCGAACAATTTTCCCAAGTGTTGGGTCCCTGATTTGCACGTAGACCTGACACCTAGCGGCGGGAAGCGGATTAAAGGCAATTACCTGCCTATTAACAGGTAGTTGCCTGTAGTTGACAGCTATTTTTGAATTTTGCCGCTTCTGCCTCGGGTTTCCCGACGTCCAGACATCACGCCAGGTAAGTGTGGTGTGTTGTAAGTCTGCTGTAATGTTTCTGGATTGATGACAGCTGCAGAAGTGGTGTGAAGGATCCAATGTTGCACTGGTGAGTCTCCGAGGTAAGAAAATGTTGGGAAATGCATTTGTAACTTAGGTTACAAGTTTTGAAATCCATGTCCAGTGCCACTTCATTGGGAGAACCTCTCTCACCGGTGACAGATCGCTTCTGTCACCTCATCTGCAGCTGCCATCTATTCCAGCCTATGGAGGGAGTCATTGGAGAGCCTGGGTGCAAGAGGTGACCTTTGTGCAGTGATTGTCAGTGTTTGCAGCCCCTCAATACTGTCAAACACTGAGAAATCAACTGCCAAAAAAAAACTGTGCATGGTCCCTTTAAGAAAACCGGCAGATGACGCATCATCAAATGATGTCATCTGGCACCGGCTTCCTTTTAATTGGTCAGCACGCCCGCAGGGCGGGCTTAACAAGGTCAATCAACGTAAAATCACGTCTGTGGGCCGGATGCAGCTGGGGGCGGGACTGGAAGCCGGAAACCACCTGACCCGCACCCAACCCACCTCCATTGATAAAATCGCAGCCTTTGTGTTTCCTGTACGAGGACACCTAAATCTCTCTGAACACCAACATTTAATCGTTTCTCACCATTTAAAAAATATTCTGTTTTTCTATTCTTCCTACCAAAGTGAATAACCTCACATTTTCCCACATTATACTCCATCTGCCACCTTATTGCCCATTCACCTAACCTGTCTGTATCCCTCTGCAGGCTCTTTGCGTCCTTTGCAGTCTGTAATTTTGTGTCAAGGCTCAGAAGGTGGTATAAATCACAGACTTTACTTCTGAGATTTGATACTGAACACCTTGATTAGAGTCTAGCTTTTAACTCATTCCGAGCTTTAGCAGGAACGAAAACCTAACATTTATATAGCACCCTTCATGTCCTCAGGACATCACAGAGCAATGCTTCACGGCCAATTGATTACTTTTGAAGTGTAGTTGCCATTATGTAGGCAAACACAGCAGCACGTTTGTGCACTAAATCACTCAGACAGAAAATGAGATAAATGACTGGTTAATCTGTTTTGGTTGAGCGAGGAATGGTGGCCAGAACACTGGGAGAATTCCCCTGCTCTTCTTCGAAGGTGCCATGGGTTCTTTACGTTCACCGAAATGAGTCTCGGTTTAATGTCTCATCAGGGACATGGCACCTCCAACAATGCAGCATTCCTTCAATGCTGTGTTAAAGTGCCAGCTGAGGTTAGGTGCTCATGTAGTGGAGTGTGGTTTCAACTGCTGTCCTAACCCGACTCCAAATCTTCCATAGAAAGTTTTGAAACCAAATTGAAATCTTCCATTAGTTCGTCGCTTGTGTTTCTTGCTCAACCAGATTAGGTCAGGATGGTCTTCGCCGGTGGTGTTCGGTGTTTGGGTCAAGGGCAAAGAGCACAGAGTTGGGTTTGACTACACTGGCAATCAAATGTGGAGTTCATCCCTTGTCACAGCACGAGCTACATATTCAGAATGTCCGCTGGAGGACAAAAAGCCCATGATCTGAGAGGAGCAATCAGGCCCGAGCACTGGAGTTGGATACCAAAAAACAGAATCGGCCTATAACCACTTCGGCACATGCCTGGGCCTCCGGCGAGCGGGATGTTCGCCCATTCTTTGATTCGCTGCCCATTTCTCTCCCTTTGGTCCCGGTGCCCGGTTCTCCGCCTACCGCCCTCAAGCACTGCAACGCCACGTGCGGCCTTCCGCGCACACACCGTTTTTCTCTCTCTCTCTCCCTGTCAATCCCACTTGCGCTCCCAGGTAGGAATTCCAAATGCAACAGCATGGAGAGCACGAGCGTCATCAGAGCGCCAACAGCTCCTCGCACGGCCAACACGTTAGTCCCTCCCGTGCCCTGTGCCCTCCACTCTCGCAGTCTCAATTGGCTGAGAAGATCTTCAGATTTTCAGTGTGTTGTCAACAACAACAACTTGTATTTATATAGTGCCTTTAACGTAGTAAAACGTCCCAAGGTGCTTCACAGGAGTATTATAAGGCAAAAAATTTGACATTGAGCCACATAAGGAGAAATTAGGGCAAGTGACCAAAAGCTTGGTCAAAGAGGTAGGTTTTAAGGAGCGTCTTAAAGGAGGAAAGAGAGGTAGCGAGGCGGAGAGGTTTAGGCAGGGAATTCCAGAGCTTAGGGCCTAGGCAACAGAAGGCACGGCCACCAATGATTGAGTGATTATAATCAGGGATGCTCAAGAGGGCAGAATTAGAGGAACGCAGATATCTCGGAGGGTTATAGGGCTGGAGGAGGTTACAGAGATAGGGAGGGGTGAGGCCATGGAAGGATTTGAAAACGAGGATGAGAATTTTGAAATCGAGGCGCTGCTTAACCGGGAGCCAATGTAGGTCGGTGAGCACAGGGGGTGATGGGTGAACGGGACTTGGTGTGAGTTAGGACACGGGCAGCCGAGTCCCAGAGACCCAAAGACGCTAAGGCAGAATGCTCCCCAGACATTGTTTTTGTACTTAGTGTTTGCAAAATATAGTTTCTCTTGTAATACCTATTGTGAAATATTTTCACATGACATCTGCTTGGAAACACCCTCCTCCATCTCATGCCCAGTTTCTTGGAATCACCTTCATACCTTTCATATCAGTGCTTGGAACATGCTGTAGTTCCTTTGCCAGTGCTTGTAAACCTGCCCTTGTGTCTCTCTATTCAGGTGCAGTTGAGGCAAAAGCCAGTAAGTCAGAGGTGGAAACACCTCACTGCCCAGATTTTGCCATCTTCAATCTTCTACCCTGTAACAGGACAACATTAGTCCTGCCCAGATCGTTTTTTAAATATTTTAGCTGTTTTCTGGGACATGGGTGATGCTGGCAAGGCCCTACTTATTGCCTAATTGCCCTCAAAAGATGATGGTGGTTCTTCTCCTTGAACAGCTTAAGTCCTTGTGGCAATGGTGCTCCCAAAATGGTGTTAGATAAGGAATTCCAGGATATTGACTCAGCAACAATGAAGGGAACAGCGACATATGTCCAAGTCAGGATGTGTGTGACTTAACAACAGAAAATGCTGGAAATACTCAGCAGGCCAGGCAGCATCCGTGGAGAGAGAAACAGAGTTAACGTTTCAGGTCTGGGACCCTTCATGGGGAGCTTTCAGGTAATGGTGTCCCCATGATATTGCTGCTCTTATTCTTCTTGATAGCAGAGGTCACAGGGGAGAGCAGTGTTGTTGTAGTAATCTTGATCAGTTGCTGCAATGCATCCTATAAATAGTACTGCACCCAGAGTGTGCCAGTGGGATGGATATTCTGTCCGGTGATGGGTACCGATCAAGAAAACTGCTCTGTCCTTGATGGTGTCGAACTTCTTGACTGATGCTGGGACTGCACCCAGCCAGGTGAGGGGTGAGTATTCCATCACATTCCTAACTTGAGACTTGTAGATGGTGGAGAGGCCTTGAGGTGAGTCACACATCACAGAATATTGCATCTTGACCGAACAGTAATGAATAGAGGAGATGGAATGTACCTTTTACTATTTACTGAGTAAATGGGTAGACATTACAGCACATTGTCTGCATGGCAGAACCCGAAACTGAAAGTGAAAGACAAAGTAAAACCGAGCCCCCCAGCACCCCCTTCAGGTAACACCTGGGAACTGGGACAAATTTAATTGAAGCAAAACTCAAAACACAACACTCCTTTCCCCCAGATAAAACCCCTTAGTCCTCCAGGCGTCTGGGACGGAATCTAACCCGACTTGAGCGCCGCTGGACAGGCATAGTCGGGGTGCCACTGCTAGCCGCAGGAAAACCTTCCTCCGTGGCTGATGACTCCGTGACACCTTCTGTCGATGTGGCTTCCGTCGTTGTTGCAGGAAGCAGGCCGTCACTGCCTGGCAGAGGTGGCGGAGACAATGGCCTAGCCTGTGACGTCTCTGTTACTCTCACCGGAGTACGACCCCGTAGCTGGTCTACGTGGCATCTGTGTAGCTGGCCATCAGGTGTGTGGACGCTGTATGACAGGGGACCCGTGGCCTGCTCCACCATGGCAGGCATCCATTTGTCTCCTCCTGCATAGCAACAGGCAAACACAGTCTCTGACGGCTCGAACTGCCTGGCGGTGCCCTGGTGCTTCTTAGCCAGCTCGCCTTGCTTTGTGTGCATCTCATCCCTGTAGTCCGGGTGTAGCCGTTCCAGTGCAGTCGCCAGCCGGCGACCCATCAGCATCTCGGCAGGGCTCTTCCCCGTTGCTGAGTTTGGTGTGGTATGCTGTGATAACAGGAACCTGGCCAATCTGGTTTGCCAGTCCCCCACCGATATCCTCACCAGTGCCTCTTTTGTGGTTTGCACCATCCTCTCTGCCTGCCCGTTAGAGGAGGGGTGATAGGGCGCTGTGGTCACGTGGCAGATCCAGTTTCTGCCTGCAAAAGCCTTGAACTCCGTTGACGTGAAGGCTGCTCCATTGTCCGAAACCAGCACGTCGGGGACCCCATGTGTGGCAAACAGCAAACGCAACGCGTTGATCACTGCACTGGATGTCATGGAGCTCATGATAGCCACCTCCAGCCATTTCGAATGAGAATCCACCACTATCAAAAAGACCTTCCCCTGAAATGGCCCTGCAAAGTCAATGTGGAGTCTTGACCATTTACGAGTGGTCCACTCCCAGGGTTGAAGGGGAGCCTTGGATGGGCTATGGCGAGTCAGCTGACATATCTCACAGCTCTTTACCACCTCCTCCACGTCTCGGTCCAACCCCGGCCACCAGACGTAGCTTCTCGCCAACGCCTTCATGTGTACAATCCCAGGGTGTGAGTCATGCAGCATTTTCAGCACCTCCTCTCTTGCGGCGGCAGGAACCACCACACGGCTTCCCCAGAGCACGCAGTTCTTGTGTGCAGACATTTCATGGCGCCTCTGAACGAAGGGCTTGAAATGCTCCTCCTGGACCTCGGAGGGCCAGCCATGCAGCAGCCAGCGTAGCATCCGTGATAAGACTGGATCTTTCTGTGTGAGGCTGCCAATCCGCTGGGCATGGAGTGGGGCCTCCGGAACCTCCTCCAGTAGCAGCACCTCCAGGGGTGGTGGTGTCTCAGCCATCGGCTGGTTCAAAGGCAAGTGACTCAGAGCATCAGCATTAGCCAGCATCTTCCCAGGCCTGTAGCAAAGTTCATAACTGTAGGCCCCCAACATCAGACTCCACCGAAGCATACGCGGTGATATGATCTGGGGCATGGGCTTGGAGTGATGCAGGAGCCCCAAGAGTGGCTTGTGGTCTGTGTAGATGACGAACTGTCTCCCTAACAGGTACTGGCTGACCTTCTTTACCCCAAATCTGATGGCTAGGGCCTCCTTGTCAATCTGGGCGTAATTACGTTCTGTTGTTGAGAGTGTTCTTGAGGCAAAACTGATAGGCGCTTCCCGGCCATCTGGCTCTATGTGACCCAACAGAGCTCCCAGCCCGTTTGGTGAGGCATCACACACCAACACCAATGGCTTGTTTTCATCATAGTGTGCCAGAACCTTATCTGCTTGTAACAGTTCCTTTGCCTGTCTGTAGGCTGTTTCATGAGCTGAGGTCCAGTTCCACACTGTTGCTTGGTCTAACAGCCTGTGCAGTGGCTCTAAGATTGTGTCTTTGCCCTTGAGAAAACAACTGTAGAAGTTTAACAGTCCGAAGAATGCCTGCAGTTCGGTCTTGTTCTTGGGGTGTGTAGGGGGTTTCTCTTGCTTGCTCTGGTCTCCTGCCAGGCTTCTTGCAATAATTACCCGTGAGTGGTTCGACCCACTCGCCCCTACGGTCCTAGACCTTGGACTTAGGTGCAGGGAGCTGTAGTGCAGAAAAACTCAATAGACCAGGTCGAATAGCACGAAATGGATGCCTTTATTGAACAGTTTGCAGCATTATAAAATACATGTCATATGCACAGATTAAAGCAACTACAAGCATGCACACATCTATAAACTTAACTCTATAGAAATGGGGAACACACGGCACATCGTAAAAGGGGTAACACATTACAATTACCCTTAACCCCCTCCCCTAGACCTAACTAAGTTTCGATTTGAGGGACTCGGGACCATGCTCGCCACTTTAAGAATTGCGAAAAAGGCTTTGCAGCCTTTCGACACAGCTTTCCGTCGTCACGTGGGTTTGGAAGCTTCTGGCGCAGCTTGTTTTCCTCTTGGTTCTCCTGCGATGAGCACTCGCCGATGTGATGTTGACGAACTGGAGTACCGGGCCCTGAGTGTCTTCCTGGGTTGTCGATGATCTCCCGATGACTCTTTATACAGTCAGGATTGTCCTTCTGATTGGAGTACCTGGGCCCTGAGGGCCTTCTTCTCCGGCCTGGGTCATCGATGATCTCCTGACAAAAGTACCCGGGCCTCCCTCGTCGTCTTCCAGTCGTGGCCGGGCCTTGCCTGGCCGAACACCGACCACGTTCCGAACCGAAGTGCTGCTTAGTTCCGATGGAGTCTGTCCCGAAGCGCACCAATGGAGAACTCCCTGATGGACTTTACTTAATCCACAGTTATACCTTTTGGAACATGCTTATCTCCCGCCAAATCATAGTCCTGTCTTTGTAATAATTTTGGCGGGCAGAACTCTCTGCAGGGGTGTTTTGTCTTCATAACGGGAGTTGGTGATAGCTGAACTGGCCTTCCTGGGCCGATAATGTCTTTGCTTTGTCACCGTAACTCGGTTTGTATATCGATCGGTCTGGAGATTGCCCTGGATGGCTGTTAAACGGCTTCTCTTTGTACAGTGTAATGGGCTCAAGCGTTCGTTCAATTGTCCACCCATTTCTTGATGGGTCTCACCCTGCCACCCAAATCTGTCCTGTACTTATAATCTAATCAATATGTATACTCAGTTCCATGAGTTTCGGCTTCCCGAAACTGGTTTCCGCGGGCTTTTAATGTCCTCAATCCACAAGCCTGTCTGGCTTGCAGTAACAGAAATTCAAATGGTCCCAGAAGCTGGTCACGAGGTCTGGCGGCCATTTTGTGTGCCCTTTTATCAAAGGTTTCTCTGTAAAAGCTTCTTTTGGTCAATAAAGCTGTTTTATTAACCCTATTTTCCTACATGATTATTTAATGAAAATTTCGCGAATCTTACAGGTGGGAGCGCTCCTGATAGCCTCCACCTTCTCTGTAGTCGGATGCACACCGTCTTTGTCCACTCGGAATCCCAAGAACTCCACCCCATTGGCAGCGAACACAAATTTCTCCTTCTGAAGGCGTAGTCCTACCTCAGCCAGCTGGCGTAGTACTTCCTGCAGCCGCTCATCATGGGCTTCCTGTGTCTTGCCTGTAATCAGTATGTCATCCAAGTAAGGCTGAACTCCTGGAACACCAGCCAACAGGGTGTCCATGAACCTCTGAAAGATTGCCACAGCCGTAGACACCCCAAACTGCAGCTTTGTGGCTCGGAAAAGTCCTCTGTGGGTGTTGGTTGTCAACAGCTCGGCTGACTCTTCATCCAGGACCAGTTGCTGGTATGCTTGCTTGAGATCCAGCTTGGTGAACAGAGTGCCTCCAGCCAGTGTTGAAAACAGCTCTGTAACTGTTGGTAAGGGATACACATCTGGTAACACAGCAGTATTAACCGTACATCTGTAATCTCCACAGATTCGCAGCCCCCCCATCCTTCTTTGCAATGGGCACGATAGGGGTGGCCCAACGGGAGTTCTTCACTGGCAAGAGAACCCCTTGGTTCACCAGCTTATCCAGGGCCTCATCCACCTTCTTGCGCAACGCAAAAGGAACTGTTCGGGCCTTGAAGAACTTAGGCGCTACCCCTGGGTCCACTTCGATTGAGACTGGCGGTCCCCGACAGGCCCCGAACTCACCAAAAACCTCTTCATAGTTCTCCAACATAGGCATTATGGGCTGTCGCTGTACCGTGTGTACTCCTGTCACTTCAATACCGAGGGGCTCAAACCAATCTCTGCCCGGCAGGCTTGTGCCCTGCCCCGCCACCACATAAAGTGGAAGTGTGTCCTTGACTGCCTGATACTTAACTTCCACATGAATCATACCCAGCACCTGGAGTTGAGCTTGGGACCACTGCCGTAGCACGCCACTGACCTGAGCCATCGCCGGGGGTTCACTTGGCCACAGCCTATTGTAAGTCTCTTCACTTATCAACGAACACGCTGAGCCTGAATCCACCTCCATGCAGAGTGGTGCCCCATTCATGATCACATTTGCTGTGTATCCCCACCGTCTGTGCGGTAGCTGCTCAGCTTCCGTGGTATACACTGTGTGATGTAAGAAAAAGGAGGCTTACCATCAAGTAACTTTAAAGTAAGCTTTAAGTAACTTATAAACACACTATATACAAGAGAGGTCTTTACCATGCCTCTGGTAGAAGCCTCTTACAATACTGAACAGACCAGTATTTATACCAGTCCAACAGGAAGTGACACATGACAGGAAGTGAGGTATGTACACAGTTCATAGTTCATAGTTCACAGTTCACAGGAAGTGATGACATAACTTCCCGGAAGTTATCATTTTTATCACATTCTTCCTTCCTGCAGGATTAGGAGGCTGTGGTCTACCTTTTGGTTCGCAGCCGCCGAACAAGGAAGAGTCGCACCCGTTTGGATTCCCGTCGTAGAGGGTCGCTGGTCCGCTTACATGCGGTTGGCCATTGGTCAGAGTCTGTGTGGCCTGGATTGCCCTGTGAAGGGTCGGGGAGATCATGGCTTCGAGTACGAGCCCCAATAGGTTCAAAGTCGGACTGCCTCTGTTCAGAGGGAGGTGCAGAGCTGGTCTGTGGCGGATCAGTACTTTCATGCGCGGTACTGGGAGGGTCGCAACCTTGAGCACGGGGTTCTACCGGCACCAAGCTAGTTGGTGTCCGATCAGGATCCTGGAGAGGGGTACCCGATAGGTCCCAAGAGTTTCCTGGTGAAATGCCATCACCCGATGTCCCACTAGGTCCTGGTGGGCAGGGAGCCAGATCCCGTAATGATACGGTAGATTCTCGGCCGTCGGAATATCGTATGTTTGCATAGGTGGGGTTGGCATCGGTTAGTTCGACCTCGTCTACAAGAGGGTCATTTTTAGACGTCCGAACGTATCTTCGGAGTAATACAGGTCCAGGAGTAGTTAGCCATGACGGGAGTGATGTCCCATGAGATGAGCGACGCTGGAATCCAAAGAACCGCTCATGAGGTGTAGTATTTGTGGCTGTAGAAAGCAGGGACCGTATAGAGTGCAATGCATCCGGAAGCACTGTTTCCCATTGCTGGTCTGGTAGGCCCCGAGATCTTAAAGCGAGACGTACGGAATTCCAGATGATACCGTTATACCTCTCTACCTGCCCATTTCCGATGGGATGGTATGGTGTTGTTTTGCTTGTAGCAATTCCCCGTTCTGAGAGGTAGTCCTTGAGTTCCCTTGACATAAAGGATGGACCCCGATCTGAGTGAATATAAGCCGGCATGCCACAGAGAGAAAATACCTGCTCAAGGCAGCAGATTACTGTGGACGCCAGCATATTGGAGCAGGGGAAGGCAAACGGAAAACGTGAATATTCGTCGATCATGGTGAGCAAATATGTGTTCCGAGTTGAAGAGGGCACTGGGCCCTTAAAATCGATGCTAAGTCGTTGCATCGGTTGAGTTGCATGTATGAGTATACCATCTGAGGGGCGGAAGAACTGAGGTTTTAACTCTGCACAAAGCCGGCATTCTGAGCATATTTTCTTTACATCTCCAGTGGAAAAAGGGAGATTCCGTGATCGTACGAAATGTAGCATGCGCGTAACGCCAGAATGACACAAACCATTGTGGACATCCATGAGAGTGGAGGATGACATAGTGGAGCAGAATGCCCGTGTGAGGGTGTCCGGGGCCACATTCTCCTTGCCAGGCCGATAGAGAATGGTATAACCAAAAGAGGCCAGTTCCATCCTCCAAAGTTGTATTTTATTATTCTTAATTTTGGTTCGTTTTCGATTATCGAGCATGAAGGCGACTGATCGTTGGTCCGTGATCAATGTAAAGTGCTGGCGAGCTAGAAAATGGTTCCACTTCCGTACTGCCTCTATGATGGCTGTGGCTTCTTTCTCAACCGGAGGATAATGTAGCTCGGCACCTTGTAAGGTCCTGGACATAAATGCTACAGGACGACCTTCCTGATTCAGAGTAGCCGAGATCGCCACCTCCGAGGCATCACATTCAACCACGAAAGGGAGATTCTCATCAATGGAGTGAAGAGCCGCTTTCTCCAACTGTTTTTTGAGAAGGTTAAAGGCTGCAACAGCCGCTGTTCCCAGTGGAAATGATCTAGCATGCAGCAAGGGTTGGATTTTGTCCGAAAAATGAGGAATCCATTTAGCGTAGTATGCAAACAGACCGAGAGCCCGACGTAAAGAAGCTGGATTCTTAGGTGACGGGAGCTCTTGGAGCGGGCGAAGTCTTTCTGGGTCTGGCTTAATGATACCATTGCCTACGCAGTAGCCAAGGATGTTGATGGTCGGTTGCGACTCAACAGATTTGGATTCATTCAGGGTCAAATTACGGCGATGGAGGGCATCCCGAAATTTTTGGAGGTTGGAGTCGTGTTCCTGTTGATCGTGACCTGCAATGGTAATGTTATCAAGATAGGGAAAAGTGTCCCTTAGGTTTTCCTGCTTAACCAGGCCATCCATTGCCCGTTGAAAGACAGCCACTCCATTAGTAACCCCGAATGGGAGGCGACGAAATTGGTACAGCCGTCCATTAGCCTCAAAGGCTGTGTACTGCTTATCTGAGACCTTCAAGGGTAACTGATGATAGGCACTTTTTAAATCGTAAGTTGAGAACACTTTGTATTCGGCCAGTTTATTAACCATATCATCAATGCGTGGCAATGGGTAGGCATCCAAGTCGGTATATTGATTGATGGTTTGCGAATAATCGATGCATAGTCGCTGTTTGTGAGGTTTTAGAGGGTTCTTGACAATGACGACTTGAGCCCGCCAGGGCGACGAACATGGTTCAATGATATCCTCTGCTAGAAGTCGAGAGATTTCAGCCGCAATAAAAGATTGGTCTTCCTGATTAAAGCGCCGCGATTTCGTTATTATCGGTTGGCATTGAGGCGGAATACTGGCAAATAATGAGGGTTCATCAAGTGAAGCTGCTGATAATGCACAAAATGGTAATTTAGATGGTATATTAGAAATAGTAAGTCCGGGTTTGGATCCACCAAACTCAATGGTGAGTTTCTTATGCTGTTTTTGGAAGTCCAGCCCTAAGAGGAGATCACTACATAAGTCTTTGAGCACCGAAAGTCGGGTGGAGGGATACATACGACCATGAAGTGTCATATCAACAACACAAAAGCCGGAGATTCTGGTATTAAGTGATGACTGGGCCATCGCAATTGCCTGGTCCGATGGGAAGACATGTAGTTTCAATTTCGCAACAATCTGTTCCTTAATGAAACTATCAGTACTTCCTGAGTCAATTAAGGCATCTAAGGTATGCCCTTTAATTGAAATTTTTGTGGCTGCCTGAGACAGGTTCTGTGGGCAAGCAGCTGTAATTGGTGTCGTTGCACAGAGAGTGGCTAAAACTCTCGGTGTGCTTCTTCGGGAGAGAGCTCGAGAGGAAGCTTGATAGGTCCTAGCTGGAGCATCTTGATAGGCCCTAATTGGGGCAGTTCGGTAGGCCTTAGCTGGATTGGCCCTCGTAGAGGCCCTTGATAGGCAAACTTTAGCAAAGTGTCCTTTTTTCCTGCAATAACTGCAGATTGCATTGCGAGCAGGGCAGGTTTTCCTAGGGTGAAAAGCATCTCCACAAAAGAAGCATTCCTTCCTAGATTGCCAAGAGGCTGCTAAAGTGGGGTCGTCCTCCTCTTCTTCATCAGAATTATCAGAATTAGATTCCCCCATGATAGGGTTCACCTGAGACCGCTTGAATTGTCTGGTTGCAGCTACAGCAGCAGATCGAGATCTGGGCAGCTGATAGAGGTCTGCATTTCTCTTTGCCAAATCCAGTGAACAAGCTAGGTCAAAAGCTTTTTGTAGCTCAAGTGTTTTACTTTCTAGTAGACGCTGGCGTATAAATGGAGAGGCAATCCCGCAGATGAAAGCATCACGAATCATTTCTTGGCGGTACAGCTCAGCTGAGGCTGCCTGAAAGTTACAATCTACGCTGAGCCTGCGAAGTTCTTGCAGGAATTCGTCAATTGATTCCCCTGGCCCTTGTCGGGCTGTGGCCAGCAGATGTCTAGCATAGACCTCATTTGGGGTCTTCGCATACAGTTTCTTAAGTGCCCGAATCACCTCTTCGTAATTATCCCAGTCATCAACATATTCGAACACTTTTGGGGTCACATAATTGACAAGTATCTTCAATTTAGCAGGAGCATCCGCTTTACATTCATCCAGAAAATTCTCAAAAGTACGATACCAATGCTTCCATACCCTGCCAGCTGCTGGTGCATTCGGGTCCAAGTCCAGACGAATAGGTCTAAGGATTTTCTCCATGATGGGTGGTTCCCTGGATCCTTAATTCCGAGTTTGTCCGAAGGTCTAGTATTCGTGAGTGTAAATATTAAGTTACTTAAATTGATGTAAGAAAAAGGAGGCTTACCATCAAGTAACTTTAAAGTAAGCTTTAAGTAACTTATAAACACACTATATACAAGAGAGGTCTTTACCATGCCTCTGGTAGAAGCCTCTTACAATACTGAACAGACCAGTATTTATACCAGTCCAACAGGAAGTGACACATGACAGGAAGTGAGGTATGTACACAGTTCATAGTTCATAGTTCACAGTTCACAGGAAGTGATGACATAACTTCCCGGAAGTTATCATTTTTATCACACTGTGTACTCATCGTTGTCCTCCAGTGTCAGGGTGTGTGTCTGCGATGCTTGTGTTGGCTCTGCTGCAGCAGCCTGAGCTTTCTTCATGCAGACACGAGCTATGTGTCCTCTTTTCTTACAGAAATTACATACCGCTGACACAAATTTGCATGTAGTGGAACCATGGAGAGCCCCACAGTGGAAACATTTTCTTCCTGTCTCTTTAGTTGCCTCCATGTCTCTCGCAGCAGCAGCTGCGTGTGTAGTCTTGTGCACCTCCTCGGTGGCCTGAGATGGTGCTGCCTCTGTACGGAGCATACGTGTGTTCATCGATGCAGCCTCTGCTGCTAAAGCCTTCTCCTCGGCCAGCCGGAACGTCAGGGCCTTCTCCGCTAACAGCTGTCTCTGCAATGCTGAGTCCAGCACTCCACACACAATCCGATCACGGAGCATATTGTCTAACTGGTCACCAAAATTACAATGTAATGAGCGTTTCCTCAACTCAGCAATGTAACTTGAAATAGATTGTCCAGGCTGTTGTTTACAATTGTGAAAATGGAAACGCTGCACAATCTCTGAGGGTTTTGGGTTAAAATGTTTCTGCAGCTTCTCAATCAAATCAGCATAATCCACCTCACTAGGTTTATGAGGAGCCACCAATGAACGCAGGACGGAGTAAGTAGCAGCTCCGCATACACTTAGCAACACTGAGCGCTTCTTCTCTTCTTTGTCAATATTATTGGCCTCAAAGAAACACCCCAGTCTTTCTGCGTATTCCTCCCATGAACTGTCCTTATCCCCAGAGAACTCTTCAATACGTCCCAAGGTCATCATAGTTTTAATGTGCACTGTCCCTTTAAGATCCACGGACTTTTTTCTTTTTTTTTTAAATTCTTTTTCTCCTCCGGCCAGAGTTACGGTAGCTACACTCACAGTAGTTGCCTGGCCCGCACAATACTCTGTCCGCCGTCTACGTCGCAGCTAGCCAACTATCAAAATGCTGTTGATGTTGCTAGCTGAGTGGTCCGCTCGTCGCAATTTCCAATATCACGGCTGTAGGTTCGCATGTCTATCTCCGTCCTTCTAGAGAGTTCAACAGCCGCCTCGTCGCCAGTATTGCATCTTGACCGAACAGTAATGAATAGAGGAGACGGAATGTACCTTTTACTATTTACTGAGTAAATGGGTGGACATTACAGCACATTGTCTGCATGGCAGAACCCAAAACTGAAAGTGAAAGACAAAGTAAAACCGAGCCCCCCAGCACCCCCTTCAGGTAACACCCGGGAACTGGGACAAACTTAATTGAAGCAAAACTCAAAACACAACACAGAGTACCCAGCCTCTGCCCTGCTCTTGTAGCCATGGTGTCGATATGGCTGGTCCAGTTCAGCTTCTGATCCACAGTGACTCCCAAAGATGTTAATTGTAGGGAACTCAGCGATGGTGGTATAATTGAAGGGCGAGTGGAGATAGCTGGACTTTCTCTTGTTTGAGATGGTTTTTGCTGGCACTTAGGCTGCACGAATGTTACCTGCCACTTCTCAGCCCAAGCCTAGATGTCATTCAGGTCCTGGTGAGATATCATTGCTGGTATAGAATTGTGTGTTTCCTATAAAATGATGTAAGTAACTCAAATCATAACAATTGTCTAAATAAAATAAATCATGATTGAATTGTTAATGTATGTATTTTTTTTTGAGGATAGTTGCGACTTTTGTCGACTCTTTCCTTGTCATTCAACATCTCGTACCTCAAGGAGGTAAATCTCAAGGTAGAGGTGAGTGCCTGCTGCTGACATTGCAAACATCTATGGAAGAGACTGAGGCAATTTTTTGATGCTGTAACTGAAATGTGCATGGTCATCACACCAGACTCAACACACACACAGCAAGCATTTAACCGCCAAGGAGGTGAACTGCAGATTCCCTGCAGTTTTTCCCAATACGTGTAGATTTAAAGATATTTGACCCGTGCCATGATCATAGCCGCACATACACTCAACTACTCAAATAAAATTGCTACGAAGAGTTAAAAAATTCTGATAAATAATTGACATTCTTAAAACCGAGGTCTGGAATTGTCTCGCCTGTGGGCGTTGAGGGCACATTGGTGATAACCAGCACCATGCAGTTACTCTGGGATCATTACCATGATATAATCTGCATTCTGCAATGTTATTTACGTAGAAGACATTGATGTGTGGGTTGAAGTTTCAAAATCAATAGAAAATTAAGAGCATTGCGTAGATATAGTGGGCAAAGAATTGAAAAGAGTGGAGCAACACCTTCTTAAAAAAAATTACTGGCTTACTCCAAGAAAATTGGCCATGTCTTATCACCTTTTGAATGAATAGTAATCCATTGAATTTTCTGTTTCTGGTAAATGTTAATTGTTATTCATAGTATAAAAAGATCAATTGTGTGTCATTTAAAGAAAGGAAGACTTGCATTTATATAGCGCCTTTAACGACCTCAGGATGTCCCAAAGCGCTTTACAGCCAAGGAAGTACTTTTTGAAGTGTAGTCACTGTTGTAATGTAGGTAACGCGATAGCCAATTTGCGCACAGCAAGCTCCCACAAACAGCAATGTGATAATGACCAGATAATCTATTTTTTTGTGATGTTGATTGAGGGATAAATATTGGCCAGGACACCGGGGAGAACTCCCCTGCTTATATTAGCCTAACATAACATATAGGGTAGAAAAAACTGTGTTCGCTGTCAACTTACATCTATATTCCAATTTTTACTTAGCAAAAATGTCTTTATTCACACAGTCCTGAGATGTCCATAAATCATACATTTGAATCATCTGGATGGACATCCACAATCTTTACCATCATTAAGAAGATAGGAAGCTAGATATTAGCATTAAGGTTATAAAGAAAAGATGATTCCGATGCACTAGCTAAGGGACTGGGAATCACACTCCAATAGGCACGACAGTACTCTGCATCATTCCACTCCTGGGCCAATACATTTTTAATAATTTGGAGTATGGGTGGGAGTATCGACACTCTCAAAACACTAAAGTCTCTGCTTAACCGTACAAAGTATCCAGGAGATCCAAAATGAGCACTTTTGAACCCAGTTTGAAGAACTGGAGCTATATTCCCAATGGTACTGAGCCCAAACAGTGTGAGACAACGTCCCCAAAGGCTTCTTACAGTATTGGATTTAAAGCAAGATCGGGACCTCACTGTTACAGCTGTGTTGCTGTGAAGCAAAACTGCACCCTACGATAACATCGTAATGAATTCCCATTATTCTATAATAAATTGCAGCCACTTCGTATAGGGAGAATGTGAAGGATTTATGGCTAAGCATTTGTTTAATATTAAGACGCTCTAAAATCTGACTCTTAAATAGTAGAACTTTAAAAAAGAATCAAAACCAGGAAAGGTAATGTGGCCCGTTGAACTTCATTCTTTTATTACCCTAAGTTCCCCATTCTGGCATGCAGTCATTTTGAACTTCTCTAATGTCTTGACTCTACTACCTTAAATGTTCTTTGTAGCATGTGTTTAACATTAACAAAAATGCAGAAAACAGCAGTCTATTTTACTTTGATCTGTCCCTTGGTTAGTGGTCTATTTTCTGTTTTAGTCATTGTGTTAAGACAAAAAACAAAGTTTTTTTAGAACTGTGTAATAAAAAGAGTTAGCACCAAAAAAGCTATTTCAAGTGATTAACATGTGATAACTTTATAGCTGGATTTGCCTGCTGCAAGGTTTTAAATCTTGCATTTTATTGCCAAATTTATTTGGCTCTTCATTTTCTTAGGTGTCAGCCATGTCTCAGCGGTAGCATTCTTGCCTGTTAGTTACAAAGCTGTGAATTCAAGCCTCACTCCAGAGACTTGAGCACATAATCTAGGCTGACACTCCCGAGGGCGTGCTGTGCTGTCTTTCAGATGAGACATTAAATGGAGGCCCTGTCTGCCCTCTTAGGTGGGAGTAAAAGATCTGGTGTCTTGGCCCTCAACCAAAGCCAGCAAAAACAGATCATTCAATTGTTTATCTCATTGCTGTTTGTGGGGCCTTACTGTGAGCAAATTAACTGCCACGTTTCCCTAAAAAACAAGGGACTACACTACAAAATGGACCTTCAGCTGTGTCAGCTGTGGCTCAGTGGGCAGCACTCTCTCGCCTCTGAGCCAGAAGGTCGTGGGTTCAATTCCTACTCCAGAGACTTGACCACATAATCTCGGCTGACAGTGCAGTGCTGAGGGAGTGCTGCACTGTCGGAGGTGTCGTCTTTCGGATGAGACGTTAAACCGAGGCCCTGTCTGCTCTCTCAGGTGGACGTAAACGATCCCATGGCATTATTTTGAAGAAGAGCAGGGGAGTCCTGGCCAATATTTATCCCTCAACCAACATAACAAAAACAGATTTTCTGGTCATTATCACATTGCTGTTTGTGGGAGCTTGCTGTGCGCAAATTGGCTGCCGCGTTTCCCACATTACAACAGTGACCACACTTCAAATAGTACTTCATTGGCTGTAAAGCGCTTTGAGACGTCCTAAGGTTATGAAAGGTGCTATAGAAATGCAATTTCTTTCTTTTTTTGAGCTCATAAACTGAGGGAGTCCTGCTCTGTCGGAGGTGCCGTCTTTCGGATAAGACTTTAAACCGAGGCCCCGACATCCCTCTCGGATGGACGTAAGGTCCCATGGCACTATTCGAAGAAGAGCAGGGAAATTTTCCTGGTGGCCTGGCCAATATTTGTCCCTCAACCAACATCATGAAAAAAAAATGATCTGATTACTGAAACAGCAAAATACTGCAGATGCTGGAGATCTGAAATAAAAACAGAAAATGCTGGAAATACTCAACAGGTCAGGCAGCGTCTGTGGAGAGAGAAACAGAGTTAATGTTTCAGGTCGTTGACTTTGATGACTCCACGGATGCTGAGTATATCCAGCATTTTCTGTTTTTATCTGATTATTAATCACATTGCTGTTTGTGGGAGCTTGCTGTGTGCAAATTGGCTGCCATGTGTCTCTACATTACAAGAGTGACTACAATTGAAAAATAGTTACTTGGCTGTGAAATTCTTTGGGACCTCCTAAGGTCATGAAAGGCATTGTAGATGAATCTTTCTTTCTTTCTTTCTTTCCTTGTTTTCAAATCCCTCCATGGCCTCGCCCCCTCCCTATCTCTGCAATCTCCTTCAGTCCCACAACACCCACCCCCCCCCCCCACCGCCCCGAGATACCTGCGCTCCTCTAATTCTGCCCTCCTGAGCATCCCTGATTATAATCGGTCAACCATTGGTGGCCGTGCCTTCTGTTGCCGAGGCCCTAAGCTCTGGAATTCCCTCCCTAAACCTCTCCGCCTCACTACCTCTCTCTCCTCCTTTAAGAGGCTCCTTAAAACCAACCTCTTTGACCAAGCTTTTGGTCACCTGCCCTAATTTCTCCTTATGTGGCTCGGTGTCAAATTTTTTTTGACTTACAATACTCCTGTGAAGCACCTTGGGAATGTTTTACTACGTTAAAGGCGCTGTATACGTACAAGTTGTTGTTGTTTCTTGTGGATGATTTCATTGTTTGAGCTTTCACCACCTGAAGTATTTTCACTTTTTTTGAGCATTTTTTTGAGCATTCCCAAATTCGTACAGGCCTAAACCTGTTAAAGGGCCTGTATTATTCTGTGAGAATGAACGAGTACCCGTGTGGAGGATCCAACGATGGCACAGATTGCGCTCGCATGTTCTCAACTGTTTAGAACATAAGAACATAAGAAATAGGAGCAGGAGTAGGCCAATCGGCCCCTCGAGCCTGCTCCGCCATTCAATAAGATCATGGCTGATCTGATCCTAACTGCCAATCCACTATCACAGAACATTTTGAATAAACTATCTTTGAAACTGTTCATAAAAATATGACTATTGCGACTTTGACGGCCAGCGTGGCCCATCATGTTGGCTATCCTTGAATTGGCTTTGTGCCCTTCTTATTATTCAGGGCGACTGATCTGACACGGATGGATGTTAGAGCGATATTGCTGTAATTCCTGAATCCTCATGCGCTGATGCTGAGTGAAAAAGGATTAGCAATTCTAAAGAATCCCATTGAATATATTCAAAACGGGATCAGTTTTTTCACGTCAGTCCATTATTCTAGTTGACCATCCCCCTCCCAGTCAAAGCTTTGCATTTCTACACTATTATAAAAATGACTCCATTTTTCGAGGAAATATTATCCCGACGGACGATTCTAAATCCAAGTTTTAATAATCAACCTCTCAAACAATGTTTTTTTTTAAATGGGGTGAAATTAAGGTTGGGGTTGTGGGCTGGTCCCTCTTGTCCAATAAGTTGACTGGAATTAATTTCTGGAGCTCGGCAACTGTGCGGTGGGCCTGCCCAAAGCGTGGCCTATGGCAGTAACTCTACATGGTGCGTTGTCATTTAATCTGACCAGCTGGGGCACGCGTGCTTGAATTGAAAATATTTGGGTTTTAAACGCATCGTTTCCTATGAATAGCGATTATTGCCTGACAAAGAACTGTGAATTATGGGCTCTGAAAAGGAAATTGCATTTGGCTTTTGGAGACTTTCTTTGTTTTCCTTTGAGAGGGAATCAGATACAATTACACAGCAAGAGAATTCCCAGGGAAGAAGACTTCTCAGAAAGGGAGAAGGAAAAAAAGGGGAAATTGCATTGGAGCGAGAAATATTTAAACTGTTTGTGTTTAAACTAAAGTTGGATCCCATGTGGGTCATGCTTTGCTAATACTGCCAAGAATTTTTTTAGAGTGAAGAATGCTTGGTTTGAACTTCTTTCAGTATTGCAAACCCAGAGATTTTCGACCATTTGGAAATGCACCAAGATATGATTTTGTAGTTAAATATTTCACTAGATTTGTTTTGATTAACTTTTACTATATGAGGATAATCGAACCCCACTATAACTTGTGGGACATATGGAACTCAGGGTTCAGCTCCGCTAATTACATTGATGGAGGTTCATTGAGGGAGTGCTGCACTGTCGGAGGTGCCGTCTTTCGGATGAGACGTTAAATCGAGAGACGTCTGCTCTCTCAGGTGAATGTCAAAGATCACACTGTGGGGGACTACGGTCTCCCCGTAAAGAAATAGGCAACACAGCGAACTACAAGAAATAGGTCTTTACTCCAACTCTCACAATACAGTACTGAATTCGTGAAGCCCGCGAACCTGTGATGACTCACGGATTGGTCACCTGCTGGAACCTGATTGGTTTTCCTTCTATCAGCAGCAGGCACGTCTGAACGTGCCTTATTCCTCTCAGCTTGCAACTGTCTTGCGGGGGGGGGGGGGAATACAGCAGTTAAAAGGGGATTATACAGGTTTATCTACATACACACAGTGTTTCCCCAATGTGGCAACGCCACAACACGGCACTATTTCGAAGAAGAGCAGGGGAGTTCTCCCCGGTGTCCTGGGGCCAATATTTATCCCTCAACCAACATAACAAAAACAGATTATCTGGTCATTATCACATTGTTGTTTGTGGGAGCTTGCTGTGCGCAAATTGGCTGCCGCGTTTCCCACATTACAACAGTGACTACACTTCAAAAAGTACTTAATTGGCTGTAAAGCGTTTTGAGGTGTCCGGTGGTCGTGAAAGGCGCTATAGAAATGCAAGTCTTTCTTTCTTTCAGGTGGGGGTGGGGGAAGGTTTATGAAATAGTTTGTAATGAAAATGAACTATATTTATTAAAGCAGCACATCAGTTCGACGGTTTTGTAACACAGTGCATCAATATCCTAGAGACACTGTCACAGAGTGTTTCGATGAGGGTTCACTCCTTGTGAGATTCCAAGTCTCAGTCTCTATCACCCTGTTGGAAGAGGCCCAGCTACCTTCTTTCTCTACATTCTCTATGGAAATAATCATGTCTTTCTCTGCTCTCTTTTTCCGTGGCTTGTAAATCACGTAGTTGCAGTCAGGCTTTGTGCGGTGGGGTTTGCCACTGCCATATTTTGCATTAGTTCTGGAAGCACGTACAAAATGGGCCTTCCTGCAGAAATCCTACAATTTGGATGTTTTGGGGGAGAAAGAAGAGCAGCATAATATTACGTCCGTGAATGATTGAGACACGGACAGCAGGAGTTGAACAAAACAAGTCTTTACTGATGGAAGTCAATAGTGGAACTGAAACAACAGTGGCTCACTAGCGCCTTTTATACAGGGGTGGTCACTGCCGGTACTGCAGTCTGAGACCAGTTATTCTCTTAAAGGTACATACACAACAATTCCTCCCCTTTTAGATAAACAGTACATAACATTCATTTAACAACTAAATGATAACTAATTACAATCACAATTACGGTTGCTAGATACATTGGTTAAGTTTAAGCAATTATAAGTTCAGTCTTTGAGGAGGCTTCCTGATTCTGTCTGGATAACGCCTCTTTGGGGTATCAGGTTCTTCTGGCAATGTTGAGTCGGAATCAATGTCGTTGTTTGGTTCATCTGCTTCCAATATTACCGGTTCTGCGGTAGCTGCAATTGGAACGTCAATTTCATTACCAGGTGTATCAGATCGTGGTGTGGAGTTGACGTTTTCCAGTGACTCTAGAATCTGGTCAGCATGGCGTCTTACAATGCTCTCTCCAACGTCCACGGTATACATGAGAGGTCCTTGCCGTGTACAAATCGTTCCTGGCTGCCATTTCTCAGTGCGGCAGTCCCGGGCCAAAACTGGTTGACCTATCTTAAAACTCCTGGTCAGCCTTTCATTCATATTCTGAAACTGCCTGTTCTCCACATCTCTTCGGATGTTTGGCTTAACCAAATCCAAGCGGCATCGTAGTCTTCGATTGAAGAACATCATGGCTGGAGTTTGGTTGGTAACCGCATGTGTCGCATTCCGGTAGGCAAAGAAGAAGTTGTCCACCTTGTGTTGTAGGGGTATTTCTTCATTGCACATTGCCTTGATAGCCTTCTTGAATGTTTGGACAAACCTCTCAGCCAATCCATTAGTGGCTGGATGATATGGGGCAGATGTGTAATGCTTAACACCATTGTTCTTTAAGAACCTCCGGAACTCTTCAGACACAAACTGTGGTCCATTGTCAGAGCAAATCTGTTCAGGCAGCCCATTCCTGGCGAATATGGTTCGTAAAACTGTGATAGTTTTTTCTGTGGTGGTTGAGGACATTTTTATTACCTCTGGCCACTTTGAATGTGCATCCACCGCAATTAAAAACATCAAGTCCATGAAGGGACCAGCAAAATCAACGTGCACCCTTTGCCATGGAGATCACAGAATCACAGAAACCCCACAGTGCAGATAGAGGCCATTTCGGCCCATCGAGCCTGCGCCGACACATATCCCACCCGATCCCCGTAACCCCTACACCAACACATATCCCACCCTATCCCTGTAACCCCACGTATTTAATCCCCCTAACACTAAGGGTCAATTTATCATAGCCAATCAACCTAACCTGCACATCTTTGGACTGTGGGAGGAAACCGGAGCACCCAGAGGAAACCCACGCAAACACGGGGAGAATGTGCAAACTCCACACAGACAGTCGCCCGAGGCCGGATTCGAACCCGGGTCTCTGGCGCTGTGAGGCAACAGTGCTAACCACTATGCCACCGTGCTGCCCTCAATGAGGGCCACTCCCATGGATGCAGAGGAGCTTGTGGTGGGGCGTTTTGGACCTTCTGGCATCCTGCACAGCTCTTGGTCATCTCTTCGATTTCTCTATCGATTCCCGGCCACCACACAAACGCTCTGGCTAAGTTCTTCATTTTTACCCCACCCAGATGACCCTCATGAAGCTCATTGAGCACTCTATCCGTCAACTTAGGTGGAATTACTACTCTGGATCCACACATCAAGGTTCCTCTGCACACTGACAGCTGTTCTCTTCTCGGCGAGAATGCTGGCAGCAGTGGTTTGCCATGTGCTGGCCATCCCTTCACCGTTAAATCATAGACCCGTGATAGTGTCGGGTCATTACGTGTTTCCTTTTCTATGTTTGCATTTGTCACAGGGAGACATTCGACTATGGTCGAGTGGAATAACTCCATTGGATCCACTGCAAGGTCTTCTTCTTCCACCGTCGGCAACGGTAGGCATGACAATCCATCAGCATTCCCATGCTGTGTAGTTCCTTTGTACTCAATGTCATATTGGTGTGCCCCTAGGAAAAGGGACCATCTCTGCAGCCGTTGTGCTGTCATTATCGGTACGCCCTTCTGAGGGTTGAAAATGGAGACAAGAGGTTGATGATCGGTTAGTAGAGTAAATTTTTGACCGTGCAGGTAGTGATTGAACTTCTTCACCCCCCACACTAGGCTGAGGGCCTCTCTGTCAATCTGGGCGTAGTTACGCTCGGCAGAAGTTAACGAGCGTGACGCAAAAGCTATCGGCCTCTCTCTGAACCATCAAGGAATTTATGTGACAGTACCGCCCCAATGTCGTAGGGAGACGCATCATACGCCAGTCTGATCGGCAGTGCTGGGTTGTAGTGAGCCAATACTTCCCTTGAAGTGATTAAGTCCTTACTCTTCTGAAAAGCCCGCTTACAATCATTGCTCCATTCCCATGCTACTCCCATTCGTAGCAGGGTGTTCAGTGGGTGCAGAATTGTCGACAAATTCGGCAAAAACTTATGGTAGTAATTCACCAATCCGAGGAATGACCTCAGTTGCGACACATTTTCAGGCGCTGGGGCCTTAACAACCGCTTCAATTTTGTCAGGGGACTTATGTAACCCCTCTTCATCAATCACGTGGCCACAATACGATATCTGTTTCTTAAAAAACTCGCACTTGGAGCGGTTGGCTCGCAGCCCATGTTCCCGTAGTCTAGTGAGCACCTGTTCTAGGTTGTTAAGGTGTTCACTGTCATCTTCACCTGTCACAAGGATGTCGTCCAAGTAACACTGAGTCCCCGGAATCCCTTGCAGGACTTGTTCCATCGCTCTTTGCCATATCGCCGGAGCCAATGCTACTCCGAATACCAATCGATGATACTGGTAAAGACCTTTGTGAGTGTTTATCGTGAGATACTTCCTAGAGGATTCTTCAACCTCCATCTGCAAATATGCTTGTGCTAGGTCAATTTTTGTAAAACGCTTCCCTCCAGACAGTGAGGCAAAGATGTCTTCTATCCTTGGAAGAGGATATTGTACTGTGTGAAGGACTGGGTTCACCGTCACCTTGAAATCCCCACAGATGCGAATCTTCCTTGGCTCCCCGGACTTATTGCTTAACGTTTTCTTCATGACAGGAACGATGGGTGTCACCCACTCGCTCCAGTCGACCTTAGACAACACGCCTGCCTTCTCCAGATTCTCCAGCTCTGTCACGACGGCTGGGCGAATTGCATATGGTACCGGTCTTGCTTTGAAAAACTTGGGAACTGCATTCTCTTCTATTTTTATCGAGGCGGTTACGCCTTTAAGCGTGCCCAGTTCTTGTTGAAATACCTCTTTGGCGTTAGCTAAGATTGTTGACAATCGTCCAGGAGTGACGTCTTCATCTTTTTTACCGTCCACCGTCATTGCATGAATGGAGTGCCAATCTAAGTTTATCTTCCTGATCCATTCCCGTCCCAATAACGGTGGTCCACCATTTGGCAGTATGTAGAGATACAATTTCCGTATTTTCTTGCCGTTGTATTCGACAGGCACCCTTATTTTTCCTCTGGGGTATACTTTTTGCCCCGTATACGTCGTCAAGACGATGGATGTCTCTCTCAAGGGTATGTGTGAAAATAGCCGCTCGTGGTCTCGTCGATTCATGACGGTTAGCGCTGATCCTGTATCCAATTCCATTTTAACTTGGGACCCTGCTATCGTGAGGGTGACCCAAATGGTTCGGTGATCCTCTTTTGCGATTACATTGTAAAGTTTGAGACAGCTTAGTCTCCTGTTCCCGGATTCACTATCGCTCATCTGGTCTTCGGAACTACTGTCCGTCATCTTTTGTACTTTCTTGTACGGTTCCTTAGTAGCCTTTTTGTTGTCGCTGGTCTTCTTCCCAGACCTGCAAACTCGTGCAATGTGTCCCATCTTCCCGCATTGCCTGCATATTTTGTCTTTGGACCAGCAGTCCTTCTGGTCATGGTTAGTTCTGCCGCAGCGATAACATTTTGCAAATCCCCGTGTCATTTCGTGGGTGCCGTATTCCTGTGGTTTTTGTTGAATTTCTGCAGCTCCCCTGGCTGCTGCTTCATACGATACTGCCACGCTGAAAGCCTTATCTAGCGTCAGCTCTTTCTCTGAGAGTAACTTCTTCTGTGTTCCGTCACTCAGGAGTCCACAGACAAATTTGTCCCGTAGGGTATCTGCCAGTCCTGCTCCGAACTGGCAGTGCTTTGATAGCTTGCGTAGTTCCGTAAGGTACTCAGCATTGCTCTCATCTTTATGCTGAGTTCTCCTGTGGAATTTAAATCTTTCTGCTATCAACAGCGGTGCAGGGCTTAGGTGTTCCTATAGGACAGCAACAATTTCGTTAAAACTCTTCGCCTTCGGTTTGGCTGGAGTAATCAGGTCCCGCAATAGGCCGTACGTTCTAGCACCCATTAAATTTAGCAATATCGATGCCTTTTTCTCCTCAGCTATTTCGTTTGCCTCGAAATATACCTCGACTCTTTCCACATACGTGGTCCAGTCCTCTATTGTATTATCAAAAGCAGTGATACAGCCAGTCTTCGGCATCTTGCAAATCTAAAATGGCGCCTCCCGCGCTTTGCCTTCTTCCCCGATTGAACAAAATGGCGCCTCCCGCGCTTTGCCTTCTTCCCCGCAGATTAAGATGGCGCCTCCTGCGCTTTGCCTTCTTCCCCACTGTTGCTAGCACTGCTTTCCGCAGTTCCCGTTGCAACCTGCAGCTCCTCGCGGCTTCTTGCGCGTTTAATATTTCTTTTTTTTATTATTTTCCCGTCGTGGAACAACCCTGTGGGACTCTTGCCTCCCTCTTCTCGGGTCTATACGCAGCCCGGCTTCGTAGCACCGGCCGCGCCCTGTGTGCTCCACCCTCTCTCTCTCTTCTTCCCGACAATGCTGCTCGGCCCCGTTGCAAACCACCCGCTCGAGTTCGCGACCGCCGCAGCCCAGGAAGGATCAGTGCACTGCCTGCCACCAGCCCGATTAGCTGAAGCACCGTCAACAGGAACCAGGCCCCGCTTCCGACAGCTTCTCCAGCAATCTTCAACTCCGCTAACACAGGGGCGGATGCCCACGGTCGACGCCCATTTCTACTGCCTCTTACTTTCTTTTCTTTCTGGCATCGACCTCTGCTCACTTCGCTGTAGGAATGGATCCCAGGAGGTGGTGCAGACTGTAGGTAGGTTCGTATCTGCTCGTCGCCAGTATTACGTCCGTGAATGATTGAGACACGGACAGCAGGAGTTGAACAAAACAAGTCTTTACTGATGGAAGTCAATAGTGGAACTGAAACAACAGAGGCTCACTAGCGCCTTTTATACAGGGGTGGTCACTGCCGGTACTGCAGTCTGAGACCAGTTATTCTCTTAAAGGTACATACGCAACACATAGAACATAACATAAGAACTTAAGACGTAGGAGCAGGAGTCGGCCATTCGGCCCCTCGAGCCTGCTCCGCCATTCAATAAGATCGTGGCTGATCTGATCTTGGCCTCAACTCCACTTCCCGGCCCGCTCCCCATAACCCTTGACTCCCTTATCGTTCAAAATCTGTCTATCTCCACCTTGAATATATTCAATGACCCAGCCTCCACAGCTCTCTGGGGAAGAGAATTCCACAGATTCACGACCCTCTGAGAGAAGAAATTCCTCCTAATTTTCGATTTAAATGGGTGCCCCCTTATTCTGAAACTATGCCCCCGAGTTCTAGATTCCCCCACGAGGGGAAACATCCTCTCTGCATCTACCCTGTCAAGCCCCCTCAGAATCTTATATGTTTCAATAAGATCCCCTCTCATTCTTCTAAAGCAGAGAGATGCAGGCAACTGAAGTATCAGCACAAGGTCCTCGCCCACCTCTCGTTACCACCAGCAGAAGTACCTGATGTAAGAAAACTACTGGGCACTTGATGCAGTGCTGAGGGAGTGCTGCACTGTCAGGGGTGCCGTCTTTCGGATGAGACGTCATACCGAGGCCCCGTCTGCCTCTCTCTGGTGGACGTAAAAGATCCCATGGCACTATTTTGAAGAAGAGCAGGGGGAGTTATCCCCGGTGTCCGAAACAATATTTATCCCTCAATCAACATCACTAAAACAGATTATCTGGTCATTATCACATTGCTGTTTGTGGAAGCTTGCTGTGCGCAAATTGGCTGCTGCGTTTCCTACATTACAACAGTGACTACACTTCAAAAAGTACTTCATTGGCTGTAAAAAGCTTTGGGACGTCCGGTGGCTGTGAAAGGCGCTATATAAATGCAAATCTTTCTCTTCTTTTATAACTGTCAGAATTGTTTGGCCTCATAGTTTTGTTAGCATTCCTTTAAATAATAGGGTAATTTGGAAGGAAGAGCAGAAATAGTCTCTTTATTGCTAGATTCGTGGAAGCTATTGATCTCCAAGCACACCTGGAAACCATGGAATCAGTCGCCACAAAATGGATAGAAGGATGCAATAGTGCTGATGTAAGAAAACTACTAGGCACTTGGTCTAAGCGTTAAACAAAGCTTTAATCAACTGTTTTACAACATGGAGATCTAGTTGTGTCCTTCACTAGTTCCTGTTAAGAATGTCCTGCGCAAGCTGAGCCCGTGCCCGAGTATTTATTCTCTCCCTGGACAGCGCCACCCGCAGGTCATTCAGTATTATTTCATAAGTTTTTCTTTCATGAATGACTGATTCATGTCAGTACCCTCACCTGGATTTTTCTGAGGAGCCCCTTTATTGGGTACGCTTGCGTTCACCTGCGAGGCGGTGGCAGAGTTGTGTTGCCTGCTGTCGCCTGTCCCTTTTTGTACCCCCACCTCGGGTTAGCATAACGTCCACTTCGCCAGTCCTGAAAGGTTGGGAGGAAATGCTGAGCAGACCTGTCAACATCAGAGGGGACAACGGGTGAATGAGCTACACATAAAACATTAACTGATCTGTTCTAGCACTGATGCAAACTGACGCGCTGAGTGTTTCCAGTCTTTTCCGATTTTGTTTTAGATTTTCAGTATCTGCAGTTCTTTGCTTTTTATTTACAAAGGTTGGGTGCTAAGCCTCACCATTGCTTGCTCTCTAATGTGCGTGTAGTGTGCCATAATGGATTTCTCTCCTTTCCTTCCCTCTCTATTCTTCTTTGCCAAAGGCAGGAATGTCTTTGGAGCTTTCTACCGACCATAAGTATTTTTTACCCCTCTGTATGGCTGCATCCTTTAAACTGAGCCAACACTGCATGTTATGAATCTTATGATCCATGAAGAAAGACTCATGAAATAACACTGGACGGCCAGCTGGTGGCACCGTCCAAGGAGTATAAATACTCGGGCGTGGACCCAGCTTTTCCAGGACATTTTGTAAGACAGGAACTAGTGACAGACAACTAGACCTCCATGTTCTGAAACAAGTTGATTAAAGCCTTGCTTTATACTCGAACAAAGTGCGTAGTGAGTTTTATTACGTCACAGCAATTTTCCAGTCTCTCTATTAGGCCAAGTTATTACAATGGACCTAAGCTAGGATGGAGTTTCAGGTGAGGGGAAAGGTTTGCTGAAATAATTAGGCCCATGCATAGTGGGTGTCACTGTTAAAAATGGTCACCATAATTCCCTCTGGTCCCAGGAAGGGTGCTGATTTTTCTTTATGCCCCATAAACTGGCACACACGGGGCTTAACAGAACATCAAACTGAGAGCTAGGGATTTTCTTGTGTTCTCGGAATGTGGGGGACGCTACCAAGGCCGCACTTATTGCTCATCTTTAATTGCCCTGAGAAAGTGGCATTGGACCTTCTCCTCTAACCGTATCAACGATGAAAGAACGGTATTATACCTCCTGACTCCCCAAAGTCTTTCCACCATCTGCAAGGCACAAGTAAGGAGTGTGATGGCATACTCTCCACTTGCCTGGATGAGTGCAGCTCCAACAACACTCAAGAAGCTCGACACCATCCAGGACAAAGCAGCCCGCTTGATTGGCACCCCATCTACCATCTTAAACATTCACTCCCTCCACCACCGGCGCACCGTGGCTGCAGTGTGTACCATCTACAAGATGCACTGCAGCAGCTCGCCAAGGCTTCTTCGGCAGCAACTCCCCAGGTTGGGTGATTGGGCAGATGCAGTATAATGTGGATAAATGCGAGGTTATCCACTTTGGTGGCAAAAACAGGAAGGCAGATTATTATCTGAATGGCAATAGATTGGGAAAAGGGGAAGTGCAATGAGACCTGGGTGTCCTTGTGCACCAGTCGCTGAAGGTAAGCATGCAGGTGCAGCAGGTGGTTAAGAAGGCAAATGGTATGTTGGCCTTCGTAGCAAGAGGGTTCGAGTACAGGAACAAGGATGTCTTGCTGTAGTTGTACAGGGCCTTGGTGAGACCACACCTTGAGTATTGTGTGCAGTTTTGGTCGCCTTATCTGAGGAAGGATGTTCTTGCCATGGAGGGAAGATTCACCAGACTGATACCTGGGATGGCAGGAATGACGTATGAGGAGAGATTGGGTCGATTGGGCTTATACTTGCTGGAGTTCAGAAGAATGAGAGGGGATCTCATTGAAACATAAAATTCTAACAGGACTAGACAGACTAGATGCAGGAAGGATGTTCCCGATGGCGAGGGAGTCCAGAACCAGGGGTCACAGTCTAAGGATAAGGGGTAAGCCATTTAGGACAGAGATGAGGAGGAATTTCTTCACCCAGAGAGTGGTGAACCTGTGGAATTCTCTACCACAGAAGGCAGTTGAGGCCAATTCATTAAATATATTCAAGAAGGAGTTAGATATATTTCTTAAGGCTAAAGGGATCAAGGGATATGGGGAGAAGGCAGGGACAGGGTACTGAGTTTGGACGATCAGCCATGATCTCATTGAATGGCGGAGCAGGCTCGAGGGTACTACAGCGTTGGGTCAAACTAGCCTGTGTGCCCAAGTTCTACATTGGGGCTTGAATCCACAACCTTCTGACTGAGGTGAGAGTCCTAACAACTAAGCCAAGCTGAAAGGGAAATGTCTTGCTGAATGATCACGTTCTCACATTTCTCTCATCCCAAATTGCAAATTTTTCTTTAGACAAAGGAACCCAGCTCAGAAATCTCGAGCTTCCGCAAGCAATATTTTAAATTCCTCTCATACCTATGAATTCAGAGGCCTCATATAAATGCAGTGAATTCACAATAATCTCATTCGATGTATTTTCACTTTTCCTGCATTGTGATTTCTATATTACTAACACACACTCACGTGCTTCAGTACAGCAGTCTGAGAAGTCTAAATCCTTGGGCCAGACTTACTGGTTCAGATTTAAATTGATCTACGTCACGATGAGCCTGCACAGGACTTGAGAAACAGATTAAACAGCAACTGGCAAATATACTTGAACCCTCTCTTAAGGATGGAAGAAGTTCAAACCAAAATGCCAATTGGTGCCAGAATTTGAGGGAACGAGGCTGGCGCCATGTTTGCAGATATTCAGGTCAGGTCACTACTTGCTCGCTTCTGTTGCCATATTTGTTTATCCACCTGTCTCGTCCTGTCCAAGCCTGTTGGCTTCTGTAGTTCCTCAACATTTTCCATCAATCGCTGCAGAATGCTCGTAGAATAGCAGGCACACCCCTTTCCTGCCTGTGAAACTCTCAAAAATGTTGCCTTGTAAAACGCTATTGTGCACAGACGTTCAAAGAGAGTTAACTTGCTCGGTCAAGATTACTGGAGGTTGCAGTAGGCTGTGGGAAACCTGCGATTTGCACATTGGTGGCCAGTGTGACTGAGTCAACGCCATCTGGAATATCAGCAACCAAATTCACACTAGATCACTTTTCATTAGTTTATTCGAGCTGTGCTTCATTATCTAAGAATATATAAAGAAATAAAATGTGTTTAATGTGTATGTCACTTGCTTATAGGAAATCTAAAGTATAAAACACTAGTTAGGCCGCAGCTAGAGTACTGCGTACAGTTCTGGTCACCACATTACAGGAAGGATGTGATTGCACTAGAGAGGGTACAGAGGAGATTTACAAGGATGTTGCCAGGACTGGAGAATGTTAGCTATGAGGATATTGGAATCCAATGTAGAGTTTCTAAATTTGCCGATGACACCAAACTTGGGGGTGTGGCAAACAGTGAGGATGATACCAATCGACCGCAACAGGGCATAGAAAGGCTAGCAGAATGGGCAGACAAGTGGCAGATGGAATTTAATACAGAGAAGTGTGAGGTGATGCATTTTGGCAGAAGGAACAGGGAGAGGCAATATACACTTAATGGCACAGTTTTAAAGAGTGTGCAGGGACAGAGGGACCTGGGAGTTAATGTGCATAGGTCCCTGAAGGTGGCAGCACATATTCAGAGAGTGGTTAGCAAAGCATATGGGCCGAAAAATTCGGATGCTTTGCGCCTCCCGTTAGCACCCTAGCGTACAGTTCTGGTCACCACATTACAGGAAGGATGTGATTGCAGTAGAGGGGGTGCAGAGGAGATTTACAAGGATGTTGCAAGGACTGGAGAATTTTAGCTATGAGGAAAGATTGGGTAGGCTGGGGTTGTTTTCTTTGGAACAGAGGAGGCTGAGGGGAGATTTAATTGATGTGTATAAAATTATGAGGAGCCTAGATAGAGTGGATAGGAAGGATCTATTTCCCTCAGCAGAGAAGTCAATAACCAGTGGGCAGAGATTTAAAGTAATTGGTAGAAGGATTAGAGGGGAGTTGAGGAGAACTTTTTTCACCCAGAGGGTGGTGGGGGTCTGGAACTCAAAAATGGCTCAGTGGCAGGAAGCAAAAGGTAATGGTTGAGGGGAATTTTTGCGACTGGAAGGCTATTTCCAGTGGGGTTCCACAGAGCTCAGTACTCGGTCCCTTACTTTTTGTGGTATATATTCACGATTTAGACTTAAATGTAGGGGGCATGATAAAGAAATTGGCAGGTGAAAGAAAAATTGGCCGTGTGGTTGACAGTGAGGAGGAAAGCTTTAGACTGCAGGTTGATATTAATGAACTGGTCAGTTGGGCAGAAAAGTGGCAAATGGAATTCAATCCGGAAAAGTGTGAGGTAATGCATTTGGGGAGGGGCAACAAGGCAAGGTGTAATGTTATCTTAGTAACGTAATTACGAGTCTCACAAGCAGTTGTTGAGGAGAACCATTTTATTCAGTCCTGCTTCTGTGTCTCCCAGTACAGTCTGAAAGCATGGCCAAGATGGCGTCGGATCCCGCCCCCGGATATGACATCAGCCATCAACCAGCTGTCAATCAAACCCCCGCTGTCCTTACAACAGCTACGGTTATCCGTACATCTTCCCCCTTCAATGAAGGCATAACACAGTAACAACATAACATAACATAACATAACACATAGAACTTGTTAACATCATATAGAACCAGTCAGTGTAACTAATTGCAGGTAGGTATAAACCTTACCCACACCCATGAGTCCATTAACTGTTTACAGTCTTATCAATCCCTGTCTACAGGTCAAGTTTAACTACAGGCTTTCTGGTGCGCTGTGACCTGCGTGGCTGGACGGGTGTTTGCTGAACCACCCCAGTTGTATCCACATTATCACTATTGTGTCCTTCATCTCTTTGTGGCATTTCCCTCATCTCGTCTCTTTGTGGCATTTCCCTCATCTCGTCTCTTTGTGGCATTTCCCTCATCTCGTCATCCTCTCCGTCCTCCTGAGGCTGAAAGGTCTCTGTGGTTTTCAGTAGGTGCCTCCTGTTTCTGCGAAGCACATTGCCGTTCTCTGTCATCACACTGTATGACCTGGGGGTGACCTGTTGTAGAACTGTGGCTCTTGTAGGCCATGACTCAGGCCCTTCAATGCAGACTATATCCTTCTCCTGTAGCGGCACTAGTGTAGTGGCTGTGCGGTCATGAAGTGTTTTTTGTTTCTGTTGTAGCTTACGAGCCTTGTCTGCCCACACCTCATCTCTGTGGTCAGGTGTGACATAACTGGGAAGTCGTGTACGGATTTTCCGACCCAGTAAGAGCTCAGCTGGAGACTTACCACTTGCTAGCGGGCCCGCCCTGTACGACATCAGGGCCAGATATGGGTCAGTGTTGCTGTGTGCTGCTTTCTTTAATAGTCTTTTCACAATCTGTACCCCCTTCTCCGCCTTTCCATTAGCCTGAGAATAGAGTGGGCTGGAGGTTACATGATTAAACTCATACTCTGAAGCAAATAACTGAAACTCATGACTGGCATAGGGAGGGCCATTATCAGAGGGTTAGAGGGATGCCCTGCCTGGCAAAGATTGACTTCAGGTGAGTTATCACAGCTCTTGATGTAGTACTGGACAAGAGAGCAATCTCCGGATAATTGGAATAATAATCAATAACTAACAAATAGTCTTTTCCTTCATAGTGAAATATATCAGTTCCGACCTTTTCCCAAGGTTGTAATGGGAGCTCTGTGGTAATGAGGGGCTCTTTTGCTTGCTTGTAGTGATACTCCTGACATGTAGCACACTCGCTGATCAACTGGTCAATATCAGAGTTCATGTTTGGCCAGTAGAGTGCCTCACGTGCTCTTCTTTTTGACTTTTCTGCACCCAGATGCCCTTCATGTATCCTGTTGAGCATTTCTCGTCGCATAGAGGTGGGCACTACTATCCTGTCACACTTAAGCAGTAATCCATTGACCACAGAGAGCTCAGACTGAATGTGATAATATTGTTTACATGACCCTTTTTTTCAGCCCTCTTGAAGATTTCTCATTACTTTACTCAGGACTGGGTCCTTTTGTGTATCACATCCACTGGCAGGTTTTTCAGCCCCAGGGCGCTCTCTTCTGCTATGCTGCACCCTTTGAACGTTTTCATGTGCATGGCTGAGAGTTCACTAGCATGACAAATTTTCACTGCTGCATCCAAATTTAGGTCATTATCTCTAAGCATTCTCTCCCTCACCGTCTTGTCAAGTATTCCAAAAATGACTTGATCGCATATCATCGATTCCTTCAGGTCCTTAAAGTTGCATGTTTGTGCTTTTATTTTCAAGTCCATCAAAAAAAATCAAAGGATTCTCCTTGCCTTTGCACGCGGGAGCGAAACACGAATCTCTCATACGTTTCATTCTTTTTTGGAGTGTAGTATTCGTCGAACCGTTCTATCACCTTGTCCAGATCATTTTTATCATCTTCGGCTGCAAACGTAAATGTGTTAAACAGCTCGATTGCCTGCGAGCCAGCCACTGTTAGCAACAAAGCTACTTCACGTGTTCCAGAGCGAGTTGAAGCGTCAATCGCTGTGAGGTAGAGAAGAAAGCTTGAAGACACGCCAATTTTCATCCACATTTCCTTCTAGTTGCAGATTAGCCGGAGGTTTAATTCCTTCCATTGTTGTAGTATGTCCTTATCGTGAGTTCTATAAATCCTGGTACCATGTAATGTTATCTTAGTAACGTAATTACGAGTCTCACAAGCAGTTGTTGAGGAGAACCATTTTATTCAGTCCTGCTTCTGTGTCTCCCAGTACAGTCTGAAAGCATGGCCAAGATGGTGTTGGATCCCGCCCCCAGATATGACATCAGCCGTCAACCAGCTGTCAATCAAACCCCCGCTGTCCTTACAACAGCTACGGTTATCCTTACACAAGGGAATACACAATAAATGGGAGGATACTGAGAGGTGTGGAGGAACAGAGGGACCTTGGAGTGTATGTCCACAGATCCTTAAAGCTAGCAGGACAGGTCGATAAAGTAGTTAATAAGGCATACGGAATGCTTTCATTTATTAGCCGAGGCATAGAATATAAGAGCGGGGAAGTTATGCTAGAACTGTATACAACACTGGATAGGCCACAGCTAGAATACTGCGTGCAGTTCTGGGTACCACATCACAGGAAGGATGTGATTGCACTGGAGAGGGTACAGAGGAGATTTACGAGGATGTTGCCAGGACTGGGGAATTTTAGCTATGAGGAAAGATTGGATAGGCTGGGGTTGTTTTCCTTGGAACAGGGGAGGCCAAGGGGAGACTTAATTGAGGTGTATAAAATTATGAGGGGCCTGGATAGAGTGATTAGGAAGGACCTATTTCTCTTAGCAGAGGGTCAAGAACCAGGGGGCATAGATTTAAAGTAATGGGTAGAAGGATTAGAGGGGAGGTGAGGGAAAAAAAATTCACCCAGAGGGTGGTGGGGGTCTGGAACTCACTGCCTGAAAGGGTGGGAGAGGCAGAAACCCTCGTCACATTTAAGAAGTACTTGGATATGCACTTGAAGTGCCGTAACCTACAGGGCTGTGGACCAAGTGCTGGAAGGTGGAATTAGGCTGGTTTAGCTCTTTTCCGACTGGCACGGACACGATGGGCCGAATGGCCTCCTTCTGTGTTGTATTTTTTCTATGATTCTATGATCTCGCTGCGTGCCCCGTTAGTTAGACTTATTTGTGCACGTTTATGCTTTACAAAGTTTTGCCCACAAAGTTGCTGGAAGGGTGAGATGTTAACAGGCAACAGGGCATCTGGGACCATGGTGAACAACGGGACAAACATTGTACCTCCTTAACCAATGAGATTAAAGGATTTGAAAATAAACAGAAGTACTGAGAAGGAATTAGAGTGGGGGAATTCAATGTCAAATCAGGTACAGAAAGAGAAATAAAGAGACGGAAGCAAAGATTGGATTAAGAGAGAAAAAGAGATAGAATTTGAAATGTTTTAATTTGACATTTAAAAATCTCCTATAACAATTCACAACCTGAAGGAATGAGACTCCACACTTATAATTGTTCACTTTCTGGGCCAGAGAGGTTGATTGGCAGTCATTGACAATCATCACGTCGTTAAAAGGGTGCTTGCGCTGCTAATTACAAGACTTAACATTCTGTGACGAGTTTAATGGGCAAATAATGCAGCAACTTCATATTGCCACTGGTCCATTGGCTTACGTCAGGACTCGGGGGCCAGCTATGGCTCATTGGGTAGCTCTCTTGCCTCTGAACCAGAAGATTGTGTGTTCACATCCCACTCCAGAGGCAAACCCATAAAAGATCCCGCGGCCACTATTTCAAAGAAGAGCAGGGGAGTTCTCCCCAGTGTCCTGGACCAATATTTATCCTTCAATCAACTTCACAAAAACAGATTATCTGGTCATTATCACATTGCTGTTTGTGGGAGCTTGCTGTGTGCAAATTGGCTGCCGCGTTTCCCACATTGCAACAGTGACTCCACTTCAAAAAGTACTTCATTGGCTGTAAAGCACTTTGAGACGTCCGGTGGTCGTGAATCATTCTTTCTTTCTTCCTTTCTTTCGTCAATATGTCAGTGAAATTTGATCATAGGCAGTAGATTCATCGCTGTTTAGACGTCTGTGAATAGGACGATGAAGGAATTGGAACCACAGGACAATCAACACTGATGTAGTTGTCAAGGAAACTGGATAGTGCAATGGGTCCATATCCAAACCAGATGAATATGCTGAAACTCTTCTCTGTCTACTAGCTGTAATATAAAATAAGTTTGGGCGGTCTCAACCCAATTACTGGTGCATGTAAGACAACAGCACAAACTACAGGAAACTTTGTGTTATCCGGAGGCGAACCGTCCGGCAAGCTCGAGCCACCGGCAAAAATCAGGAGCCGTTTTTTATTCTTTTCGTTTCTTTTCTTTGCTTTTTTTGAACAGTCAAGCTCTGCAAGGTCTGTAGCTAAGCAACAGCTTCAGCTAGAGACGCTACAGAGACGCTTGCCAACTGTTTAGAGGCTGTTGCTAAGCAACAGGGTTTGTTGATTCATACGGAGAAGATGAAAATCTCCGTATGTTTCAACATTAGCTCTGGAGTGAATGGCAGTTTTGAGAGAACGGCAGCAGCTCGGTCCCGTCGGTGCCGGATAGCACAAAGTTTCCTGTAACTCTAATTTGGATCTAACGGGGAAATCCCAATTTTTAATTGCATTTACACCACAAGTGCTTTGCACCGTCGTTGCAGTCAAAATATGAATGCAGCCTCCGAGGCCACAGGTTAGCTGATGAGAGGGTTGTCCTATGATGAGAGATTGTGTAGAATGGGCCGATACTCTCTGGAGTTTAGAAGAATGAGAGGTGATCTCATTGAAACATACAAGATTCTGAAGGGGATTGACAGGGTAGATGCTGAGAGGTTGTTTCCCCTGGCTGGAGAGTCTAGAACCAGGGGTCACAGTCTCAGGATAAGGGGTCGGCCATTTAAGACTGAGATGAGCAGGAATTTCTTCACTCAGAGGGTTGTGAATATTTGGAATTCTCTGCCCCAGAGGGCTGTCAATGCTGAGTCTTTGAGTATATTCAAGGCTGAGATCAATAGATTTTTGGACTCTAGGGGAATCAAGGGATATGGAGATTGGGTGGAAAAGTGGAGTTGAGGTCAAAGATCAGCCATGATCTTATTGAATGGTGGAGCAGGCTTGAGGGGCCGAATGGCCGACTCCTGCTCTTAATTCTTATGTTCTAAAATGGTACATTGGTGTAAGTAGGGCCACTTTTCTGAGGTTGGGGCAGAAGCAGCTTGTTGGGGCCGCGTGGAGGGAGCTTTACTCTGCATTTAACGGTGTTGTACCTGACCTGGGAGTGGTTGGTGGTCCTGGGTGTCTGAAAGGAGGACGTGTCCCATTCCTAATCACTGACATTCCTCACTTTGATCAAAAACCTGACAAAAAAGAAATTTTAAAAAGTGATGTCAATTTGGCCCACGCCGATTTCCTCTAAATCCAGTAGAACAATGACCAAGTTCAAGCTGCACACAATGCCTAATGTCAGGCAGCTGAGTAGCTCCCAGCATCCTCACACTGCCTCAGCTGACCCGGGCTCGTGCGGTGGATGCCGATTCGCTGAATCCCTTCAAGCGAGAGCTGGGCCTGTTTCTGGCTGAGGCGGAGATCACCTGGTGAACAAGATAGTAACTGTGTAACACTAATCAGGGCCAGAGTGATGTCCGGGACTCGTCTTCAACGCGTAAGGGGTCGGAGAAGAATTTTCCAGTATTTATTTCCCGAATTGGCCTGGGATTTTATCTGGTTCTTCGCCTCTCCCATGAGATTACATGGTCTTCAGGCGGGTTATATATTGAGTATATATTGTGAGGCCCAAGAAATGTTCCCTCTAATTTTTTTGTGGGTGCACGGAACCGCTAACAGGCCGCGCAGCCCGTTCAAATTTCACCGCATGGGGTTTTTTTTCCATTTAAAAGCCGGTGAGCCGGTCGCGCGGGACGTCTAGACTGCCGCACGGCCGCACAGTTGAACGGGAACATTGGGCACAAGGCATCGCAGTTGTATGGGACAGACTGGAAGGTCTTTTCCTGTCTGTCATTGTCGTCTGTTTGTACAGCTGACTGGGAGTCTCTACTGGCAGAAATGAAACACTGCGCAGCACAGTCCTGAGTCTGAGGTGTAAAAGAGATTTTTTTTGGTTGAATCCCATTAAAGTGAGCATACTGTGTTGTGTGGCAGAACTTTTTAATTCTTTGTGCGAAGGAGAAAAGGCCCATGTGTCCATTAAGGGGATAGGCTAGACGGGGAAAGGCTGTTCCCACTAGTTGATGGTACAAGGACTAGGGGACACAGATTTACGGTTCTGGGCAAGAGATACAGGGGGGATGTGAGGAAAAGCTTCTTTACGCAGCGAGTGGTGAGGACCTGGAACTCGCTGCTGACGGAAGTGGTGGAAGCGGAGACACTCAATGTTTTCAAGGGGAGACTGGATAGGCACTTGAGGGAAATAAACTTGCAGGGCTACGGGGAGAGAGCGGGGGAATGGGCCTGACTGGATTGCCCTACAGAGAGCCGGCACGGACTCGATGGGCCGAACGGCCTCCTTCTGTGCCGTTATGACTGTGTGACTCCATGACTATGACTATGACGGAACATGGAGCACATTAAAACTTCCCAGAGGATCCCCCCAAACTAATCAGTGTTCCGATTATAGTTAACATCTGTGCATTAATGCAAAAAGCATTTTAGTGTAACCATATATTAGTTCCAACACATTAACTGAAAAGACCAAATTTCACTTTTTTAACACCAAGTCAAAGAGCAGAAATAACGGAGAGAAATAAAGACTATGAAAATAATTTATAGCCATTTGTCAATAAATGTTTACAAACGAGCTTGAGCATTCACTGGCCGGAGACAGGAACTGTGAAAGAAAACAGCTGGGCAGGAGAGAGTAGAGTTGGATTGGACATATTCTTAGAATACTCCAAATCAGGCAACCACAACAACAACTTGCATTTATATAGCGCCTTTAACATAGTAAAATGTCCCAAGGCGCTTCACAGGAGCGATTATCAAACAAAATTTGACACCGAGCCACATGAGGAGATATTAGGGCAGATGACCAAAAGCTGGGTCAAAGAGGTCGGCTTTAAGCAGCATCTTAAAGGAGGAGAGAGAGGTAGCGAGGCGAAGAGGTTTAGGGAGGGAATTCCAGAGCTTAGGACCCAGGCAGCTGAAGGCATGGCCGCCAATAATGCAGTGATTAAAATTGGGGATGTGCAAGAGGCCAGAATTGGAGGAGCACAGAGATCTCGGGGGGGTTGTGGGGCTGGAGGAGGTTACAGAGATAGGGAGGGGCGAGGCCATGGAGGGATTTGAAAACAAGGATGAGAATTTTTTAAACTGAGGCATTGCCGGACTGGGAGCCAATGTAGGCAGGCCAAAAAACAGTTGGCATAAAGCAGATACCACAGTGAAAAGCGGGCTACACACAGGATTAGTTGAAAGTGGTTCCCCAAAACAGAGACCAATGGAGGAAAACTGTGGAAGACCTTTCCTCCACAAGGAATAATAAAGTTTTATGATGATGATATATTATTTTCCACTCATAAAACAATTCTTCCTCTTTAGGCCTTGAACCTAGCCACTCATCAATCCTTTATTATTATGGTGAGGATTATCTTGTCTCAGAGGCGGTACAACAAAGGTTCACTAGATTGATTCTTGGGATGAGAGGATTGTCCTATGATGATAGGTTGTGTAGAATGGGCCGATACTCTCTGGAGTTTAGAAGAATGAGAGATGATCGCATTGAAAAATAGAAGATTCTGAGGGGGATTGACAGGGTAGATGCTGAGAGGTTGTTTCCCCTGGCTGGAGAATCTAGAATTGGGAGGCATAGGGGTCGATTTTCCCGAAGCTGTCGGGAAAAAACTTTTGGGTTTTAGTCCTGCCTACATCGACGTCTGGCCAATCCGCGCGATTTTCCCTTGATTGACCTTGTTGAGCCTGCCCAGCGAGCTCAGCAGGCCAATTAAGGGCCACCTGGCAACAGGTGATGTCACAGACTGCAATTTCATCTGTCAAGATTTCTTGACAGATGAAATATCAGTGTTTCACAGCTGTTTGAAGCTGTCAAACACTGGCAGTCTGACTTCTGACATGAGTCCTTCTGCACAGACTCAGTTAGAACTCACATCGGCACTCAAAGCTGAAGGTTGTCACTTTTCACAGATCGCAGCCGTTCAGCTTTAAGTGCCGGCTGAGTGATGGGCTCCCGACGGCTACAGGAAGAAAGGCTGTGAAGGTAAGTGTTGTGTCTCCTTGTGTTCTTATACTATAAATAATACAGACACTTTTAGCTCATTTTAGTTACTGCTTTTACTTTGCTGTATTCCTGCTTTGTTTCTGTGCTGCCGCATGGTGCGGAGTGATACAAGATGTCCGACGCTGCACTGTGCACTGCCCGTGCAGTGTGCCACATAGCAATATAACTACACCATACCAAAGTAGTTCCATACCAAAGTAGTTCCATTTAACGATGTGATACTATAACAATGTAACATCCCTTTTTCTCAAAAAACTAAAACATGAAATTTAACAATTTAAATTAACAAATATTATATCGAAACTATTATTATCAACTACAAAGAATCGTGAGGTTTTTTTTATTCGCGATATCGCTCAGGTGGTTGGATGTTGTCCCTCCATCTTGTAGATTTGGTGGTGACCATTCCTCTCTGTGGTGTTTTGGTGTGTTCCGCTCTCATTGTTGTTGTTGCTGTCGCCTTTGGCGTTGGAGTGTGCACGCTCATGGTTGTTTGATTTGTAGCGCTTGTTTCTGGTGTTGTACTGCTTGTGGTAGCTGGTGTTGTCAATGTTGCTGATGTTGTCTGCTGCTTATCCAGTTCAGGTGAAGGTCTGATGTGGAGTCTGTTCCATCTGTATTGGTTACCAGGTTCAGTCTCTACAATGTAGGATCTTGGAGTATCAGCTTTTCCAATGACCTTGGCTGGATTCCAGGTTTTCAACACCAGATCTTGCACATGCACTGATTGTCCATTCAGCAATTCTGGTAGCGTCTTTGCATGTTTATCGTAATGTTTGCTTCCCACGATTTGTGCTTCTGCCAGCTTTTGTCTGAAGTCCTCCTGGTCCTGGGGAGGATGTATTTTTGCTGGTAGTGTAGTCTTAATCTTCCTCCCATTCAGCAATTCCGCAGGTGATTTCATGTCTGCTTTCAGTGGTGTTGATCTGAGTGATAGGAGGGCAAGGTCTTGGTCTTCCCCCATCTCACTACTTTTGATGAGAGTTCTCTTGACAGTCTGGATCTGTCTTTCGATGAACCCGTGTCCCCTTGGGAAATGTGGGGATGAGGTTACTATTTTGAACCCATACTTTTCTGCCAGAGCTCTGAATTCACTCGATGTGAACTGGGTTCCATTGTCACAGATTACCTTTTCCGGGATTCCTTGTTCAGCAAACAAGCTCTTTGCAATCCTGATGGTAGTTGTGGCTCTCAAGTCTTTCATCCTTCTCACAAAAGGAAACTTGGAATAGTAATCTGCCACTATGAGATACCATTCTTGATTGCACATGAAGAGATCTGCCCCAACAGTGTGCCATGGTCTTGACGGTATTTCACTAGGTATCATCTCCTCTTTCTGTTGTGCATTTCTGTATTTCTGGCATATACCACATGCAGAGACCATCTGTTCGATATTTTTGTACATGCCTATCCAGTATACAGCTGATCTGGCTCTCAGCTTGCATTTTTCCATTCCCATGTGGCCTTCATGTATGAGATGGAGAAGTTGTATCTGCATCGTCTTTGGCACGATGATCCACGATCCAGCAAGGAGAATACCGTCTTCTACTGCAATATCGTCTTTAATTGTCCAGTATTGACGAATTGTCGCTTGTACCTGCTGGATTCTCTCCGGCCACCCCTGTATTACTTGTTGTGTGAGTAGTTGCAATTCCTCATCTTTGCTAGTCTCATCTCTGATTTGACTGAGCTTTGTAGGGGTAACATTCACTAGGTGGTGGATTTTTACTGTTAGGCCCTCCACCTCGTGTTTCTCATATGGTGACAATCGAGACAACACATCTGCTAGCACCATTTCCTTTCCTGGCTTATATTTAAGCGTGAAGTCATAGCTTTGGAGCCTTAGAAGTAGTCTTTGCAGTCTTGCAGGCGCTTTGCACAGATTCTTCTTATAGATCTGCTCTAGTGGACGATGGTTGTAGTGTCCGTGTGTAGATAAAGACACTGAAGACAGGAGTTGGTTCATAGGTATTTACTAAGCAAGTCTGGGGGGGGTTCTAAAGGATATACACAATACACAGGCTTATATAGCCCAAGTGGCAATTACCGGCATTGCGCACACCTGGGGCTCTTAAAGGCACATACACCACAATTGCTTTTAAAGGCACATACACCACAATTCCTCCCCTTCTAGCTAACTAGTACATCATATTTTAAGTAATTATTAATTACATGTTATATGCAAAATAATATACATTGCTGTATTAATTAATTATAAGTTAGTCTCTCAGGAGGCTTCCTGACTCGGTCCGGATAACGCCTCGGGGGTGTAGTAGTTTCTGGTGGTGTAGTAGGTTCTTCTGGCAAGGCTGATTCGGCTTGAAGGCCAGTGTCGGGTTCATCGGGTTCCAGTATCACCGGATCAGAGGTAGATATGGGTATCTCTACTTCATCGTTAGATGTATAGCGTGGTGGTGTAGGTTGTCCCTTTTCGGATGACTTGATGATTTGGTCAGCATGGCACCTTATTATGCTTTCTCCGATGTCCACGGTATACATCAGTGGTCCTAGTCGTGTGCAGATAGTTCCAGGCTGCCATTTCTCGGTACGGTAGTCCCGGGCCAAAACTGGTTGGCCTATCTGGAAGGCCCTAGTTGGCCTTTCATTCATGCCCTGAAACTGCCGGTTCTCCACGTCCCTTCGGACGTTGGGCTTGACCAAATCCAGCCGGCATCTTAGGTTTCTATTGTAGAACATCATGGCGGGAGTTTGGTTTGTAACCATATGTGTTGCATTCCTATATGCAAATAAGAAGTTATCCACCTTGTGCTGAAGTTTTATGTTTTCATTACCCATGGCCTTTATGGCCTTCTTAAAGGTCTGGACAAACCTTTCAGCCAATCCATTGGTGGCGGGATGGTATGGGGCGGACGTGTAGTGCTTTACCCCATTGTTCTTTAAGAACTTTCTGAATTCTTCGGACACAAATTGCGGTCCATTATCAGAACATATCTGTTCCGGCAGCCCATTCCTGGCAAATATGGTCCTTAATGGGCCAGAAATTCCAGGCCAGAAGCGTGAGTGCGCTCGGGGTACTCACGCTTCTGGCCGTTGGAAATGCCGGCGTTCAGCAGGAACAGCGCATGCGGGGAACGCCGGCATTTCCAGACCTCGAGCGCGTGCGACTGCACAGGCAGCGCTTGCGCAGTGAACTTCGTGGATTTCATTCATGAAATCCGTGAGGGTAAGTCCTCAGAACTTACACTGAAAAAAAGCAAGTGTAAAGTGGTTCATTGGCTGCGGAGGAAGATATATTTTATCGTGGAGCTTTTGAAATGCAATATTTTTGTTTGGGAAAGGGAGGGAAGTTATTTTAAGAAATTTTAAGTAAGTTTTAAAGTTAAAATTTTTTTTTTTTTAAAGGGTTTTCAGAACGGTAGGTAGAAGGAGCAATTGTGGCTGTGTGAATGGAATGTGAGAATGAGTTATGTATGTATGTCCACATATATTCCTTTACGTATATGTATGTATGTTTTATATTCCTTTACTATGAATGTATGTTTTTAATTATGATTTTCCAATAAGTTACTTTCTCTGAAAGTCAGAATTAAATAATACATTCATACACATAAGTAAAGGAATATATACATAACACGCAAAGGAATATATACAGACATACATACTTTCAGAAGCTCCACGATAAGAAATATCTTCCTCCGCAGCCTCTGTAGCAACTGTACCCATGCTTTTTTCATGTGTAAGTTGTAATGACTGGACCTCACTGAAAGCATTAATGAAAGCGGCGAATTATACTGCGCACGCGCTGCATGTGCAGTCGCACGCGTTCTGCCTCTGAACCCCTTCGTTCAGAGGACAGGAAATGCCGGTTTTCCCCACATGCACTGTGCATGCTGAAAACCGGCATTTCATCCGGCCAGATGCGTAAGTACCCCGACCGTACTAGCGCATTTGGAAGGGAATTATTGGGCCAACATTTTACATGTCAATAAAATAAAAAATTTAACACTTGCACCACTTGCCCCCTCGCACCTGCGACTGAGGGTCCAAGGAGGTGCATTGCGCAAGAGGTCATCATCGGACGTATCCTCACACTGTTCCCTTTGGGGAACTGTATGAAGTGGTGGAAGGATTTATGGCCGTGATTAACGCTCATTCCGTGACCGTAACCATCTTTGAACCAGCCATTAGGGTGGTTAGTCCTATGGCGGGAGGGTTTTACGGGCTCCCACAACCCATCTGAGGGGGGGGGGGGCGGCCACCAACACCCACGGACGCAAGTATCCCGCTGGATGTCCACCCAGAATTTAAAGTTGGAGCTCCGACTCCACTTGCCGGGACTGTCTGGAGTGGGGTTCAAAACCCTACTCCTTCTGGCCCAGCGGCGGGGATGCTTACTGCTACGCAAAAGGCCCACTCCGCACAAAAGGTGACACCCATACGTTTCCTGCGCCTTTTCCCTCCCCGTGACTGGAGCCCTATGCTGCCATTTCACGTTGCTAATCGGATTGGGCCTTTGTCATAGCGGTAGGATCCCCGCCGCTGGGCCAGATCAGGGTAGGGTTTCGAACCCCGCTCCAGACAGTCCTGGCAAGTGGAGTCGGAGCTCCGGCTCTAAATTCTGGGTTGACATCCTGTGGGATATTTGCGTCCGTGGGTGTGGGTGGCCCCCCCTCCTTGTATAGCTTGTGGGAGCCCGTAAAACCCTCCCGGCATAGGACTAACCGCCCTAATGGCTGGTTCAAAGATGGTTACGGTCACGGAATGAGCGTTAATCACGGCCATAAATCCTTCCACCACTTCATACAGTTCCCCAAAGGGAACAGTGTGAAGACACGTATGACGACGACATTGCTAAATAAATAAATGGAATTTAAAAAATTCTTTTAGGGCTTTTAAAAGTCTTTAAATTGCTTTAATTCTCTTTAAAACTACTTCAGATTACTCAAAATAATGTAAACATTTAATTTTTTTTATAAAAGTTACCAAAATCTTGAAAAAACTTCCAAAAACCTATTTAAACTGCTGCTTTTCATGTAAAAAAGCAAAGCAGCTTGACAGAAACATTGGGGGCGTGTCCAGTGAAACTGAGACCTCAAGGGGCGTGTCTCACTTACACTGCATGCTCCTGGGTCCGCGCTGGCTGCACTCCTGGGCGGCGTGACGTCATACGCTGCCCGGGATTCTTGTTTCAGTTTCTGGAAGTGCAGGCGTCCCTGGAGCTGATCGGCAGGAGCGCGGGGTAAGTGCAAATATGGGGCTTGCACGCGCTGCAAGCCCCGTTCTGGAATTTCTGGCCCAATACTGTGATGGTTTTTTCCGTGGTGGTGGAGGACATCTTTATTACCTCCGGCCACTTGGAGTGTGCATCAACTGCGATTAAGAACATTGAGTCCATAAATGGACCAGCAAAGTCGATGTGCACCCTTTGCCAGGGAGATGAGGGCCACTCCCATGGATGTAGAGGGGCCTGTGGCGGAGCATTTTGGACCTTCTGGCATCCTAGGCAGCTCTTGGTCATGTCTTCGATGTCTCCATCGATACCTGGCCACCATACAAACGCCCTAGCTAGGTTCTTCATTTTCACTCCACCCAGATGCCCCTCGTGAAGCTCCTTTAGCACTTTATCCTGGAGTTTGGGTGGAATCACCACTCTGGATCCACACATCAAGGTTCCTCGGCACACTGACAGCTGTTCTCTTCTTTGCGAGAATGCTGGCAACAGTGGTTCGCCATGTGCTGGCCATCCCTTCATTGTTAAATCGTAGACCCGTGAGAGAGTAGGGTCATTTCTGGTCTCCCTTTCAATGGCAGAATTTGTCACCGGTAGACATTCCACTATGGTAGAGTGGAATATCTCCACTGGGTCTACTGTAGGTGCCTCTTCTATCGTTGGCAACGGCAGGCGCGATAAACCGTCAGCATTCCCATGCTGTTTTGACCCTTTGTATTCAATGTTGTATTGGTGTGCCCCTAGAAAAAGGGACTGTGATAAAAATGATAACATCCGGGAAGTTATGTCATCACTTCCTGTGAACTATGAACTATGAACTATGAACTGTGTACATACCTCACTTCCTGTAAATGTCACTTCCTGTTGGACTGGTATAAATACTGGTCTGTTCAGTATTGTAAGAGGCTTCTACCAGAGGCATGGTAAAGACCTCTCTTGTATATAGTGTGTTTATAAGTTACTTAAAGCTTACTTTAAAGTTACTTGATGGTAAGTCTCCTTTTTCTTACATCAATTTAAGTAACTTAGTATTTACACTGACAAATACTAGACCTTCAGACAAACTCGGAAGTTAAGGATCCAGGGAACCACCCATCATGGAGAAAATCCTTAGACCTATTCGTCTGGACTTGGACCCGAATACACCAGCAGCTGGCAGGGTATGGAAGCATTGGTATCGTACTTTTGAGAATTTTCTGGATGAATGTAAAGTGGATGCTCCTGCTAAATTGAAGATACTTGTCAATTATGTGACCCCAAAAGTGTTCGAATATGTTGATGACTGGGATAGTTACGAAGAGGTGATTCGGGCACTTAAGAAACTGTATGCAAAGACCCCAAATGAGGTCTATGCTAGACATCTACTGGCCACAGCCCGACAAGGGCCAGGGGAATCAATTGACGAATTCCTGCAAGAACTTCGCAGGCTCAGCGTAGATTGTAACTTTCAGGCAGCCTCAGCTGAACTGTACCGCCAAGAAATGATTCGTGATGCTTTCATCTGCGGGATTGCCTCTCCATTTATACGCCAGCGTCTACTAGAAAGTAAAACACTTGAGCTACAAAAAGCTTTTGACCTAGCTTGTTCACTGGATTTGGCAAAGAGAAATGCAGACCTCTATCAGCTGCCCAGATCTCGATCTGCTGCTGTAGCTGCAACCAGACAATTCAAGCGGTCTCAGGTGAACCCTATCATGGGGGAATCTAATTCTGATAATTCTGATGAAGAAGAGGAGGACGACCCCACTTTAGCAGCCTCTTGGCAATCTAGGAAGGAATGCTTCTTTTGTGGAGATGCTTTTCACCCTAGGAAAACCTGCCCTGCTCGCAATGCAATCTGCAGTTATTGCGGGAAAAAAGGACACTTTGCTAAAGTTTGCCTATCAAGGGCCTCTACGAGGGCCAATCCAGCTAAGGCCTACCGAACTGCCCCAATTAGGGCCTATCAAGATGCTCCAGCTAGGACCTATCAAGCTTCCTCTCGAGCTCTCTCCCGAAGAAGCACACCGAGAGTTTTAGCCACTCTCTGTGCAACGACACCAATTACAGCTGCTTGCCCACAGAACCTGTCTCAGGCAGCCACAAAAATTTCAATTAAAGGGCATACCTTAGATGCCTTAATTGACTCAGGAAGTACTGATAGTTTCATTAAGGAACAGATTGTTGCGAAATTGAAACTACATGTCTTCCCATCGGACCAGGCAATTGCGATGGCCCAGTCATCACTTAATACCAGAATCTCCGGCTTTTGTGTTGTTGATATGACACTTCATGGTCGTATGTATCCCTCCACCCGACTTTCGGTGCTCAAAGACTTATGTAGTGATCTCCTCTTAGGGCTGGACTTCCAAAAACAGCATAAGAAACTCACCATTGAGTTTGGTGGATCCAAACCCGGACTTACTATTTCTAATATACCATCTAAATTACCATTTTGTGCATTATCAGCAGCTTCACTTAATGAACCCTCATTATTTGCCAGTATTCCGCCTCAATGCCAACCGATAATAACGAAATCGCGGCGCTTTAATCAGGAAGACCAATCTTTTATTGCGGCTGAAATCTCTCGACTTCTAGCAGAGGATATCATTGAACCATGTTCGTCGCCCTGGCGGGCTCAAGTCGTCATTGTCAAGAACCCTCTAAAACCTCACAAACAGCGACTATGCATCGATTATTCGCAAACCATCAATCAATATACCAACTTGGACGCCTACCCATTGCCACGCATTGATGATATGGTTAATAAACTGGCCGAATACAAAGTGTTCTCAACTTACGATTTAAAAAGTGCCTATCATCAGTTACCCTTGAAGGTCTCAGATAAGCAGTACACAGCCTTTGAGGCTAATGGACGGCTGTACCAATTTCGTCGCCTCCCATTCGGGGTTACTAATGGAGTGGCTGTCTTTCAACGGGCAATGGATGGCCTGGTTAAGCAGGGAAACCTAAGGGACACTTTTCCCTATCTTGATAACATTACCATTGCAGGTCACGATCAACAGGAACACGACTCCAACCTCCAAAAATTTCGGGATGCCCTCCATCGCCGTAATTTGACCCTGAATGAATCCAAATCTGTTGAGTCGCAACCGACCATCAACATCCTTGGCTACTGCGTAGGCAATGGTATCATTAAGCCAGACCCAGAAAGACTTCGCCCGCTCCAAGAGCTCCCGTCACCTAAGAATCCGGCTTCTTTACGTCGGGCTCTCGGTCTGTTTGCATACTACGCTAAATGGATTCCTCATTTTTCGGACGAAATCCAACCCTTGCTGCATGCTAGATCATTTCCACTGGGAACAGCGGCTGTTGCAGCCTTTAACCTTCTCAAAAAACAGTTGGAGAAAGCGGCTCTTCACTCCATTGATGAGAATCTCCCTTTCGTGGTTGAATGTGATGCCTCGGAGGTGGCGATCTCGGCTACTCTGAATCAGGAAGGTCGTCCTGTAGCATTTATGTCCAGGACCTTACAAGGTGCCGAGCTACATTATCCTCCGGTTGAGAAAGAAGCCACAGCCATCATAGAGGCAGTACGGAAGTGGAACCATTTTCTAGCTCGCCAGCACTTTACGTTGATCACGGACCAACGATCAGTCGCCTTCATGCTCGATAATCGAAAACGAACCAAAATTAAGAATAATAAAATACAACTTTGGAGGATGGAACTGGCCTCTTTTGGTTATACCATTCTCTATCGGCCTGGCAAGGAGAATGTGGCCCCGGACACCCTCACACGGGCATTCTGCTCCACTATGTCATCCTCCACTCTCATGGATGTCCACAATGGTTTGTGTCATTCTGGCGTTACGCGCATGCTACATTTCGTACGATCACGGAATCTCCCTTTTTCCACTGGAGATGTAAAGAAAATATGCTCAGAATGCCGGCTTTGTGCAGAGTTAAAACCTCAGTTCTTCCGCCCCTCAGATGGTATACTCATACATGCAACTCAACCGATGCAACGACTTAGCATCGATTTTAAGGGCCCAGTGCCCTCTTCAACTCGGAACACATATTTGCTCACCATGATCGACGAATATTCACGTTTTCCGTTTGCCTTCCCCTGCTCCAATATGCTGGCGTCCACAGTAATCTGCTGCCTTGAGCAGGTATTTTCTCTCTGTGGCATGCCGGCTTATATTCACTCAGATCGGGGTCCATCCTTTATGTCAAGGGAACTCAAGGACTACCTCTCAGAACGGGGAATTGCTACAAGCAAAACAACACCATACCATCCCATCGGAAATGGGCAGGTAGAGAGGTATAACGGTATCATCTGGAATTCCGTACGTCTCGCTTTAAGATCTCGGGGCCTACCAGACCAGCAATGGGAAACAGTGCTTCCGGATGCATTGCACTCTATACGGTCCCTGCTTTCTACAGCCACAAATACTACACCTCATGAGCGGTTCTTTGGATTCCAGCGTCGCTCATCTCATGGGACATCACTCCCGTCATGGCTAACTACTCCTGGACCTGTATTACTCCGAAGATACGTTCGGACGTCTAAAAATGACCCTCTTGTAGACGAGGTCGAACTAACCGATGCCAACCCCACCTATGCAAACATACGATATTCCGACGGCCGAGAATCTACCGTATCATTATGGGATCTGGCTCCCTGCCCACCAGGACCTAGTGGGACATCGGGTGATGGCATTTCACCAGGAAACTCTTGGGACCTATCGGGTACCCCTCTCCAGGATCCTGATCGGACACCAACTAGCTTGGTGCCGGTAGAACCCCGTGCTCAAGGTTGCGACCCTCCCAGTACCGCGCATGAAAGTACTGATCCGCCACAGACCAGCTCTGCACCTCCCTCTGAACAGAGGCAGTCCGACTTTGAACCTATTGGGGCTCGTACTCGAAGCCATGATCTCCCCGACCCTTCACAGGGCAATCCAGGCCACACAGACTCTGACCAATGGCCAACCGCATGTAAGCGGACCAGCGACCCTCTACGACGGGAATCCAAACGGGTGCGACTCTTCCTTGTTCGGCGGCTGCGGACCAAAAGGTAGACCACAGCCTCCTAATCCTGCAGGAGGGAAGAATGTGATAAAAATGATAACATCCGGGAAGTTATGTCATCACTTCCTGTGAACTATGAACTATGAACTATGAACTGTGTACATACCTCACTTCCTGTAAATGTCACTTCCTGTTGGACTGGTATAAATACTGGTCTGTTCAGTATTGTAAGAGGCTTCTACCAGAGGCATGGTAAAGACCTCTCTTGTATATAGTGTGTTTATAAGTTACTTAAAGCTTACTTTAAAGTTACTTGATGGTAAGTCTCCTTTTTCTTACATCAGGGACCACCTCTGCAGTCTTTGTGCCGTCATAATGGGGACACCTTTCTTAGGGTTGAATATGGAGATGAGGGGTTGATGGTCAGTCAGCAAGGTAAATTTTTGTCCGTGTAGGTAATGGTTGAATTTCTTCACTCCCCATACCAGGCTGAGTGCTTCCCTGTCTATCTGGGAATAGTTACGCTCAGCTGAGTTCAATGAGCGTGACGCAAAAGCTATCGGCCGTTCCGAGCCATCAGGGAATCTATGGGACAATACCGCTCCTATGCCGTAAGGGGATGCATCGCACGCCAGTCTGATTGGTAGTGATGGGTTGTAATGAGCCAAAACTTTCTCGGATGTGATTAAGTCTTTACATTTATGGAAGGCACGTTTACAGTCTTCGTTCCATTTCCAAATCACTCCTGTGTGTAGAAGATCATTAAGAGGGTGTAGAATAGTTGATAAGTTCGGTAAAAATTTATGATAGTAATTTATTAATCCCAGGAATGACCTCAATTGTGAAACATTTTCAGGTGCTGGGGCTTTTATAACTGCTTCAATTTTTTCAGGTGACTTATGCAACCCTTCCTTATTAATTATGTGGCCACAATATGATATCTGATTTTGGAAAAATTCGCACTTGGGGCGATTTACTCGTAGGCCCCGTTCTTTCAGCCTAGTGAGCACCTGCTCCAAATTGGCAAGGTGCTCGTTGTCGTTTTCTCCTGTTATAAGGATGTCGTCTAGGTAACACTGAGTCCCCGGAATCCCTTGCAGGACTTGCTCCATAGCTCTTTGCCAGATAGCTGGAGCTGATGCTACTCCAAAAACCAGTCGATTGTACTGGTACAGGCCTTTGTGTGTGTTTATTGTGAGATACTTTTTAGAGGTCTCCTCAACCTCCATCTGTAGATATGCCTGTGCCAAGTCAATTTTTGTGAAACGTTTTCCTCCGGATAGTGAGGCGAAAATATCTTCTATCCTCGGAAGAGGATACTGTACCGTGTGAAGGACCGGGTTTACAGTCGCCTTAAAGTCCCCACAGATGCGAATTTTTCTCTGTTCCTCAGAGTTATTTTTCAATGCTTTTTTCATGACTGGAACGATGGGTGTTGCCCATTCGCTCCAATCTATTTTGGATAATACGCCTGCCTTTTCCAAATTCTCCAGCTCTGCCTCGACTGCCGGACGTATTGCGTATGGCACCGGTCTTGCCTTAAAAAATTTTGGAATTGCTGCATCTTCCACTTTTATTGAGGCGGTGATGCCTTTCAAGGTTCCTAGTTTCTCTTGAAACACTTCTTTGGCGTTGGCCAAGATGTCTTTTAATCGTTCAGGTATGATGTCATCATTGTTTTTTTCCTTACTGGTCACCGTCAGTGCCTGAATGGAGTGCCAGTCTAAACGTATCTTCCTGATCCATTCACGTCCCAACAACGGTGGACCACCATCTTGTAGAATGTATAAATACAACTTTTGTATTTCTTTGCCGTTGTATACCACAGGCACCTTTATTTTTCCTTTGGGGTATACTTTCTGTCCCGTATATGTTTTTAAGATAATGGATGTGTCTTTTAGAGGTATATGCGAAAATAGCCTCTCGTAATCTCGTCGATTTATTACGGTTAGAGCTGATCCTGTATCTAGCTCCATTTTAACTGGGGACCCTGCTATTATGAGGGTAACCCAAATGGTCTGGTAATCTTCATTGGCAATTACATTATGTAATTTGAGAGAGCTTAGTCTCTTGTTCCCGGAGTCGCTATCGCTCTTCTGGTCTTTGGAGCTACTGTCCGTCATCATTTGTACCTTTCTGTGCTTTTCCTTATTGATTCTTTTCCCATTAGTGGATTTTTTATTTTCAGATCGGCATACACGTGGAATGTGTCCCATCTTTCCGCATCGCCTGCATGCTTTTTCTTTGAACCAGCAATCCCTCTGGTCATGGTTGGATCTGCCGCAGCGATAACATCTTTCGAAACCCCGTGTCATTTCATGGGTGCCGAAGTCCTGTGGCCTTTGCTGTATCTTTGCCGCTCCTATTGCACTGAAAGCCTTGTCCAGTGTTAAATCTTTTCCAGAAGATACCTGTGTATTGTGTATATCCTTTAGAACCCCCCCCAGACTTGCTTAGTAAATACCTATGAACCAACTCCTGTCTTCAGTGTCTTTATCTACACACGGACACTACAGTGGCGACGAAGTGGAAACGGACTTACCTGCAATTCGGCAGCACCTCAAGGACATCGATTCCTCCAGCGTCCAGAAGACTCAAGGGGCTCTTAAAGGCACATACACCACAATTGCTTTTAAAGGCACATACACCACAATGGTCACTCTCTATTGTAAATCGCCTGCCATACAGGTATGTATGGAATTTCTCGCATCCGTACACTACTGCTAATAGTTCTCTTTCTATGTTGGCGTATCTCGTCTCGGCTGATGTCAAGGCCTTTGATGCGAAAGCTATCGGCTTTCCTTCCTGCACCAGAGCTGCCCCTAGTCCTCTGGTAGAAGCGTCTACTTGCAGAGTGACTGGTTATCTTCTGTCATAATATGACAGACTTGTTTCTTTGCACAACAGTTCTTTAAGTTGTTTGAAATTCCTTTCGTGTGATTCAGACCACTGGTATTCGGCATCTTCTTTCAACAGCTCTCTGAGATTTGTTGTATGTTCTGACATGTGTGGGATGAAAGAACTCATGTATTGGACCAAGCTGAGGTAACTCCTCAGCTCTTTCTTATCTTTGGGTGGTTTCATTTCAGCAATCGCCACAATCTTCTCTGGACTTGGCTTGACTCCCTCTGGTGTATAAATCATACTGAAGAATTGGCATTCCTTGACTTTAACTATGCACTTATCTGCATTTAACTTGATGCCAGCCTTCCTGGTACGCTCCATGGCCTCATGTAGGTGCATGTCATGGTCTCTTTCATCTGCTCCATAGATCTGAATATCATCAGCTATTCCTATAGCTCCTTCACAGCCTCTGTATGTCTTGTCTACTTTCTGTTGAAAGATATCTTGACTGACCTTTAACCCGAATGGTAGCCTCAGGAATTTGTAACGCCCAAATGGTGTGTTGAATGTTGTCAGTGTTGTTGATTCCTCATCCAACTTCACGTTCCAATATCCATTTCTGGCATCTAGTTTTGAGAAAACTTTGGCTCCTGCCAGTGATGGCGTAATCTCCTCTAGCGTTGGGGTGGGATAGTGGTCCCTCTTTATTGCCTGGTTTAGATCTTTGAGGTCCAAACATATTCTGAGACGCCCGTTTGGCTTTTCTCGTACCACAATTGAGTTTACCCAGTCTGTGGGTTCAGTGACCTTTACGATCACTCCCTTTTCTTCCATCTCCTTTAGCTCTCTTTCAAGCTTTGTCTTCAGCTCAATGGGTACTTTTCGTGGAGCATGGATAACGGGCTTTACCTCTGGATCGATGGTGATGTGGTATTGGAAATCTCCGAAACATCCCACTGTATCATCAAAACATTCTGGATACATGTCTATCAAGTCTTTTTTACTCTTGATTTGTGGGCGGTTCTCCAGTGGGGTGTTGCTGTCTATCTTCAGTGACGTTTCCGTCAGCTCATAATGCACTGAGATCAATCTCAACTTCTCGCAGCTGTTTAATCCCAGGATCGCTGGCCCCTCAGTGTCGGTGACATAGAACATGTAGTTGATGTTCTTTCTTTTATGTGTCCCTTTGATAAAGGTTATTCCGAGTTGTTTAATCTCACTCCCCCCGTATGCTGTCAGCGTGACATTACTTGCCTTTAAACAACCATTTTTCGGGTAGCCATCTTCTCTCAGGTTTTCGGGAAAGATCTGCTGGTACAGTCTCAATGGGAGAATGTTGCTCTGAGCCCCTGTGTCCAGCTTCAACTTTAAGTTGATGGTTGTGGGCCGACCTTTGACCTTTTTTTTGATTTGGATGATGGTGTGCAATTCTTTCCTCGGAGTATTTTCCGCTCTGGACATCTCGTGAAGCTGTATCTTTATGGTTTCGATGTTTAGTGCATTTCGTGATCATCATCATCATCCTGCTCATCCATGGCATGAATATTGTGTTTCTTTCTCTGGTTCTGCTGTTCGCCTTTGTTTTTGATATATGTTCCTTCTTTCTTTGTTCTACACCTCTTTTCCCAGTGATTTAGTTTGCCACATGCATTGCAGCTTGTTCCATATGCTGGACATTTCCTCTTGTCTGTGTAATCGTGCGGTCTTCCACAATTTCTGCACATGTTTCCCCTGTTGTCATGTGCGTGTCTTTGTGTGTTTTACTTTTCTCTCACTGCATCCACTCTGTTGTCCGTCTCAGAAGCCATCCGCATGTCAGCCGTTTGAGAAATCAGCGTTTTCATTTGCTGCTTCATGGCTTCATGAGCACTCGCAGTATCTATAGCCTCTGTTATTCCAAGCTTTTCTTTTCCTATCAAGGCTTTTTGTACCTCTACATGCGCTGACCCCCATATCAGCTGGTCCACAAGCCTTTCCTCCATTTCCTTAAATTTACACTTGCTGCCTTCATTTCTCAGCCTTGTCAGGAAATTGTCAGCTGTTTCACCGGGTTCCTGTCTTAGACCATGGAATTTGTATCTGTGTATACGGTGATTGGATTTAGGCTCTAGATGGTTGCTGAATTTATCAAAATTGTCGCAGGGTTTTCCTTTTCCTCTTCAGTCAAGTTCCAGCTATTATACAAATCTAGGCCTTTTTCTCCTGTCCACAACAGAATGTAACTAACCTTTTCCTCATTGGTAGTACCCTTCAGGATTTCCCCCCCCCCCACACGCCTGAAACCCCGCCTGACGGTTCCACGAAAATCGACCCCATAATCTCAGGATAAGGGGTCGGCCATTTAAGACTGAGATGAGGAGGAATGTCTTCACTCAGAGGGTTGTGAATCTTTGGAATTCTCTACCCCAGAGGACTGTGGATGCTCAGTCGTTGAGTATATTCAAGGCTGAGATCGATAGATCTTTGGATTCTGGGGGAATCAAGGGATATGGGGATCGGACGGGAAAGTGGAGTTGAGGTCGAAGATCAGCCACAATCTTAATGAATGGAGGAGCAGGCTCGACGGGCCGAATGGCCGACTCCTGCTCCTAATTCTTATGTTCTTATGTGGGTGGGCTGGTGAAATGCTTCCAGGCTGCACCAGTCTTTTTCTGTAACTAGGGTTGCCATCGCTCCAGGATTGTCCCGGAGTCCTATTGATGAATCGGCAGGACGCTGCTGCAAGCAATGTGGGAGAATAGTCATAGAAACATTTAAAAAAAATGTGTTTTTTTTCATTTTCTTTGAACACTTTCATTTATTACAAATATTGAGATGGGGAAAATAGGCTGTTTGTCTGAGAGTCAAGAATCAGCCAATTGGGTAATGAAGAGTCTGTTGGCTTTCCAATTGGCGTGGGAAGGCAGCGTGCCGCGAGGATGTCCGTTTTGAGCGTCCAATGGCAGGAGTGGAGCATAGTGGGTATGTAACAGGACTATTAATCCAGAGGCCTGGACTAATGATCCAGAGACGTGAGTTCAAATCCCACCACGGCAGCTGGGGAATTTAAACCAAATAAATCTGTAATTTAAAAAGAAAAGCTCATACCAATAATGGTGACCATGTAACTATCGGATTGTCGTTTAAAAAAAACATCTGGTTCACTAATGTCCTTTAGGGAAGGAAATCTATTGTCCTTACCCGGTCTGGCCTATATGTGACTCCAGACCCACAGCCCTCTGAAATGGTCTAGCAAGCCACTCAGTTGTCAAGAAGGTGGCTCACCACCACCTTCTCGAGGGCAGTTACGGATGGGCAATAAATGCTGGCCTTAGGCGACGCCCACATCCCGTGAATGAATTTTTAAAAGTTGGATGCGGGAGGTCACGTGATGAAACCTCCAGGAATATTCCAAGCGAGAGTTGGCGACCCCATCTGTAACTGGCCTTCCAGGTGTCCAGGAGTGGCCCGGCCTGATTTTGCTTTTAATAAACCAAAAGATAAAACAACCGCAAATGCTGGAAATCTGAAACAGAAATGCTCAGCAGGTTAGCCAGCCCCTGTGGAGAGAGCGGTAATGTTAACAGTCCAGGTGTAAAGGGCCCACATGTGAAACATTAACTTGTCTGTTTCCTTAGCAGATACTGACTGACCAGCTGAGTATTTCCAGCGTTTTTTGATTTTGCCTCTGATTTTTTTTCAGCCCTTGGAGGAAGTCAAAGAGGAAATTTCTGTAGCTGCACCCAGCGCCCGTCCTCTGTCTAACAGAGATTAGGAACTCAGCCCCAGTGCAAACTCATAACCAATACTCCCAATAATGCCATCCTACACAAGCCACGCAATTGAATTGCCTAGGCATTCTGATCACAGTATAAAGCATTTCCAATACAAGCTGCTCCAGTAAGCATCAAAGTTTTGTATATATTATCTGAAGATCCAGTTCTTGATTTTTATTTATTCAGTCCTTTTTCATGTGAGCCACAGTGTAGACTGCAGCATTACGATTTTTTTTTAAATTCGTTTATGGGATGTGGGCGTCGCTGGCAAGGCCAGCATTTATTGCCCATCCCTAGTTGCCCTTGAGAAGGTGGTGGTGAGCCTCCTTCTTGAACCGCTGCAGTCCGTGTGGTGAAGGTGCTCCCACAGTGCTGTTAGGGAGGGAGTTCCAGGATTTTGACCCAGCGACGATGAAGGAATGGCCGATATACTTCCAAGTCCGGATGATGTGTAACTTGGAGGTGGTGGTGTTCCCATGCGCCTGCTGCCCTTGTCCCTTCTAGGTGGAAGAGGTCGCGGGTTTGGGAGGTGCTGCCGAAGAAGCCTTGGTGAGTTGCTGCAGTGCATCTTGTAGATGGTACACACTGCAAACCACGGTACACCAGTGGTAGAGGGAGTGAATGTTTTAAGGTGGTGGATGGGGTGCCAATCAAGCGGGCTGCTTTATCCTGGATGGTGTCGAGCTTCTTGAGTGTTTGTTGGAGCTGCACTCATCCAGGCAAGTGGAGAGTATTCCATCACACTCCTTACTTGTGCATTGTAGATGGTGGAAAGGCTTTGGGGAGTCGGGAGGTGAGACACTCGCCGCAGAATATCCAGCCTCTGACCTGCTCTTGTTGCCACAGTATTTTATGTGGCTGGTCCAGTTAAGTTTTCTGGTCAATGGTGACCCCCAGGATGTTGATAGTGGGGGATTCGGCGATGGTAATACTGTTGAATGTCAAGGGGAGGTGGAGTCATTGCCTGGCACTTCTGAGGCGCGAATGTTACCTGTCACTTATCAGCCCAAGCCTGAACATCGTCCAGGTCTTGTTGCATGCGGGCATTGGACTGCTTCATTATCTGAGGAGTTGTGAATGGCACTGAAACACTGTGCAGTCATCAGCGAACATCCCCAATTCTGACCTTATGTTGGGAGGAGGCCATTGATGAAGCAGCTGAAGATGGTTGGGCCCTAGGACACTGCCCTGAGGAACTCCTGCAGTGATGTCCTGGGGCTGTGATGACTGACCTTCAATCACCACAACCGTTGTGGTGCTGATTCATTGGACTCTAATTGTTGCATACAGTGAGGTCTCCTGAGGTGTCGCAGGGTCTTTAGCCTTTCTGGTTAGGGCTGAAGTACTCAGGGTTTGCATAGATGACCTCCTGTCCATCTGTCGGTTGTGCTTCAGTCACATCTTCCTACAAGTATGAATGGTACGGTAACATAGTGGTAATGTTACTGGACTAGTAATCCAGAGGGCCTAGACTAATGATCTGAGGGACATGAGTTCATAATCCCACCATAGCAGCTGGGAATTTAAATTCAATTAAATAAATCTGGAATAAAAAAGTAATGGTGACTATGAAATTACTAGATTGTCCGTAAAAAACCCATCTGGTTCACTAATGTCCTTTAGGGAAGGAAATTTGCCGCTCTTACCCAGTCTGGCCTATATGTGACTCCAGAGCCCCTCTGAAATATACCAAACCACTAGAAAGAAGTATATTCACTGTGAAAGTACCTTCACCACATGGACTGCAGCAATTCAAGAAGGTGGCTCACCACCACCTTCTCAAGGGCAATTAGGAATGGGCAATAAATGCTGGCCTTGCCAGCAACGCCCACATCCACATGAACGAATAAAAAAAAAAAAAAAACATATTATTTCTGTACTAATCTATATATTTATGAACTAGCTGGAGTGCCCGGCGGTGCCGAGGCTTTTTCGAGGG
>NC_141017.1:23939290-24161748 GCF_052327205.1 Somniosus microcephalus | reverse complement strand
AATAATCACCACATTCACCCCTCCTTTTAAAATATACTCCAACCTAAATAACCTTTACAATTTATAATTAATTATTTACAACTAAAACTATGCACAGACAAAATAAAACTATTCAACATGACACAATACTAAGTGAGCAACAACAAATAGTAACATTGCACATAAGTATTAAGTATCTCTCAACTAAAACAATATAATATAATATTTCAACAATTTTAAAACATTACTATCAATTTAAAAGTCCATTTTCAATCGGTCGACCGGATATCTTGTTCGTGTCGACCTTCTTAACCTTGGTGAAATTCCTTGCCCTCCCACACCAGGAGACACAGAAGTATCTTCTGCAGGAAGGCTATCCATATCCCGATTTTCAACGGTTTCCGGATTAGAAATCCCATCAGGAGGTAAACTGGGACGGTCATGGACATCCATCGAGGGCTGACTAATAGAAGTATAATTATCTGCAGTCGGATTGGAAATATTCGTAGTATCTGTAACAGCATCCACATTATCTGAATCGTGACTATTGTTAATATCCTCAGAAGAGGGCTGGCCACCACAAGGAGCCAAGTCTTTAATTGAAACGGTACTTTCTTTCCCATCTTGGAATCGAATATGAGCATATTGGGAATTTGCCTCCAACAGCTCCACCTCCTCCACTAAAGGATCATATTTTGACAATCTAACATGGCGTCGAAGCAGCACAGGTCCCTGCATAGTAAGCCATGAAGGTACCAAATATCCCGTAGTAGATTTCCGCGGATAGTTAAAGAGCCTTTCATGGGGGGTCACATTATTAGCCGTTGAAAGCAATGATCTAATGGAATGCAGGGCTTCAGGCAGTACCATTTCCCACTGTGTATTCTTAAGGTTCTGGGATGTCAAAGCCAACATAACTGCCTTCCAGATCACCCCATTGTATCGTTCGCACTGCCCATTACCCTGGGGATTATATGGGGTAGTTCTGCTAGTAGAAATTCCCCGACTCTGAAGGTATTCCTTCAACTGGGAAGACATAAAAGAACTTCCCTGATCCGAATGGATATACGCAGGCATCCCAAAGATGACAAAAAGTTGAGTCAGACATTTGATAACTGTAGCAGCTGATACATCTGCGCAAGGAAAAGCAAAAGGGAACGTTGAAAACTCATCCACAACAGTAAATATATATCGGTTTTGAGTAGTTGAAGGAAGAGGCCCCTTAAAATCGACGCTCAAACGTTCAAAAGAAGTGGCCTTTATAAGATGAGCTCGTTGAGGCTTAAAGAAATTCGGTTTACACCGAGCACAGATAGAACATGATGAAGTCATCCGCTTGATGTCTTCAACTGAAAAGGGCAAATTCTTACTGCGTACGAAGTGTATCATCCTCGTAACCCCAGGATGGCATAAGGCATTGTGAAGATTAATAAGCGTATCTCTGTGAATCACAGAACAATAAGCCCTCGACAGCGCATCAGCAGCAACATTATCCTTCCCCGGACGATAAACTATATCAAAATGGTAACATGCCAACTCAATCCTCCACCTCATTATTTTATCATTCTTAATCTTTCCAAAATGTTTGACATCAAACATAAAGGACACAGACTTTTGATCAGTTACCAACGTAAAATGTCGCCCCGATAAATAATGTCTCCATTTATGCAGTGCTTCTACTATTGCATACGCCTCTTTCTCTATTGAAGAATGCCTTTTTTCACTATTGTTCAAGGTACGTGAGTAAAAGGCCACAGGTCTTCCATTTTGGTTCAGAGTAGCCCCAATTGCAAAATCAGAAGTGTCCGTCTCAATCACAAAAGGAACCTGCTCATCAATAGAATGCACAACTGCTCCAAGGATATCCTTTTTTAAATTATCAAAACACGTCCTGGCCTCCCATGATAGAGGATATGTCGTAACCCAAATAAGAGGCCGGATCTTCTGTGAAAAATTTGCAATCCAATTAGAATAGTAAGAAAACAGTCCAACAACTCGTTGCAAAGCCTTAGAATTAGTAGGACAAGGTAAATCAATCAATGGTCGCAGACGTTCTGGGTCTGGTTTAATCTTGTTTCCCGAGATAATGTGCCCCAGTAGATTTACCTCAGTGGTCGAAAAGGTACACTTCTCTTTATTGAAAGTTAAACCAACTTTTTCCGCAGCTTGAAGGAATCTTTCTAAATTAGAATCATGCGCCACCCTTGATTTGCCACACACCGTGATGTCATCTAAGTATGAAAAGGTGTCAGAGAGAGAGTTATCACTTATAAAAGCATCCATTGCCCATTGAAAACAAGCAACACCATTAGTAACACCAAATGGTATTCGGCAAAACTGATACAGCTTTCCACCAGCCTCAAAGGCCGTATATGGTTGATCCTTCTTAACAATAGGAATCTGATGATAAGCACTCTTTAGGTCAATAGTGCTAAAAACCTTATACTGAGATACTTTATTGATAAGCTCATCAATCTTAGGCAAAGGGTACGCATCTAATTGAGTATACCTATTAATAGTTTGGGAATAGTCTATCACCATTCGTTTCTTATGTCTCTCGTTAGTCATGACAACTACCTGTGCCCGCCAAGGCGAACAACTAGGTTCAATGATTCCTTCCAATAAGAGACGTTGAACTTCAGAATTAATAAATTCTCTATCCTGACTGCTATACCTTCTTGACTTGGTAGCAATTGGCTTACAATCCGGCATCAAATTGGAAAAAAGTGATAATGGAGAAATGGATAAAGAGGTTAATCCACAAATAGATAAAGGTGGCTTAGTCCCTCCAAATGAAAGACTAAGAGACTCGTGTAACTGAAGCACATCATGACCAATCAAAATATCCGCACAGAGATTAGGCAAAACAGATAGGCATATATCAGTATACGTATTACCTAGAAGAATCAATTTCACAAGGCAACAACCAGCTACTTGTGAAGTGAGAGTCGTCTGAGCCATACACACCTGATAGGAAACAGGCGAAATTTTCAAATGCTTCTCCTTTGCAAACTGAAGACTTATAAAACTCTCGGTACTGCCCGTATCTATAAGGGCCTTCACTTCCAACCCATTAACTTGGGCCGTAACTATAGCTTTGTTTAGGCCATGAGCAAATGCAGCAGAAATTGATGCAATAAACGCCCTATCTAAAGGCTGAATAGTCACAGAGGAGGTAATTGAACCTGATGATTTACACACACGTGCGTAATGACCTCTCTTGCCGCATTTACTACACACAGCCTCCCGAGCAGGACACTTCAGACGAGGGTGCCGGACGTTCCCACAAAAATAACACTTCTGAATCCTAGAGGCAACAGCCGCTGAAGTAGAAACTGTTTCAGAATCTAGTAAACCACTCCTATTAAGTCCACATAATTCCTTTTCATCCGGAACTGCCGAAACCACAGTCACAGGCCGATTAAAAAGAGCATAAGAATCCGAACGTCTCTGAGCCACATCCAATGTAGAAGCTTGCTCAAAAGCACTCTTAAGATCCAAAGTCTTATTTTCTAACAACCGCTGACGAATTGATCTAGACAGTAATCCATTAATAAAAGCATCCCGTACCGATTCTTCCTTATATTCTTCAGCCGTCACGGCCTTATAATTACAGTTAACACTAAGGCACCGAAGTGCTTGTAAATAAGTATCCAAAGATTCTCCCACCTGCTGCCTACGGGCAGATAGAAGGTGATGTGCAAATACCTCATTCTTTGGTTTAACAAAAATCTTTTCCAATGTAGAAATAGCCACTTCGTAAGTTTTACAGTCCAAAATATACTTATACACATCCGGAGCAATGTAGTTGATCAGCATATTCAGCTTATTTAGAGACTCTTGATCCAACACGCCCAAAAAGTTTTTAAATGTACAATACCAGTGTTTCCATTTATCATCCACTCCTGCAGAATTAGGGTCAGCATTGAATCGTTCTGGTTGAAGATATCGCTCCATTCTGACATAAAGTTAATAAATTGAAATAAAGAATAGATTTGCCTTTCTAATCTAGGCTTTATTAACTTAAAAATCCTGTAGCACATCTTTCAACACCCAGTCCCAACTAAAGGCTGGAAAGAACTGAATTTAAGATGGCCACCACAAATCACATGACATCAACTACCAATGAGATTACAGCATATATCCCAAGGCAGGAAACAAACAACCAATCACAATACTTCTTACTAAACATAAAGAATAATCACCACAATTACCAGGTAACATAGAAACATAGAAACTAGGAGCAGGAGTAGACCATTCGGCCCTTCGAGCCTGCTCCGCCATTCAACGAGATCATGGCTGATCAAACCCTAGCACCCGGTCCCTACACCGACAGCCATCCCACCCAAGCCCTATCCCCGTAACCCTGTAACCCCACGTATTTAATCCCCCCTAACACTAAGAGCCAATTTTTATCATGGCCAATCAACCTAACCCGCACATCTTTGGACTGTGGGAGGAAACCAGAGCACCCGGAGAAAACCCACGCAAACACGGGGAGAATGTGCAAACTCCACACAGACAGTCACCCGAGGCCGGATTTGAACCCGGGTCCCTGGCGCTGTGAGGCAACAGTGCTAACCACTATGCCACCGTGCTGCCCTCGTGTATCAGATCGTGGTGTGGAGTTGACGTTTTCCAGTGACTCTAGAATCTGGTCAGCATGGCGTCTTACAATGCTCTCCCCAACATCCACAGTATACATGAGAGGTCCTTGTCGTGTACAAATCGTTCCTGGCTGCCATTTCTCAGTGCGGTAGTCCCGGGCCAAAACTGGTTGACCTATCTTAAAACTCCTGGTCGGCCTTCCATTCATATTCTGAAACTGCCTGTTCTCCACATCTCTTTGGACGTTTGGCTTAACCAAATCCAAGCGGCATCGTAGTCTTCGATTGAAGAACATCATGGCTGGAGTTTGGTTGGTAACCGCATGTGTCGCATTCCGGTAGGCAAACAAGAAGTTGTCCACCTTGTGTTGTAGGGGTATATCTTCATTACACATTGCCTTGATAGCCTTCTTGAATGTTTGGACAAACCTCTCGGCCAATCCATTCGTGGCTGGATGATATGGGGCAGATGTGTAATGCTTAACGCCATTGTTCTTTAAGAACCTCCGGAACTCTTCAGACACAAACTGTGGTCCATTGTCAGAGCAAATCTGTTCAGGCAGCCCATTCCTGGCGAATATGGTTCGCAAAACTGTGATCGTTTTTTCCGTGGTGGTTGAGGACATTTTTATTACCTCTGGCCACTTTGAATGTGCATCCACCGCAATTAAAAACATCGAGTCCATGAAGGGACCAGCAAAATCAATGTGCACCCGTTGCCATGGAGATGAGGGCCACTCCCATGGATGCAGAGGAGCTTGTGGTGAGGCGTTTTGGACCTTCTGGCATTCTGCACAGCTCTTGGTCATCTCTTCGATTTCTCTATCGATTCCCGGCCACCACACAAACGCTCTGGCTAAGTTCTTCATTTTTACCCCACCCAGATGACCCTCATGAAGCTCATTGAGTACTCTATCCGTCAACTTAGGTGGAATTACTACTCTGGATCCACACATCAAGGTCCCTCTGCACACTGACAGCTGTTCTCTTCTCGGCGAGAATGCTGGCAGCAGTGGTTCGCCATGTGCTGGCCATCCCTTCACCGTTAAATCATAGACCCGTGATAGTGTCGTGTCATTCCGTGTTTCCTTTTCTATGTTTGCATTCGTCACAGGGAGACATTCGACTATGGTCGAGTGGAATAACTCCATTGGATCCACTGCAAGGTCTTCTTCTTCCACCGTCGGCAACGGTAGGCATGACAATCCATCAGCATTTCCATGCTGTTTAGTTCCTTTGTACTCGATGTCATATTGGTGTGCCCCTAGGAAAAGGGACCATCTCTGCAGCCGTTGTGCCATCATTATTGGCACGCCCTTCTGAGGGTTGAAAATGGAGACAAGAGGTTGATGATCGGTTAGTAGAGTAAATTTTTGACCGTGCAGGTAGTGATTGAACTTCTTCACCCCCCACACTAGGCTGAGGGCCTCTCTGTAAATCTGAGCGTAGTTACGCTCAGCAGAAGTTAACGAGCGTGACGCAAAAGCTATCGGCCTCTCTAACCCATCAAGGAACTTATGTGGCAGTACCGCCCCAATGCCGTAGGGAGACGCATCACACGCCAGTCTGATCGGCAGTGCTAGGTTGTAGTGAGCCAATACTTCCCTTGAAGTGATTAAGTCCTTACTCTTCTGAAAAGCACGCTTACAATCATCGCTCCATTTCCATGCTACCCCCGTTCGTAGCAGGGCGTTCAGTGGGTGCAAAATTGTCGACAAATTCGGCAAAAACTTATGATAGTAATTCACCAATCCGAGGAATGACCTCAGTTGCGACACATTTTCAGGCGCTGGGGCCTTAACAACCGCTTCAATTTTGTCAGGGGACTTATGTAACCCCTCTTCATCAATCACGTGGCCACAATACGATATCTGTTTCTTAAAAAATTCGCACTTGGGGCGGTTGGCTCGCAGTCCATGTTCCCGTAGTCTAGTGAGCACCTGTTCTAGGTTGTTAAGGTGTTCACTGTCATCTTCACCTGTTACAAGGATGTCGTCCAAGTAACACTGAGTCCCCGGAATCCCTTGCAGGACTTGTTCCATCGCTCTTTGCCATATCGCCGGAGCCGATGCTACTCCGAATACCAATCGATGATACTGGTAAAGACCTTTGTGAGTGTTTATCGTGAGATACTTCCTAGAGGACTCTTCAACCTCCATCTGCAAATATGCTTGTGCTAGGTCAATTTTTGTAAAACGCTTCCCTCCAGACAGTGAGGCGAAGATGTCTTCTATCCTTGGAAGAGGATATTGTACTGTGTGAAGGACAGGGTTCACTGTCACCTTGAAATCCCCACAGATGCGAATCTTCCTTGGCTCTCCGGACTTATTGTTTAACGTTTTCTTCATGACAGGAACGATGGGTGTCGCCCACTCGCTCCAGTCGACCTTAGACAACACGCCCGCCTTCTCCAGATTCTCCAGCTCTGCCTCGACGGCTGGGTGAATTGCATATGGTACCGGTCTTGCTTTGAAAAACTTGGGAACTGCATTCTCTTCTATTTTTATCGAGGCGGTTACGCCTTTAAGCGTGCCCAGTGCTTGTTGAAATACCTCTTTGGCGTTAGCTAAGATTGTTGACAATCGTCCAGGAGTGACGTCTTCATCTTTTTTACCATCCACCGTCATTGCATGAATGGAATGCCAATCTAAGTTTATCTTCCTGATCCATTCCCGTCCCAATAACGGTGGTCCACCATTTGGCAGTATGTAGAGATACAATTTCCGTATTTTCTTGCCATTGTATTCGACAGGCACCCTTATTTTTCCTCTGGGGTATACTTTTTGCCCCGTATACGTCGTCAAGATGATGGACGTCTCTCTCAAGGGTATGTGTGAAAATAGCCGCTCGTAGTCTCGTCGATTCATGACGGTTAGCGCTGATCCTGTATCCAATTCCATTTTAACTTGGGACCCTGCTATCGTGAGGGTGACCCAAATGGTTCAGTGATCCTCTTTTGCGATTACATTGTGAAGTTTGAGACAGCTTAGTCTCCTGTTCTCGGATTCACTATCGCTCATCTGGTCTTCGGAACTACTGTCCGTCATCTTTTGTACTTTCTTGTACGGTTCCTTAGTAGCCTTTTTGTTGTCGCTGGTCTTCTTCCCAGACCTGCAAACTCGTGCAATGTGTCCAATCTTCCCGCATTGTCTGCGTATTTTGTCTTTGGACCAGCAGTCCTTCTGGTCATGGTTAGTTCTGCCGCAGCGATAACATTTTGCAAATCCCCGTGTCATTTCGTGGGTGCCGTATTCCTGTGGTTTTTGTTGAATTTCTACAGCTCCCCTGGCTGCTGCTTCATACGATACTGCCACGCTGAAAGCCTTATCTAGCCTTCTGAGAGTAACTTCTTCTGTGTTCCTTCACTCAGGAGTCCACAGACAAATTTGTCCCGTAGGGTATCTGCCAGTCCTGCTCTGAACTGGCAGTGCTTTGATAGCTTGCGTAGTTCCGTAAGATACTCAGCATTGCTCTCATCTTTGTGCTGAGTTCTCCTGTGGAATTTAAATCTTTCTGCTATCAACAGCGGTGCAGGGTTTACGTGTTCCTGTAGGACAGCAACAATTTCGTTAAAACTCTTCGCCTTCGGTTTGGCTGGAGTAATCAGGTCCCGCAATAGGCCGTATGTTCGAGCGCCCATTAAGTTTAGCAATATCGATGCCTTTTTCCCCTCCGCTATTTCGTTTGCCTCGAAATATACCTCGACTCTTTCCACATACGTGGTCCAGTCCTCTAATGTATTATCAAAAGCAGTGATACAGCAAGTCTTCGGCATCTTGCAAATCTAAAATGGCGCCTCCCGCGCTTTGCCTTCTTCCCCGATTTAACAAAATGGCGCCTCCCGCGCTTTGCCTTCTTCCCCGCTGTTGTTAGCGCTGCTTTCCACAGTTTCTTGTGCGTTAAATATTGATTCTTTTTCTTTTATTATTTTCCCGTCGTGGAGCGGACCCTCTGGGACACTTCCCTCCCTCTTCTTAGGTCTGAACGCTGCGCGGCTTCGAAGCACCGGCCACGCCCTGTGTGCTCCACCCTCTCTCTCTCTCTTTGCTTCCCGACTCGCTGCCCGGCCCCATTGAAAAGCCACCCGATCGAGCTTCAGCCCGCCGCAGCCCAGGAACGATCAGAGCACTACCTGCCACCAGCACGATTAGCTGGGAAACCACAGACCGAGGAACCCAGCCTGGCTCTGGACAGTCTCTTCTGCAAGTTTTCAAACCGATGATTGACGGTCGACGCCCGTTTCCCAAGTTTCTTTGGACTCTATTTTTTTCTTCTTTCTTCTGGCTCCGACCTTCAACAACGTCGTCTGAGGTGCTGCCGAGTTGCAGGTAAGTTCGTTTCTTACTCGTCGCCAGTGTTAAGTCCGTGAATGATTGAGACACGGACCAGCAGGAGTGAAAACAAACAAATCTTTACTGGTGGAAGTCAATAGCGAAACTAACAAACAGAGGCTCTCTAGCGCCTTTTATACAGGGGTGGTCACTGCCGGTACTGCAGTCTGAGACCAGTTATTCCCTTAAAGGTACATACACAACAGATAAGTGCACCAATGAAGGACACCGAGCGGAGTCACGGCATCAGAGAGCGGTACCGAGCGGATAAGGACACCAGAGAGTGACATTAAATGGTTAAGGGGACCAGAGAGTGACACTGAGCGGTTAAAGGCATCAGAGAGCGGCTTGCCGCCCCAACGCCCGGTATCAGCGCAGTTTCAGGCTGTGCTGGACCTGAGACAAGCTATCGAGTTTACGCTCGAGAGAGAGAGAGAGAGCTGAGTCCAGAGGGAGCCCCGCCCACCCCCCCCGCCCCGCCCCCGGTGGCCGGGAGTCAGCTGGCTGCTCACCTCAGTTGGGAACTAAAAATGGGGGGGGGGTGGGAATTTGTAAATAAAGTTTAAAGGGGAAAAAATACCTCACACAGTGATCGCAGCCAAGTCCAATGGGGTGAATCTTTCCTCAGATGCCTGTTGCATGGGTTGTCTAAGTTATTACACGTTCCCCACCTTCGCTACATCCTCAGTGTTGAAATCGAGACTCGCACAGTCTCTGACTCTCGCTCTTTCCCAACACTCCAAACCTCCTCATCCCTCTCCCTGGCAATCTGTAGACAAAAAAAACTTGGTGTCAACTGATCATTACTTCATGGTATAACTTATCTTCTCTTGTATTAGTCCTGGTCTTTTCCTGCATGATGACCCTTGGCACTTAATCTTGGTTTCTCCATTTTAAATAAAGCTATAAAAAAAAAACTAATTGCACATATCCGCTCCATCACCAAGACCGCATACTTCCACCTACATAACATCGCCCGTCTCCGTCCCTGCCTCAGCTCATCTGCTGCTGAAACCCTCATCCATGTCCTTGTTACCTCTAGACTTGACTATTGCAATGCACTCCTGACCGGCCCCCCATCCTCCACCACAATCTCTGTGCTCCTCTAATTCTGCCTCTTGTGTATTCCCAATTTTAATTGCTCCACCATTGGCGGCCGTGCCTTCTGTTGCCTAGGCCCTAAGCTCTGGAATCCCCTCCATAAACCTCTCCGCCTCTCTCTCCTCCTTTAAGACAATCCTTAAAACCTACCTCTTTGACCAAGCTTTTGTTCACCTGTCCTAATAGCTCCTTATGTGGCTCGGTGTCAAGTTTTTTCTGATAACACTCCCATGAGGCACATTGGGGCATTTTACTTTGTTAAAGACGCTATATATATTTGCAATCTGTCGTTGTTTAGTCAATCTAGCCCAAACTTGCCCAAATTGCAAAAACTGGCTTTATTTTTCAGTCCCAAGGCACTTTGACGACGTCTACAGATATCACTGACTGAAAACAGGAGATTGTCCTAACTGGCTCGGTCTTAGTTCCAGCTCAGGTTTCCCAGGATAACCAGCAGGCTCCATCACTGCCCTAGGCCCAACCCCAGTTCTCTGTTTTTCAAATCTGTCGAGTGACCAGCACCAACTAGGAAATTTTGTTCAGAGAGATTGCAAGGAAAGAATACAAGCAATAAAAGAATCTTGCCACTGGGTACAGGGAGAGCAAAAAAAACCAAATCCAATTTGCACCCCTTTGAAGGGCAATAAAAGAAAAGAAGAAAGAGAGACTTGCATTTCTATAGCAGCTTTCACCACCACCGGACGTCCCAAAGCGCTTTACAGCCAATGAAGTACTTTTTAAAGTGTAGTCACTGTTGTAATGTAGAAAACGCGGCAGATAATCTACGCACAGCAAGCTCCCGCAAACAGCAATGTGATCATGACCAGATAATTTGTTTTAGTGATCTTGATTGAGGGATAAATATTGGCCAGGACACCGGGGAGAACTCCCCTGCTCTTCTTCGAAATAGTGCAGTGTGATCTTTGACATCCACCTGAGAGAGCAGACGGGGCCTGGGTTTAATGTCTCATCCGAAAGACGGCACCTCCGACAGTGCAGCACTGCCTCAGTACTGCACTGGGAGTGTCAGCCTAGATTTTTGTGCTCAAGTATCTGGAATATGAACCCACAACTTTCTGACTCAGAGGCGAGAGTGCTGAGCTATGGCCAACGCCTTAAAAAAGGCGTTCTACAGGTTCTAAAGCTAATGCTTGTGCCAGTTTTGTTACGTAAAGAACATTATTCTCATTGGAAATTAATATTATGATGTGCCTAAATACTCCACTAATTTGGTTTTGATGTTTTTTTTTTCTAAAGTTGCACATTTTGATTCTCTTTGCTTGTTGGCAGTAGGGTTGTTGTTATCCTGGGATTAGCGTGGAGACATATTGTCTGGGTAATCAACCATGTCCCATGTCACTTCCAGCCTTGAGGATGCTTGAATGTAACTTGGAGGCATGCATCTCTGCCAAGGGAGAACGCCGAGGCTCATTCCTGCTGTGCCAAATTTGTCGGCAGTTCAATCGTGTCACCAAGCTCAAGCTGAATCGGTCGTTCTACATTCTAGGCCCTCACTCCCTGCCTCCTATGCGTGAGCTCAACTAAAGTGTAATATTAACTGCTGGCAGCGCGCGCTCGGGAATCTGTTTCATCTGGTGCTCCAGGGTGAGGTGTTCCCTCTGTGGAGCTGCTGTGCCTACATTACAGGACGGGTAGCTTTCCTGTGGCTCAGCCTGACTCACCAGGACAGTGTCAAAAGGAAAAGCATTGCTGAGATGATTTCAGAAATATACACACCCAAATTCCCTTAGAGCATGTTTCATGTCAACAGAAACTAGAAGGGAAAATTAGGCAATTGGCTTCTTTAAACTCATTTCATATTCAAACAACCCTTGACCTTCTCAATCTCCCCCCGACCTTCTCGATCTCCCCACCCCCTTCCCCCTCCCAAGGATCCCCACACAAAGTTGTTGAGTTATTTTCTCCCTCCCCTCGTGACAGCACTCACTGGTTATGAAGTTTAAGGGAGATTGAGAAGGTCAAGGGGAGATTGAGAAGGTCAAGGGGAGATCGAGAAGGTCAAGGGGAGATTGAGAAGGTCAAGGGGAGTTTGAGAAGGTCAAGGGGAGATTGTGAAGTTCAAGGGGAGATCGGGAAGGTCAAGGGGAGATCAAGAATGTCAAGGGGAGATCAAGAAGGTCAAGGGGAGATCAAGAAGGTCAAGGGGAGATCAGGAAGGTCAAGGGGAGATTGAGAAGGTCAAGGGAAGATCGAGAAGGACAAGGGGAGATCGAGAAGGTCAAGGGGAGATCGGGAAGGTCAAGGGGAGATCGGGAAGGTCAAGGGGAGATTGAGAATGTCAAGGGGAGATCGGGAAGGTCAAGGGGAGTTTGAGAAAGTCAAGGGGAGATCGAGAAGGCCAAAGGAGATTGAAAAGGTCAAGGGGAGATCGAGAAAGTCAAGGGGAGATCGAGAAGGTCAAGGGGAGATCGACAAGGTCAAGGGGAGATCGAGAAGGTCAAGGGGAGATCGAGAAGGTCAAAGGGAGATCGAGAAGGTCAAAGGGAGATTGAGAAGGTCAAAGGGAGATTGAGAAGGTCAAAGGGAGATTGAGAAGGTCAAAGGGAGATTGAGAAGGTCAAAGGTCGATTGTGAAGGTCAAAGGTCGATCAAGAAGGTCAAGGGAGATCGAGAAGGTCAAGGGGAGATTGAGAAGGTCAAGGGGAGATTGAGAAGGTCAAAGGAGATTGAAAAGGTCAAGGGGAGATTGAGAAGTTCAAGGGGAGATTGAGATGGTCAAGGGGAGATTGAGAAGGTCAAGCGGAGATCGAGGAGGTCAAGGGGAGATTGAGAAGGTCAAGGAGAGATCGAGAAGTTCAAAGGGAGATCGAGAAGTTCAAAGGGAGATCAAGAAGGTCAAGGGGAGATCGGGAAGGTCAAGGGGAGATCGAGAAGGTCAAGGGAGATCGAGAAGGTCAAAGGGAGATTGAGAAGGTCAAAGGGAGATTGAGAAGGTCAAAGGTCGATCCAGACGGTCAAGGGGAGATCGAGAAGGTCAAGGGAGATCGAGAAGGTCAAAGGGAGATTGAGAAGGTCAAAGGGAGATTGAGAAGGTCAAAGGTCGATCCAGAAGGTCAAGGGGAGATCGAGAAGGTCAAGGGGAGATCAAGAAGGTCAAAGGGAGATCGAGAAGGTCAAGGGGAGATCGAGAAGGTCAAGGGGAGATTTAGTAGAGGTGTTCAAAATTATAAAGGGTTTTGATGGAGTAAATGAGGAGAAACTGTTTCTAGTGGCACGAGGGTTGTTAATCAGAGGACACAGATTTAAGATCATTTTTTACGCAGCGAGTTGTTGTGATCTGGAATGCGCTGCCTGAAAGGGTGGAGGAAGAAGTTTCAATCGTAACATTCAAACGGGAATTGGATAAATACCTGAAAAGGTAAAATTTGCAGGCCTAGGGGGAAAGACCGGGTTAGAGGGGGGAGGAGGACTAGTTGGATAACTCTTGTAAAGAGCCGACACAGACACGATGGGCCGAATAGCCTCCTTCTGTGCTGTATGATTCTATGGGTACGATTCTATGCACCTCTCTCACCTCCATCACCTCAATCCTTCATGTGTGACCCTAGACGGTGAGTGTTGCCTGGCTGGCCCCAATCATCTATCCCTGACCTCCCAACGCACACAACTTCCCCTGGGGGTCACTGGACAATGATTAGGAACAGGAACCACCATCTCCTCTCCCACCAGCTGATTGTCCCCCTCCTCAACCAGCAGTGCTGATGCCATTTGCAGCAATTCAACTGCTCACTCAGCTTAGGTCAGCTAAGGTCAACTAAGGTCAGCAGGGAACGGTGATGGAACCTGGGACTGTCCTAGTCTGTAGGGAGAGGGAGCAATTTCCAATTACCGTCCACTTGTTTCTTACCTGAAAATGGGAGGGGGAAGAGTGCCTCAGCAGCCCCATTGATGCCAAAGGCCTACCAATGCAATTTTCAGGCGGGTCTGTCAATAGGCAAGCAGCATGCCAGCCTGTGGTTGCTATACAAAGCCCTGGTTAGACCATACCTGGAGTACTACTGGCCTTGGAGGGAGTGCAGCGCAGGTTTACCAGAATGATACACCGACTCCAATGGTTAAATTACAAGAACAGTTTACACAAAGTAAGGTTGTATTCCGTGAAATTTAGACGGTTAAGGGGTGATTTGATCAAAGTTCTCAAGATATTAAGGGGAACAGATAGGGTAGATAGAGAGAAACTATCTCTGCTGGTTGGGGAGTCTAGGACTCTAGGAATGGGAGTGAAGATATCAGTGCTGGGGACTGGAACGGGAGCGAAGATATCAGTGCTGGAGACTGGACCGGGAGTGAAGATATCAGTGCTGGGGACTGGAACGGGAGTGAAGATATCAGTGCTGGGGACTGGAATGGGAGTGAAGATATCAGTGCTGGGGACTGGAACGGGAGTGAAGATATCAGTGCTGGGGACTGGAGCGGGAGTGAAGATATCAGTGCTGGGGAATGGAACGGGAGTGAAGATATCGGTGCTGGGGACTGGAACGGGAGTGAAGATATCAGTGCTGGGGACTGGAGCGGGAGTGAAGATATCAGTGCTGGGGACTGGAACGGGAGTGAAGATATCAGTGCTGGGGACTGGAACGGGAGTGAAGATATCAGTGCTGGGGACTGGAACGGGAGTGAAGATATCAGTGCTGGGGACTGGAACGGGAATGAAGATATCAGTGCTGGAGAATGGAACGGGAGTGAAGATATCAGTGCTGGGGACTGCAACGTGAGTGAAGATATCAGTGCTGGGGACTGCAACGGGAGTGAAGATATCAGTGCTGGGGACTGCAACGGGAGTGAAGATATCAGTGCTGGGGACTGGAACGGGAGTGAAGATATCAGTGCTGGGGAATGGAACGGGAGTGAAGATATCAGTGCTGGGGACTGGAACGGGAGTGAAGATATCAGTGCTGGGGAATGGAACAGGAGTGAAGATATCAGTGTTGGGGACTGGAACGGGAGTGAAGATATCAGTGCTGGGGACTGCAACGTGAGTGAAGATATCAGTGCTGGAGAATGGAACGGGAGTGAAGATATCAGTGCTGGGGACTGGAACGGGAGTGAAGATATCAGTGCTGGGGAATGGAACGGGAGTGAAGATATCAGTGCTGGGGACTGGAACGTGAGTGAAGATATCAGTGCTGGGGACTGGAACGGGAGTGAAGATATCAGTGCTGGGGACTGGAACGGGAGTGAAGATATCAGTGCTGGGGACTGGAACGGGAGTGAAGATATCAGTGCTGGGGACTGGAACGTGAGTGAAGATATCAGTGCTGGGGACTGGAACGGGAGTGAAGATATCAGTGCTGGGGACTGGAACGGGCGTGAAGATATCAGTGCTGGGGACTGGAACGGGAGTGAAGATATCAGTGCTGGGGACTGGAACGGGAGTGAAGATATCAGTGCTGGGGACTGGAACGGGAGTGAAGATATCAGTGCTGGGGACTGGAACGGGAGTGAAGATATCAGTGCTGGAGACTGGAACAGGAGTGAAGATATCAGTGCTGGGGACTGGAACGGGAGTGAAGATATCAGTGCTGGAGAATGGAACGGGAGTGAAGATATCAGTGCTGGGGACAGGAACGGGAGTGAAGATATCAGTGCTGGGGACTGGAGCGGGAGTGAAGATATCAGTGCTGGGGACTGGAACGGGAGTGAAGATATCAGTGCTGGGGACTGGAACGTGAGTGAAGATATCAGTGCTGGGGACTGGAACGGGAGTGATGATATCAGTGCTGGGGACTGGAACGGGAGTGAAGATATCAGTGCTGGGGACTGGAACGGGAGTGAAGATATCAGTGCTGGGGACTGGAGCGGGAATGAAGATATCAGTGCTGGGGACTGGAACGGGAGTGAAGATATCAGTGCTGGGGACTGGAACGGGAGTGAAGATATCAGTGCTGGGGACTGGAACGGGAGTGAAGATGTCAGTGCTGGGGACTGGAACGGGAGTGAAGATATCAGTGCTGGGGAATGGAACGGGAGTGAAGATATCAGTGCTGGGGACTGGAACGGGAGTGAAGATATCAGTGCTGGGGAATGGAACGGGAGTGAAGATATCAGTGCTGGGGACTGGAACGGGAGTGAAGATATCAGTGCTGGGGACTGGAACGGGAGTGAAGATATCAGTGCTGGAGACTGGAACGGGAGTGAAGATATCAGTGCTGGGGACTGGAACGGGAGTGAAGATATCAGTGCTGGGGACTGGAACGGGAGTGAAGATATCAGTGCTGGGGACTGGAATGGGAGTGAAGATATCAGTGCTGGGGACTGGAACGGGAGTGAAGATTTCATTGCTGGGGATGTCCACTAGGTGTCCACTAGGCACTAGTTGAGACTGTACCAGCAGCGGGAGGAAACGTTCATCCTCTCAGTCTGGGCTGAATTTAAACTCGGGTCCCATTGGGAAGACGTCTGGGTCTAACCCACTGTGCCAACTCAGTTACTTTTACTGTCGATTGGCACCCGGCAGTCTATTCTTTACCAAACAATCAAAATTGGGTCATTTACCTGGGGGGCACCCAGTCCGTTTGACAAGCCGTTTAGTTGAGGAAACAATGCCGTTCACGTTTCCATGGAAATTGTTTGTGATTGGCTGTCGCCTTTGCCCATCTCACAAAAGCCCGCGCACTCCAACAGTCCCTCACCGTGTGAAACACCGCCAGACAGTTTGATGTTGTGATTAGCAGCACTATAAACTCTGATCTTTCTGACTGACATTTGTTCCTAACCTTTCTGGCTTTCACACACACATGTACTTTGTACAAATGTTGTTTATATGTCAACATGTCACTCTGATCTATTTTAATGTAATTAGATTCAAACTCGACAACAAACAATATCACTGACAGAGGTGCCTTCGGGCGAACAGGCCTTTTATTCAGTCTCGTGTCCTCCTGCTGAAAGCAGGCCACTTCAACATTTTATATTCCCCCGCTAGCACCTTTCGCCATTTCCCACAAGAGCTAAACTGTACGCCTGCCTCTCTGCCAAGCTCATTGTAGAGTGGGGTTGCCAACTCTGGTTGGAGTTATTCCAGGAGATGTCGTCACACGACATCCCGCCTCCGACTGCCCCACCCCCTCCCCCCTCACTCCTGCCATTGGTCGCCTGACATGTCCATCACTGGAAAGTGAACCGACTCTGTTCCCTAATTGGTTACTTGTGACCGCCAGTCAAACGGCCCTTTCTCTTCCAATCCACAATATTTTCATAACTATTAAATGAAAGTGTTCAAAGAAAATGAACAAAACACGGTTCTTTTATGTGCGCCTATGATTTTGTTCCCCCCTGGTTGCTCGCAGCAGTGTCCTGGAGATGAATCTTTCATTAAAATCTTTTCGGAAAAGAACCTGCGGCACTATTTCGAAGAAGAGCAGGGGAGTTCTCCCCGGTGTCCTGGGGCCAATATTTATCTCTCAACCAACATAACAAAAAAAACCAGATTATCTGGTCATTATCACATTGCTGTTTGTGGGAGCTTGCTGTGCACAAATTGGCTGCCGCTTTTCCCACATTACAACAGTGACTACACTCCAAAAGCACTTCATTGGCTGTAAAACGCTTTGGGACGTCCGGTGGTCGTGAAAGGCGCTATAGAAATGCAAGTCTTTCTTTCTTTATTCCTTGGAGTATCCAGGAGAATCCTGGAGGGCTTGGCAGCTCGACTGTAGAGAGCGTCTATCTTGCAAGAGTGACAGACTCGTACAGCACTGTTTGTGGGAGCTTGCTGTGCGCAAATTGGCGGCCGCGTTTCCCTGCATCATAACAGTGACTACACTTCAAAAAGCACTTCATTGGCTGTAAAGCGCTTTGGGAACATCCTGAGATTGTGAAAGGCGCTAGAGAGATACAAGTCTTTTCATTCTTCTTTCTCGCACTTGCTTTGAATTTCTCCAGAGCGTCAGGTCGAAGCTGATCCCGTGAGTCTGGCAGCAGCTCCTGCAGGCCCAGGGCCTCCACTGCTGCTTGCACAAGGTAAACCAGGCACATATACCACAACAACAACTTGCATTTACGTCGCGCCTGGAACGTAGGAAAACGTCCAAGGAGCTTCACCGAGGAGCAGGGAAAGAAATGGGGGGTTTGGGGGGGTGGTGGTGCCTAGCGAAACAATAATGTGAGCCTGATCTTTGAGTTGGGGAAAATCGACTTCTCAACGAATTACTATCTCAAGTGGCACATTCGCCCTTCACCTTTAACAAAATAAAGCTAGCTGCTCCCTTTCTCCTCATAGATCAATGGCCCCAGCACCTGGGCTGGTGAGGTAGGGAGTACTGTGGCCAGCGATTGTCGGTTAAATTTTTACTCGGAAAGGTGGGCGACTGCTGGAGAAAAGGTTGCGACACATGATCGCCATTCTCCATGCGTCCTGGCAACTGAGCGCAACGAAATAGGCCGGCACCTATAAATGAGACCTCCGTGCTTTCTGCAGATGGGAGTTGAGCAGGCAGATGGGGAGGGGCGAGGCCGGGCCTAGTCAGTAGGAGCCGCCCTTCCCCGGATTTTGGGTGGAAGTGCCCCTTTCAAAGCCAAGGAATGTACTAAGTTTTTAGCGGTAAACCTGAGAATGAAAGGAGTCGACAGGATTACCGTTACATTGTCCAGTCCCGTACTAGGCTCCGTTGAATGGCACTTGCACTTTTCCAACTGAGTAGAGGGTGGATACACAAAGTAGGAGATTGCCAAGGCTGAAAAGAGCCAAAGAGTTGAGGTCACGCCCTCAACTAATGATTAGGTGGTTCAGGAGCGATTGTGGGGTTGAACATACAGGCTAACTTACCGGTTATGCACATTTGCATCAGATTTCTTTGTGTGCAAATTAGGCAAGGTTGTTAACCCATAAATCAGCACATGCAGGAATTCGATATTAATAAACCAGTGTGCTAAAAACAGTGGAGCCCCAATGGAGATGGGGGGGAGAATAGCAGAGTTAAACATACTTGTGCAATTTAACAGTGTCGGTGAGAAGTGACAGTGGTGCTATACAGACAAGCCAAGATCTATCACTTATTTATGGCCTGGATTTAAAAAACATGTTTTTTTATTCGTTCATGGGATGTGGCAGTCGCTGGCAAGGCCAGCATTTATTGCCCATCCCTAATTGTCCTTGAGAAGGTGGTGGTGAGCCGCCTTCTTGAACCGCTGCAGTCCGTGTGGTGAAGGTGCTCCCACAGTGCTGTTAGGGAGGGAGTTCTAGGATTTTGACCCAGCGACGATGAAGGAACGGCGATATATTTCCAAGTCAGGATGGTGTGTGACTGAATGGGAACTTGGAGGTGGTGGTGTTCCCATGAGCTACTGCCCTTGTCCTTCTAGGTGGTAGAGGTCGCGGGTTTGGGAGGTGCTGCCGAAGAAGCCTTGGCGAGTTGCTGCAGTGCATCTTGTAGATGGTACACACTGCAGCCATGGTACGCTGGTGGTGGAGGGAGTGAATGTTTAAGGTGGTGGATGGGGTGCCAATCAAACGGGCTGCTTTGTCCTGGATGGAGTCGAGCTTCTTAAGTGTTGTTGGAGCTGCACTCATCCAGGCAAGTGGAGAGTATTCCATTACACTCCTTACTTGTGCCTTGTAGATGGTGGAAAGGCTTTGGGGAGTCAGGAGATAAGACACTTGCTGCAGAATACCCAGCCTCTGACCTGCTCTTGTTGCTACAGTATTTATGTGGCTGGTTAAGTTTCTGGTCAATGCTGATCCCCAGGATGTTGATGGTGGGGGATTCAGTGATGGTAATGCCATTGAATGTCATGGGGCAGTGGTTAGACTCTCACTTGTTGGAGATAGTCATTGCATGGCTCTTCTGTGTCGCGAATGTTACCTGTCACTTATGAGCCCAAGCCTGAACGTCGTCCAGGTCTTGTTGCATGCAGGCATGGACTGCTTCATTATCTGAGGAGTTGTGAATGGCACTGAACACTGTGCAGTCATCAGCGAACATCCCCATTTCTGACCTTATGTTGGAGGAAAGGTCATTGATGAAGCAGCTGAAGATGGTTGGGCTTAGGACACTGCCTTGAGGAACTCCTACAGTGATGTCCTGGGGCTGTGATGATTGAGCTCCAACTGCCACAACCATCTTCCTTTGTGCTAGGTATGACTCCAGCCAGTGGAGAGTTTTCCCCCCGATTCCCATTGACGTCAGTTTTACTAGGGCTCCTTCATGCCACATTCGGTTAAATGCTGCCTTGATGTCAAGGGCAGTCACTCTCACCTCACCACTGGAATTCAGCTCCTTTGTCCATGTTTGGACCAAGGCTGTAATGTGGTCAGGAGCCGAGTGGTCTTGGCGGAACCCAAACTGGGCATCAGTGAGCAGGTTATTGGTGAGTAAGTGTCGCTTGATAGCACTGTCGATGACACCTTCCATCACTTTGCTGATGATTGAGAGTAGATTGATGGGGCGGTAATTGGCCGGATTGGATTTGTCCTGCTTTTAGTGGACAGGACATACCTGGGCAGTTTTCCACATTGTCGGGTAGATGCCAGTGTTGTAGCTGTACTGGAACAGCTTGGCTAGAGGCGCGGCTAGTTTTGCGGTCAGAATAACAGTGAGGCTATCAGCGCTCACCGTTATTAAGGAGTAAATCGGACAACAACTTCTGGCATCCGCACACGCGGAAATCAGGAGGATGCTGTCTGAGCTACCCTGCTCCTCCACAAGCTGTGCTACACCAGAACCTTGCCCAGAGACTTGGCATTAAAACACTTGACGGGCAGCAGTTGCGCTACTTACCCACTAGATATACACTAAACACGCCAGAAAAAGTTAGGGATCATCCATTCAAGTGTAAGTGGTGTAATAAATCTTAATTACTGCCAAACAACCTCTCTGGCACTGAAAATTTACTTTTAAAAATGTGGAGTCTCATTCCATCAGATTTTAATTACTGTTGGAGATTTTAAGAAATTAAAACATTTTAATGAAATGTTTTACTTTTTCTTTCTGTCTTTTTTATCTCTCTCCCATAATCCCATCTTTCTTTCCCTCTCTTTATTTCACTTTCTGTTCACGATTTTGCATTGAATTAACTATTATAACTTGCCCTTCCTGGTTTGGATTCTGCGTGCCTCAGTGAGGTTTCTTCAAGCTGATTGGGTGGTTGGCTCCCAGATTCCCTGTAGAGGGCACCCTGCTGTTTCGAGAGCCGTAAATTACTGCTGAAAAGCCCACAAAAAGCCTGTGGGCAGCTGTAAGCGCAATGAACGGCGAGCGCCATTCGTTTGCTGCTGACCGCTAAATCCGAGCCAACGTATTGTGTTGTATTCTATATTATATTGCACTCAATTGATGATACTGCATTGTATAAGATAATGGAACAAGATATGGTTACTCAGTGCGTTGAGTTGCTCCACTGATGGGGAGGGTGTAATTATAGTGTGGCAGGTTTACATAGGATGGTTCCATTAGAAATGTAGACATAGGAATTTATAACATTAAAATAAGGACAGAGTGTCTGACTTTGAAATGAGGGCTGGGTTATATCTGCACACCCTGGTCCAAGTATCTTGCACCCTCTAACACTGCTTCACCTGAAGACCACACTTATTAGTCAAGCGTTGGTAGGCCCAATGGTAGTCCACTTGGTAGTCCCAATGTCTAACGTTACAGTTATCTCTATAACTGTCAGTCCCCTGTCTCGAAAGATATGTGAAGAGAAAAAGATTGGTGAAGTCAAGCGTAGGTCCCTTGCAGTCAGAATCAGAGGAATTTATAATGGGGAACAAAGAAATGGAAGACCAATTAAATACATACTTTGGTTCTGTCTTCACAAAGGGGGACACAAATAACCTCCCAGAGATGTCGGGGAACATAGGGTCCAATGAGAGGGAGGAACTGAAAGAAATCAGTATTTGTAGGGAAATGGTGTTCGGGAAATTGACGGGATTGAAGGCCAATAAATCCCCAGGGCCTGATAATCTACATCCTAGGGTACTTAAGGAAGTGGCCCTAGAAATAGTAGATGCATTGCTGGTCATCTTCCAAAATTTGATAGACTCTGGAACAGTTCCCATGGATTGGAGGGTAGCTAATGTTACCCTACTATTCAAAAAAGGTGGTAGAGAGAAAACGGGGAATTATAGACCGGTAAACCTGACATCGGTAGTGGGGGAAATGCTAGAGCCCATTATAAAACATGTAATAGCAGAGCACTTGGAAAACAGTGACAGGATCGGACAAAGTCAACATGGATTTACAAAAGGTACATCGTGCTTGACTAATCTACTGGAATTTTTTGAGGATGTAACTGGTAGAATAGATAAGGGAGAACCAGTGGATGTGGTGTATTTGGACTTTCAGAAGGCTTTCGATAAGGTCCCGCATAAGAGATTAGCGTGTAAAATTAAGGCACATGGGATTGGGGGCAAGGTACTGACTTGGATAAAGGACTGGTTGGCAGACAGGAAGCAAAGAGTTGGAATAAACGACTCTTTTTCCGAGTGGCAGGCAGTGACTAGTGGGGTACCGTAGGGATCAGTCCTAGGACCCAAGCTATTCACAATATATATTAATGATCTAGACGAAGGAACTAGATGTAATATCTCCAAGTTTGCAGATGACACAAAGCTGGGTGGGCGTGTGTGCTGTAAGGAGGATGCCGAGAAACTCCAGTATGATTTGGACAGGTTGGGTGATTGGGCAGAAGCATGGCAGATGCAGTATAATGTGGATAAATGCGAGGTTATCCACTTTGGTGGCAAAAACAGGAAGGCAGATTATTATCTGAACGGCAATAGATTGGGAGAAGGGGAAGTGCAACGAGACCTGGGTGTCCTTGTGCACCAGTCGCTGAAGGTGAGCATTCAGGTGCAGCAGGCGGTTAAGAAGGCAAATGGTGATGTAAGAAAAAGGAGACTTACCATCAAGTAACTTTAAAGTAAGCTTTAAGTAACTTATAAACACACTATATACACAAGAGAGGTCTTTACCATGCCTCTGGTAGAAGCCTCTTACAATACTGAACAGACCAGTATTTATACCAGTCCAACAGGAAGTGACATATGACAGGAAGTGAGGTATGTACACAGTTCATAGTTCATAGTTCACAGGAAGTGATGACATAACTTCCCGGAAGTTATCATTTTTATCACATTCTTCCCTCCTGCAGGATTAGGAGGCTGTGGTCTACCTTTTGGTCCGCAGCCGCCGAACAAGGAAGAGTCGCACCCGTTTGGATTCCCGTCGTAGAGGGTCGCTGGTCCGCTTACATGCGGTTGGCCATTGGTCAGAGTCTGTGTGGCCTGGATTGCCCTGTGAAGGGTCGGGGAGATCATGGCTTCGAGTACGAGCCCCAATAGGTTCAAAGTCGGACTGCCTCTGTTCAGAGGGAGGTGCAGAGCTGGTCTGTGGCGGATCAGTACTTTCATGCGCGGTACTGGGAGGGTCGCCACCTTGAGCACGGGGTTCTACCGGCACCAAGCTAGTTGGTGTCCGATCAGGATCCTGGAGAGGGGTACCCGATAGGTCCCAAGAGTTTCCTGGTGAAATGCCATCACCCGATGTCCCACTAGGTCCTGGTGGGCAGGGAGCCAGATCCCATAATGATACGGTAGATTCTCGGCCGTCGGAATATCGTATGTTTGCATAGGTGGGGTTGGCATCGGTTAGTTCGACCTGGTCTACAAGAGGGTCATTTTTAGACGTCCGAACGTATCTTCGGAGTAATACAGGTCCAGGAGTAGTTAGCCATGACGGGAGTGATGTCCCATGAGATGAGCGACGCTGGAATCCAAAGAACCGCTCATGAGGTGTAGTATTTGTGGCTGTAGAAAGCAGGGACCGTATAGAGTGCAATGCATCCGGAAGCACTGTTTCCCATTGCTGGTCTGGTAGGCCCCGAGATCTTAAAGCGAGACGTACGGAATTCCAGATGATACCGTTATACCTCTCTACCTGCCCATTTCCGATGGGATGGTATGGTGTTGTTTTGCTTGTAGCAATTCCCCGTTCTGAGAGGTAGTCCTTGAGTTCCCTTGACATAAAGGATGGACCCCGATCTGAGTGAATATAAGCCGGCATGCCACAGAGAGAAAATACCTGCTCAAGGCAGCAGATTACTGTGGACGCCAGCATATTGGAGCAGGGGAAGGCAAACGGAAAACGTGAATATTCGTCGATCATGGTGAGCAAATATGTGTTCCGAGTTGAAGAGGGCACTGGGCCCTTAAAATCGATGCTAAGTCGTTGCATCGGTTGGGTTGCATGTATGAGTATACCATCTGAGGGGCGGAAGAACTGAGGTTTTAATTCCGCACAAAGCCGGCATTCTGAGCATATTTTCTTTACATCTCCAGTGGAAAAAGGGAGATTCCGTGATCGTACGAAATGTAGCATGCGCGTAACGCCAGGATGACACAAACCATTGTGGACATCCATGAGAGTGGAGGATGACATAGTGGAGCAGAATGCCCGTGTGAGGGTGTCCGGGGCCACATTCTCCTTGCCAGGCCGATAGAGAATGGTATAACCAAAAGAGGCCAGTTCCATCCTCCAAAGTTGTATTTTATTATTCTTAATTTTGGTTCGTTTTCGATTATCGAGCCTGAAGGCGACTGATCGTTGGTCCATGATCAATGTAAAGTGCTGGCGAGCTAGAAAATGGTTCCACTTCCGTACTGCCTCTATGATGGCTGTGGCTTCTTTCTCAACCGGAGGATAATGTAGCTCGGCACCTTGTAAGGTCCTGGACATAAATGCTACAGGACGACCTTCCTGATTCAGAGTAGCCGAGATCGCCACCTCCGAGGCATCACATTCAACCACGAAAGGGAGATTCTCATCAATGGAGTGAAGAGCCGCTTTCTCCAACTGTTTTTTGAGAAGGTTAAAGGCTGCAACAGCCGCTGTTCCCAGTGGAAATGATCTAGCATGCAGCAAGGGTTGGATTTTGTCCGAAAAATGAGGAATCCATTTAGCGTAGTATGCAAACAGACCGAGAGCCCGACGTAAAGAAGCCGGATTCTTAGGTGACGGGAGCTCTTGGAGCGGGCGAAGCCTTTCTGGGTCTGGCTTAATGATACCATTGCCTACGCAGTAGCCAAGGATGTTGATGGTCGGTTGCGACTCAACAGATTTGGATTCATTCAGGGTCAAATTACGGCGATGGAGGGCATCCCGAAATTTTTGGAGGTTGGAGTCGTGTTCCTGTTGATCGTGACCTGCAATGGTAATGTTATCAAGATAGGGAAAAGTGTCCCTTAGGTTTTCCTGCTTAACCAGGCCATCCATTGCCCGTTGAAAGACAGCCACTCCATTAGTAACCCCGAATGGGAGGCGACGAAATTGGTACAGCCGTCCATTAGCCTCAAAGGCTGTGTACTGCTTATCTGAGACCTTCAAGGGTAACTGATGATAGGCACTTTTTAAATCGTAAGTTGAGAACACTTTGTATTCGGCCAGTTTATTAACCATATCATCAATGCGTGGCAATGGGTAGGCGTCCAAGTCGGTATATTGATTGATGGTTTGCAAATAATCGATGCATAGTCGCTGTTTGTGAGGTTTTAGAGGGTTCTTGACAATGACGACTTGAGCCCGCCAGGGCGACGAACATGGTTCAATGATATCCTCTGCTAGAAGTCGAGAGATTTCAGCCGCAATAAAAGATTGGTCTTCCTGATTAAAGCGCCGCGATTTCGTTATTATCGGTTGGCATTGAGGCGGAATACTGGCAAATAATGAGGGTTCATCAAGTGAAGCTGCTGATAATGCACAAAATGGTAATTTAGACGGTATATTAGAAATAGTAAGTCCGGGTTTGGATCCACCAAACTCAATGGTGAGTTTCTTATGCTGTTTTTGGAAGTCCAGCCCTAAGAGGAGATCACTACATAAGTCCTTGAGCACCGAAAGTCGGGTGGAGGGATACATACGACCATGAAGTGTCATATCAACAACACAAAAGCCGGAGATTCTGGTATTAAGTGATGACTGGGCCATCGCAATTGCCTGGTCCGATGGGAAGACATGTAGTTTCAATTTCGCAACAATCTGTTCCTTAATGAAACTATCAGTACTTCCTGAGTCAATTAAGGCATCTAAGGTATGCCCTTTAATTGAAATTTTTGTGGCTGCATGAGACAGGTTCTGTGGGCAAGCAGCTGTAATTGGTGTCGTTGCACAGAGAGTGGCTAAAACTCTCGGTGTGCTTCTTCGGGAGAGAGCTCGAGAGGAAGCTTGATAGGTCCTAGCTGGAGCATCTTGATAGGCCCTAATTGGGGCAGTTCGGTAGGCCTTAGCTGGATTGGCCCTCGTAGAGGCCCTTGATAGGCAAACTTTAGCAAAGTGTCCTTTTTTCCCGCAATAACTGCAGATTGCATTGCGAGCAGGGCAGGTTTTCCTAGGGTGAAAAGCATCTCCACAAAAGAAGCATTCCTTCCTAGATTGCCAAGAGGCTGCTAAAGTGGGGTCGTCCTCCTCTTCTTCATCAGAATTATCAGAATTAGATTCCCCCATGATAGGGTTCACCTGAGACCGCTTGAATTGTCTGGTTGCAGCTACAGCAGCAGATCGAGATCTGGGCAGCTGATAGAGGTCTGCATTTCTCTTTGCCAAATCCAGTGAACAAGCTAGGTCAAAAGCTTTTTGTAGCTCAAGTGTTTTACTTTCTAGTAGACGCTGGCGTATAAATGGAGAGGCAATCCCGCAGATGAAAGCATCACGAATCATTTCTTGGCGGTACAGCTCAGCTGAGGCTGCCTGAAAGTTACAATCTATGCTGAGCCTGCGAAGTTCTTGCAGGAATTCGTCAATTGATTCCCCTGGCCCTTGTCGGGCTGTGGCCAGTAGATGTCTAGCATGGACCTCATTTGGGGTCTTCGCATACAGTTTCTTAAGTGCCCGAATCACCTCTTCGTAATTATCCCATTCATCAACATATTCGAACACTTTTGGGGTCACATAATTGACAAGTATCTTCAATTTAGCAGGAGCATCCGCTTTACATTCATCCAGAAAATTCTCAAAAGTACGATACCAATGCTTCCATACCCTGCCAGCTGCTGGTGTATTCGGGTCCAAGTCCAGACGAATAGGTCTAAGGATTTTCTCCATGATGGGTGGTTCCCTGGATCCTTAACTTCCGAGTTTGTCTAAAGGTCTAGTATTTGTCAGTGTAAATATTAAGTTACTTAAATTGATGTAAGAAAAAGGAGACTTACCATCAAGTAACTTTAAAGTAAGCTTTAAGTAACTTATAAACACACTATATACACAAGAGAGGTCTTTACCATGCCTCTGGTAGAAGCCTCTTACAATACTGAACAGACCAGTATTTATACCAGTCCAACAGGAAGTGACATATGACAGGAAGTGATGTATGTACACAGTTCATAGTTCATAGTTCACAGGAAGTGATGACATAACTTCCCGGAAGTTATCATTTTTATCACAAATGGTATGTTGGCCTTCGTAGCGAGAGGGTTCGAGTACAAGAACAAGGATGTCTTGCTGCAGTTGTACAGGGCCTTGGTGAGCCCACACCTTGAGTATTGTGTGCAGTTTTGGTCGCCTTATCTGAGGAAGGATGTTCTTGCCATGGAGGGAGTGCAGCGAAGATTCACCATACTGATACCTGGGATGGCAGGAATGATGTATGAGGAGAGATTGGGTCAATTGGGCTTATACTCGCTGGAGTTTAGAAGAATGAGAGGGGATCTCATTGAAACTTATAAAATTCTAACAGGAGTGGACAGACTGGATGCAGGAAGGATGTTCCCGATGGCCGGGGAGTCCAGAACCAGGGACACAGTCTAAGGATAAGGGGTAAGCCGTTTAGGACAGAGATGAGGAGGAATTTCTTCACCCAGAGAGTGGTGAACCTGTGGAATTCTCTACCACAGAAGGAAGTGGAGGCCAATTCATTAAATATATTCAAGAAGGAGTTGGATATATTTCTTAAGGCTAAAGGGATCAAGGGATATGGGGAGAAGGCAGGGACAGGGTGTAATGATCAGTAACATGTCATTCTAGAATGGTACACTAGGTGGAGCTGTATGTTTAGTAGTGGGCTACCCACAAAGCAGTAGTCAAGATGGATGCCTGTACACTAGTCCACATGGCTGAATAAATGACTAGCTCAAGCTAGCTGTTCATAATGAAAACATCTATTTATTTATGAACATAACATGGTACCAGATTTGGTAACATCTGCTGAATATTGTGAAATGTGACATGGAGAATTTGAAGCCACTGGAGGGTTTGAAACTCATGGGGAATGTCAACTGCAATTGGCGGACTTTCAAACAACAATTCGAACTCTATATTGCTGCCATTGGGTTCGGTACGAAGACAGACGCAAGGAAAATAGCGTTACTGCTCATGGTTGCAGGCCCGCAGGTGATAGAGGTATTTAATATGTTTGTATTTGATCAAGAGGAGGACAGAGAAAAAAGGGACGATGTGCTAAAGAAGTTTGATACACATTGTTCTCCCAAAAAGAACGAGACCTATGAGAGGTACATGTTCCATTCACGGACACAGCAGCAAAATGAGACTTTTGATAGCTTTGTGAACGATCTGAAACTGAAAGCACAGACATGTAATTTCTCTGAACTGAAGTCATCCATGATTCGTGACCAGATTGTGTTTGGTATTCATGATAAGAAAGTCAGGGAACGTTTGTTGAGAGAAACCGAACTAACATTGGAGGATGCTGTGAAAATATGCCATGCCAGTGAGCTAGCTCAACAGCACACAAAGACTTTCAGTGAAATTAATAATAATGCGACTGTAATGAGTGACTGTGCTGCTGTCGGTGCTGTGTCCTACAAGGGGAAGAAACATGGGCAGAACAGAAATGCAAAGCAATCGGAGGATGGAATTTTTAATTGTAAACGCTGTGGTTACCAGCACCAATCAAGACAATGCCCAGCGTTTGGGAAAATGTGCACAAAATGTAATGGAAAGAATCACTTTGCCAAACAATGCTTTTCAAAAGTAAAAACAAAGAAAGGGCAACAAGTCAATGTGATTGAGGACACTGATTTAAGTGAGACATTTTTTGTAGGAATGGTGTCATGTGACAATATAGAAAAGGATACAGAAAATGTGCAGCCCTCAGGAATGGACAATGCTGAACATAAAGTTAATGCAGTAAAAGAGGACAAATGGATAATGCCACTGCAGGTAAATGGAGCATTAGTTACATTGAAACTAGACACTGGGGCAAAAGCAAACTTAATCAGTATGAGTGACATTAAAAATATGAAAGAAAAGCCCAAAATACAGAAAAAGTCAGTACTACTGAAGAACTATAATGGACAGAAAATAGATAGCTTAGGTGTATGCAGACTTAAAGTGACAGTCAAAGACAAAGTGCATCATCTCATGTTTTCTGTTGTGGCTGAAGGGCTTGATTCACTACTAGGTGACAAAGCTTGTGAGGACTTAGAACTGGTCAAGAGAGTTTACCGTATAAACTGTGCCATAAGCAGACCAGATGACTCGGTGGATTCTGTAGGGAATAATTTCCAGGATGTGTTCAAAGGATTTGGAGTTCTACCATTCACATACAAGATCCAGCTAAAGGAGGATGCTCAGCCAGTGGTACATGTTCCACGGAGAGTTCCAGCACCCCTGCGTGACCGGCTCAAGAAAGAACTGGACAGAATGACCACACTAGGAGTCATCAGGAAAGTCGAAGAGCCAACAGACTGGGTTAACTCCATGGTATGTGTAAAGAAAAAGAACAATGATCTAAGAGTATGCATGGATCCAAAGGACTTAAATGCAAACATAAAACGTGAACATTACCAGATTCCCAAGCGAGAAGAAATCACCAGTGAAATGTCAGCTGCCAGATACTTCACAAAGCTCGATGCCTCACAAGGATTTTGGCAACTAAAACTGGATGAAGAGAGCACCAAATACTGTACCTTCAACACACCATTTGGCAGGTATTGTTTCCTCAGAATGCCTTTTGGGATAATATCTGCATCTGAAATCTTTCATAGAGCGATGGAACACATAATTGAAGGCCTGGAAGGAGTTCGGGTCTATGTTGATGACATCATCATCTGGGGCTCCACACTGAAAGAACACAATGAGAGACTGACTAAAGTGCTACAGAGCATACGCCGGAATGGACTGAAGCTCAACAAAGCCAAGTGTCAGTTTGACGTCCAGGAAGTCACTTTCCTAGGAGATAATCTATCTGGTAAAGGAATAGAGCCAGATATGGAAAAAGTAAACGCCATACTCAACATGCCCCGACCCACTGACAAAAAAGGAGTGCTACGCATCATGGGGATGATAAACTTCATTGGAAAGTTCATTCCTAACTTGTCAGCCAAGACAGCCTGTCTGCGAGACCTGCTACATAAAACAAATGAGTTCGCATGGACAGAAAGACATGAACAAGAGTGGATGAACCTCAAAACAGTGCTGACAACCACACCTGTACTCACCTTCTTTGACCCAACAAAGAGAATCAAAGTGTCAACGGATGCATCAAAAGATGGCCTAGGCGCGGCCTTGCTACAAGCAGAGGGTGAAGATTGGAATCCTGTTGCCTATGCCTCCAGGTCTATGACTGACTCTGAGTGTCGATACGCCCAGGTTGAAAAGAAATGTCTAGGCTTGGTAGTTGGACTAGAAAAGTTCCATGGCTACATATATGGACTTCCCACCCTCACAGTTGAGACAGACCACTGCCCACTGGTTGCCATCATAAAAAAAAATCTGAATGAGATGTCTCCAAGGATTCAATGACTCATGATGAAGCTGCAAAGATATGACTTTGAACTGATCTACATACCAGGCAAAGACATAGTGTTAGCAGATGCACTATCCCGAGCACCCACAATGAGTCCTGTGAGCTCTACTGAGGAAGACGTGGATGTTCATGTGAGTATGGTCACTGCTGCGCTGCCCGTGTCAGACACAAAATCAAAGCAAATAGCAGAAGAAACAGTAAAAGATACAGTAATAGAGAACATTCATCATGGTTGGCCAAAAGGTTCCTGTCCAAAATACTATCACATTAGGTCAGAGTTAAGTGTCACAAGTGGACTATTACTAAAACAGAACAGAATAGTCATTCCACAGGCTCTACGTCGAGACATGCTCAAAAGGAATCATGAGGGACACCTTGGAATTGAAAAATGCAAAAGGAGAGCAAGAGACACTGTTTATTGGCTTGGCATAAATAAGGACATTGAGAACATGATAGGCAAATGTGAGACATGTCAGAAACACCAAAACAAACAAGCAAAGGAACCAATGATAGTAGCTGACTTACCAACAGCACCATGGCAAAAGGTTGGCATGGACCTTTTTCATTTGAATAGTAAAGACTATCTATTAGTGATTGACTATTATTCTAACTATCCTGAGATGGCGCTGCTCTCAAGCACATCAGCAAGCAGTGTCATAATGCATGTTAAATCCATCTTCGCCAGACATGGGATTCCCAGGATTGCCGTTAGCGACAATGGTCCGTGCTTCAACTGTAAGGAGTGGCAACAGTTTGCAGCACATTATGACTTTCAACACATCACATCCAGTCCTCTGTATGCTCAGTTGAATGGTAAGGCAGAGAAAGGTGTTCAAGTTCTCAAACAGCTACTGAAGAAAGCAACAGAAAGCAAGTCTGATCCTTATCTCGCCCTGCTGAGCTACCGAGCCTCCCCTTTAGGCTGTGGTTCTTCACCTGCTGAACTCCTAATGGGTCGCGAGTTGCGCACCACGCTACCCTGCTGTGCAAAAGAAAAGCAGAGTAAGGAACTGAGACAGAGACTTCAACTGTTAAAGCTGAAACAGAAATCACACTATGACAAGTCATCCAAAACTCTGAAACCATTGACAAGGGATGATGTTGTCAGGATTGAGGATCCAGATGCATGGAACAGGAAAGCTACAGTTCTTGAGGAAGTAGGACCAAGGTCATACACTGTTGGAACTGAGGAAGGACAGATTCTCAGGAGAAACCGCCGTTCCCTCCTGAAAACACAAGAAACTATCCAAGAGCAAATCGATGACAATGCCGCAACTGAATCTTGTCACTCACCACCAGAACAATCTAACACAAACACACATACAGGCTCTCATGAAAACACATCAGACTTACCTGTGCTGAGAAGATCCACACGTGAAGTAAAAAAGCCTGATAGACTTAATCTTTGAGTGCAAAGAAAACTATAATAAAAGAATTAAAAGCTTAGAGTTCATAAAGTAAAGCTTTGAAAATGTGTTGGCTGTTGTGAAGATGTTTATGTCATTATAATTGATTGATATTGATTTTGTTTAACCTCTAAGGAAGGGGGATGTAATGATCAGTAACATGTCATTCTAGAATGGTACACTAGGTGGAGCTGTATGTTTAGTAGTGGGCTACCCACAAGGCAGCAGTCAAGATGGATGCCTGTACACTAGTCCACATGGCTGAATAAATGACTAGCTCAAGTTAGCTGTTCATAATGAAAACATCTATTTATTTATGAACATAATAACACAGGGTACTGAATTTGGATGATCAGCCATGATCGCATTGAATGGCGGAGCAGGCTTGAGGGGCCGAATGGCCTACTCCTGCTCCTATCTTCTATGTTTCTATGTTTTCTATATCGATCTGGTTTAAAGGTGTCAATTGACCCAGAATTAATTACTTCCTTTGGGAATTTGTAGATTGTATCATTGCATCCCTGAGTTCTGTGAAGTGGAATCATCTCAGTGATCCCTACCGCCACCCCCCCCACCGAGATATCTGCGCTCCTCTAATTCTGCCCTCCTGAACATCCCTGATTATAATCGCTCAACCTTTGGCGGCCGTGCCTTCTGTTGCCCAGGCCCTAAGCTCTGGAATTCCCTGCCTAAACCTCTCCGCCTCTCTACCTCTCTTTCCTCCTTTAAGAGGCTCCTTAAAACCTACCTCTTTGACCAAGCTTTTGTTCATCTGCCCTAATTTCTTCTTATGTGACTCGGTGTCAAATTTTTTGTCTTATAACACTCCTGTGCAGCGCCTTGGGACGTTTTACTACATTAAAGGCGCCATATAAATGCAAGTTGTTGTTTTTGGACCAATGTTACATAGGCTTAGTTATGGAACAGGATTCCTTTAAGCTCAGTGGGCAGCACTCCTGCCTCTGAGTCAGAAGGTTGTGGGTTCAAGCCCCCATGCCAGAGACTTGAGCACATAAAGCTAGGCCGACACTCCAGTGCAGTACTGAGGGAGTGCTGCGCTGTCGGAGGTGCCGTCTTTTGGATGAGACATTAAAACCGAGGCCCCCTCTGCTCTGTCGGGTGGATGTAAAAGATCTCATGGCACTATTTCGAAGAAGAGCAGTGTCCTGGGACCAATATTTGCCCCTCAATCAACATAACAAAAACAGATTATCTGGTCATTATCACGTTGCTGCTTGTGGGATCTTGTGGTGCGCAAATTGGATGCCGTGTTACAACAGGGTCTACACTTCAAAAAAGACTTCATTGGCTGCAAAGCATTTTGGGACATCGCGAGGTCGTGAAAAGTGCTGTATAAATGCAAGTTCTTTCTTTCTAATATTAAACGGGGGCGTTATTATAAATGCAATTTGCTGCGTATTGTGAAGCATGCTTCTGCTAAATGTGCTGGTATTTCTTATAAATACACCGCAAATTCTGGCTAATGAGTTGTATGGTTGCCAGCAGGGTTCCGTGTGGGTTGGATGGAGTTTTTGTTGAGCCATTTGATGCGTTATCAGTGGGGTGAGTGTGTGTGCACAGTTCGTTTAGCAGAAGGCACACCCATTCCAAATGCCTTCTGTGTGCCAAAAGCTGGGGACAGTCTCTAATCAACAGGAAGCATGTTACAGCGAACAGCACAATTAAACCATTAGCAGGCCTTATCCTGTCACCAGCACTATGTGCCTCTGGACATCATCCATCCAACACCAGGCTGGAAACCTCCAGACTTTTTAACTTCCACGCTAAAAGGTGGGTGCGTATAATCCCAGGGTCTCGGAGAACCAGTTCCCTGTCTTCCTTTCCTTTCTTCGGAGGGGAGGGGGCGGGGGTGGGGAAGATGAGCTCACCACGAAAGGGTCAGTGCTAGCAAAAGCGCACCCGGTCTCCCCATCGAGCAGAGGTCATTATTTGGGGGAACAGGAGGAGTAACTTCAAAGCACGGAGTGGCAGAAGAAGGTGAACAACACAAACACACCATGAAATATGGAGGTGAACAAGTCTCTTTCATCCCCTCCCAGTGGTTCTACCTCTCCCATCAAATATTCCCAGAGCAGGTACAGCATGGGTTAGATACAGAGTAAAGCTCCCTCTACACTGCCCCATCAAACACTCCCAGGGCAGGTACAGCACGGGTTAGATACAGAGTAAAGCACCCTCTACACTGTCCCCATCAAACACTCCCAGGGCAGGTAAAGCACGGGTTAGATACAGAACAAAGCTCCCTCTACACTGTCCCATCAAACACTCCCAGGGCAAGTACAGCACGGGTTAGATACAGAGTAAAGCTCCCTCTACACTGTCCCTTCAAAAACACTCCCAGGGCAGGTACAGCACAGATTAGATACAGATTAAAGCTCCCTCTACACTGTCCCATCAAACACTCCCAGGGCAGGTACAGCACAGGTTAGATACAGAGTAAAGCGCCCTCTACACTGTCTGGTCAAACACTCCCAGGGCAGGTACAGCACGGGTTAGATAGAGAGTAAAGCTCCATCTACACTGTCCCATCAAACACTCCCAGGGCAGGTACAGCACGGGTTAGATACAGAGTAAAGCTCCCTCTACACTGTCACATCAAACACTCCCAGGGCAGGTACAGCACGGGTTAGATACAGAGTAAAGCTCCCTCCACACTGTCCCATCAAACACTCCCAGGGCAGGTACAGCACGGGTTAGATACAGAGTAAAGCTCCCTCTACACTGTCACATCAAACACTCCCAGGGCAGGTACAGCACGGGTTAGATACAGAGTAAAGCTCCCTCTACACTGTCCCATCAAACACTCCCAGGGCAGGTACAGCATGGGTTAGATACAGAGTAAAGCTCCCTCGACACTATCCAATCAAACACTCCCAGGACAGGTACAGTACAGGTTAGTTACAGAGTAAAGCTCCCTCGACACTGTCCAATCAAACACTCCCAGGGACAGTATTGCTGCTCTGACGAAGGGTCATTGACCTGAAACATTAACCCTGTATCTCTCTCCACAGATGATGCCTGCCCTGCTGAGTATTTCCAGCATTTTCAGTTTTTATTACATTATTGCTTGGGTTAGATGTGGAATAATATACTTTGCCCCAACAACCTGCTTCAATCCCAAAGCATGCTTGACATCACATTGCGTGGGTTTCCTCCGGGTGCTCCGGTTTCCTCCCACAGTCCAAAGATGTGCAGGTTAGGTTGATTGGCTATGATAAATTGACCCTTAGTGTTAGGGGGATTAAATACGTGGGGTTGTGGGGATAGTGGGGGATATGTGTTGGTGTCGGGGTTACGGGGATCGGGTGGGATATGTGTCGGTGCAGGCTCGATGGGCCGAAATGGCCTCTATCTGCATTGTGGGGTTTCTGTGATTTCTGTGATCTGTGGAATTATTCCATTTTGTATTGTCTCATACGCATCTTTGGTACAGTGCCAACCTTGTGGGAAGATTAGTCAGTTATGAGCATTTTTTGTGCTGTGGCTCACATTCATTAGGAACTGGAGGGAGACAGTCCAAACCAATATCAGCTTGGATCCTCACAGGCAGAGAAGACTTTCATCCCAGGGTTTTAAAGGAAGCAAGCACATTGCAGATGCCCTAATTATAATCTTCCGAGGTTCTTTTAATTCAGGAACCATCCCTTTAGATTGGAAAATTGCGCATGTCACTCCGCTATTTAAGAATGGCGAGAGAGGGAAACCAGGGAATTATAGAGCAGTTAGCCTAACATCTGTTGTCGGGAAATTGCTAGAGTCTATAATTAAGGAGAGGGTGACAGAACACCTCAAAAATTTTAGTTGATCAGAGAGAACTGTAGTGTATGTACCTTGAAGAAGGAACTATATTCTGCAGCTCCTGTATACTGCAGTACCAGTAGTGACCACCCCTGTATATAAGCCTGTGTATTAACCTTGTATAGTAGTTCCAGTTTTGTCTCCATTCAATAAACACCTGTTATAACCAACTTCTGCAGTCCGTGTCTCAATTACACACGGACATTACATTGGCGACGAACAGATCCGAACTTACCTACAGTTCTGCACCACCTCACGGGGATCCATCCCTGAAGCGAATTTATTAGAGGTCGAAGCCAGAAGGAAGAAATCCAAAGAGAAAAAAAAAACAAACAGAAGAAACGGGCGTCGACCGTGGGCAACCGCCCTCTGATTCATCGAATTCGAAGATTTGCAGGAGAGGCTGTCGAGAGCTGGGCTTGGTTATCCAGTCTATGGTGTTCCAGCTAATCAGGCTGGTGGCAGGTAGTACACTGATCCTTCCTGGGCTGCGGCGGGCTAGAGCTCGATCGGGTGGCTTTTCAACGGGGCCGAGCAGCGTTGTTGGGAAGAGGAGAGAGAGAGAGAGGGTGGAGCACACAGGGCGTGGCCGGTGCTACGAAGCCGGGCAGCGTACAGACCCGAGAAGAGGGAGGGAAGTGTCCCATAGGGTTTGCTCTGACGACGGGAACAGTAATTAAAAGGAAAGAAAAAGAAATTAGAAGCGCAGAAAGCCGCGAGGAGCTGCAGTTTGCCACGGGGACCGTGGAGAGCGGCGTTGGCAGCAGCGCAGGGGGAAGCGCGCGAAGACCATAGGGCATCGCCATCAAGGCATAAAAACGCCAGCAACAGCGCTGGCAGCAGCGGAAAAGACAGAAAGCGCGGGAGGCGCCATCTTAATCCAGCGGGGAAGAAGGCAAAGCGCGGGAGGCGCCATTTTGTTCAATCGGGGAAGAAGGCAAAGCGCGGGAGGCGCCATCTTAGATCTCCAAGATGCCGAAGACTGGCAATATCACTGCCTTCGATAATGCAATAGAAGACTGGACCACGTATGTGGAAAGAGTCGAAGTATATTGCAAGGCAAATGAAGTAGCCGATGAGAAAAAGGCATCGGTACTACTAAACTTAATGGGCACAAGAACGTACGACCTATTGCAGAACCTGATCACTCCAGTCAAACCGATGGAGAAGAGTTTTAACAAAATTGTTCATATCCTACAGGGACACCTAAATCCTACACCGCTGCTGATAGCAGAAAGATTTAAATTCCACAAGAGAAATCAGCATAAAGATGAGAGCAATGCTGATTACCTTACGGAACTATGCAAGCTATCAAAGCACTGCCAGTTCGGAGCAGGACTGGCAGATACCCTACGGGACAAATTTGTCTGTGGACTCCTGAGTGAAGGAACCCAGAAGAGGTTACTCTCAGAGAAAGAGCTGACGCTAGATAAGGCTTTCAGCGTGGCAGTATCGTACGAAGCAGCAGCAAGGGGAGCTGCGGAAATACAGCAAAAGCCACAGGAATACGGCACCCATGAAATGACACGGGGATTTGAAAAATGTTATCGCTGCGGCAGAACAACCCATGACCAGAAGGACTGCTGGTCTAAGGACAAAACATGCAGGCAATGCGGAAAGATGGGACACATTGCACGAGTTTGCAGGTCCGGGAAGAAGACTAACGACAACAAAAAGACTACTAAGGAAAAGTACAGGAAAGTACAAAAGATGACGGACAGTAGTTCCGAAGACCAGAAGAGCGATAGTGAATCCGGGAACAAGAGACTAAGCTGTCTCAAACTACACGACGTAATCACAAAAGAGGATCACCGAACCATTTGGGTCACCCTCACGATAGCAGGGTCCCAAGTCAAAATGGAATTGGATACAGGATCAGCTCTGACTGTCATGAATCGACGAGACTACGAGTGGCTATTCTCACACATACCCTTGAAAGACACATCCATTGTCTTGAAGACATATACGGGGCAGAAAGTATACCCCAGAGAGAAAATAAGGGTGCCTGTCGAATACAACGGCAAGGAAATACAGAAATTGTATCTCTAAATACTGCAAGATGGTGGACCACCGTTATTGGGACGTGAATGATCAGAAAGATAAGTTTAGACTGGCACTCCATTCAGGCACTGACTGTGGCTGGTAAAAAGGATGACGACGTCACACCTGGACGATTGTCAAAAATCTTGGCTAACGCTAAAGAGGTATTTCAACAAGAACTGGGAACTCTTAAAGGCGTAACCGCCTCGATAAAAATAGAAGAGAATGCAATTCCCAAGTTTTTCAAAGCAAGACCGGTATCGTATGCAATTCGCCCAGCCGTCGACACAGAGCTGGAGAATCTGGAGAATGCAGGCGTGTTAACTAAGGTAGACTGGAGCGAGTGGGCGACACCCATCGTTCCTGTCATGAAGAAAACGTTAAACAATAAGTCTGAGGAGCCAAGGAAGGTTCGCATCTGTGGGGACTTCAAGGTGACTGTGAACCCAGTCCTTCACACAGTACAGTATCCTCTTCCGAGGATAGAAGATATTTTCGCCTCACTATCTGGAGGGAAACGTTTTACAAAAATTCACCTAGCGCAAGCATATTTGCAGATGGAGGTTGAAGAATCCTCTAGGAAATATCTCACGATAAACACTCACAAAGGTCTTTACCAGTATAATCGACTGGTATTCGGAGTTGCATCAGCTCCGGCTATATGGCAAAGAGCGATGGAACAAGTCCTGCAAGGGATTCCGGGGACTCAGTGTTACTTGGACGACATCCTAGTGACAGGTGAAAATGACAGTGAACACCTTGCCAACCTAGAGCAGGTGCTCACGAGACTAAGAGAACATGGGCTACGAGCCAATCGCCCCAAGTGCGAGTTTTTTAAGAAACAAATATCGTATTGTGGCCACGTGATTGATGAAGAGGGGTTACATAAGTCCCCTGACAAAATTGAAGCGGTAGTTAAGGCTCCAGCGCCTGAAAATGTGTCGCAACTGAGGTCATTCCTCGGATTGGTGAATTACTACCATAAGTTTTTGCCGAATTTGTCCACAATTCTGCACCCACTGAACGCCCTGCTACAAACTGGAGTAGCATGGAAATGGAGCGATGAATGTAAGCGGGCCTTTCAGAAGTGTAAAGGCCTGATCACTTCAAGAGAAGTATTGGCTCACTACAACCCATCACTACCGATAAGACTGGCGTGTGATGCGTCTCCCTACGGCGTTGGAGCGGTACTGTCACATAAATCCCTTGATGGTTCAGAGAGGCCGATAGCTTTTGCATCATGCTCGTTAACTGCAGCCGAGCGTAACTACGCCCAGATTGACAGAGAGGCCCTCAGCCTGGTGTGGGGGGTGAAGAAGTTCAATCACTACCTGCACGGACAGAAATTTACTCTACTAACTGATCATCAACCTCTTGTCTCCATTTTCAACCCTAAGAAGGGCGTCCCAATAATGACAGCACAACAGCTACAGAGGAGATCCCTTTTCCTAGGGGCACACCAATATGACATCGAGTACAAAGGAACTAAACAGCATGGGAATGCTGATGGATTGTCGCGCCTACCGTTGCCGACGGTGGAAGAAACACCTGCAGTGGATCCTGTGGAGATATTCCACTCGACCATAGTCGAATGTCTACCTGTGACGAATGCAAACATAGAAAAGGAAACACGAAATGACCCGACACTCTCCAGGGTCTATGATTTAACGGTGAAGGGATGGCCAGCACATGGCAAACCACTGTTGCCAGCATTCTCGCCGAGAAGAGAACAGCTGTCAGTGTGCCGAGGAACCTTGATGTGTGGATCCAGAGTAGTAATTCCACTCAAATTGAAGGATAGAGTGCTCAATGAGCTTCATGAGGGTCATCTGGGAGGGGTAAAAATGAAGCACTTAGCCAGAGCGTTTGTGTGGTGGCCGGGAATCGATAGAGAAATCGAAGAGATGACCAAGAGCTGTACAGGATGCCAGAAGGTCCAAAACGCCCCACCACAAGCCCCTCTACATCCATGGGAGTGGCCCTCATCTCCATGGCAAAGGGTACACATTGATTTTGCTGGTCCATTTATGGACTCGGGCCGAGAAATTCAGTTGCGTGCGCCAGCCGTTAGCGCCTTAGGAGGAGTAGATCTCGAGCGCTAGGCACTTAGCGGCCGGGCGCAGCGCGATCTGCGCCTACGCCCAACTTCAGTAGACATTTAGCGCCGGCGCAAAGTGTTTGCGCGCGCTCAGCTGCGCGCGCAGATTATGATGTCATTTCCTCGTGCAACGCCCTTTGTGCGCCCCAATCCGGAACTTCAGTTGCGGCCGCCCAATGTGGGCATGGCGGTCCTAAGAACTGTGAAATGGAACGCAGCAGAGGCCATGCGGGCCGCGGGGAGCGCAAATTAAAGGGCACTTACCCTGAACTGTAAAGGCCAGCCATTTTGCAGCAATCACTCTTGTGCAACGGATTTATGGACAGAGACCAAGGAAGAGAGCTTACTGCTTTGGCCCAACATAGGAGAGGTATTTTTGGCTTCAGGCCAGAGCTTGGCAATTCGCCTTCATTGTGAGGTCATTGTTTGCCAGTATATTATGGGGGCTGCATGGGGTGCCAACCCTCAGTTTCAGCATTATGTGCAAAGGGCTCGCAGACGCTGTGTGAGAGGGGCAGCCCTGGCTAGACGCAGAGGGGGCAACAGGCGTCGGCAACGTAGGCCTTACCCACTCAGGGAATACCGCCAGCAGGTGTCCTATCTCACCATGCCTGCCGCGCAGTGTGTTAGGAGGCTGCGCTTCAGAAGGGAGGTGGTTGCAGAGATCTGCCAGCTGCTTCACAGAGATCTGCGTCCACAGCTGAGGTGCAGGACGTCTCTGTCGGTGGAAGTGAAGGTCACGGTGGCTCTGAACTTCTATGCAAGCGGCTCCTTCCAAGCCGCTGCTGGGGACATTGCTAACATATCCCAGTTCGCCGTGCATTGCTGCATCCGCCAGGTGACCAATGCCCTTTTCAGAAGGAGACACCAATTCATCTCCTTCCCCATGACCCTGGAGAGGCAGCAGCAGTGTGCAGTCGGATTTACAAGGATCGCGGACTTCCCCATGGTGCAGGGCGCCATTGACTGCACGCATGTGGCTTTGCGGGCACCTGTGGACCATCCCAAGGATTACCGCAACCGGAAGGGCTACCATTCCCTCAATGTACAGCTGGTGTGTGACCACAGGCAGCGCATCCTAGCTGTCAATGCCCGCTTTCCAGGCAGCAGCCACGATGCATTTATCCTGCGACAGACTACTGTGGCTGACATGTTCCAGGCACAGCCTCCCCCAAGAGGATGGCTTATCGGGGACAAAGGCTATCCTTTGTGTACCTGGCTCATGACCCCGCTCCGCGCGCCCAGGACCCCTGCTGAGGAGGCATACAACGAAAGCCATCAAGCCACTAGGAACATCATAGAACAAACGATTGGCGTCCTCAAGCAACGGTTCCGCTGCCTGGATCGTTCCGGCGGATCTCTGCAGTATTCGCCGGAGAGAGTCTCCCAGGTCGTGGTCGTTTGCTGCATGCTGCACAACCTGGCTATCCGCAGGACTCAGGCACTGCCACCTCACGCTGGAGCACCACCTCAGGAGGAGGAGCAGGAGGAGCATGAGGAGGAGGAGGAGGAGGAGGAGGAGGAGGAGTACCAGCCCAGGAGGGAGGCACAAGGTCCAAGGGCCGCCTGTCGGCGGCTTATTGAACGTCACTTCTAGGCCCCCTGTCAGGGAATGGCTTGTGGCAATGAAGGGACCTGAATGCAGCCGCTCCGCAAGCCCTCAGCCGGTTAAGGCAACAACCACTTCAAACATCAAACATGGACAAGCTGAATAAATAAAATGCTTTATTGAACAAACTCAGGGCTCTTCCCACATGAAACCCAAAAACAGACAACACCCCCAAAAAACAGTCACACACATGACTCACTCCCACAACCTGGGGAGGAATAACAAAACATTTCCACAAAAATGGCCTTCATCCTCGGCCTTACAAAAACAACCATCCCCATATAAAAACAACCATCCCCATATAAAAGCAACCATCCCCATATAAAAACACATTTGCCCACACCCTCTACTTTGTGGCCCGCGAGGGCGATTCCTTGTCCAGCCTTTTGCGGCCCCTGGCCGCCCTGCTGCTCCTCCTCAAAGTGTGCCCAGTGGCTGCTGCAAGGCTGGGGGAAGGCTCCTGAGGGGCACATGGCGTGACGGCAGATGCCCTTGGGGGTTGGCCTAGACGAGCTCTGGCCCTCGAGGGGCCGGCTGGTGACTGCTGCAGCTGTGGCTGGACAGCAGCAGTCTCTCCAGCAGCTCGTCGCAGCTCCACTGGGGGAATGGCAGTGGCGGCTGCAGGAATGGGGGCAAGCTGGCTGATGGCAGGCGCTCGCTGCTCGCCTGAGACACTGGCACTCGCCCGGGCCAGCACTGCAGCATGCGCAGCAATCTGCTGAAGGACAGACCGCTGTGCTGCTGCAGCGCGGCGGGTGCCCTGGCAATGCCTGGCTGACACAGCGAGTGTGGCAGCAGTGAGTGCCCGTACTGCCCTGGTCTGTGCCCGCATCAGATCAGCCAGTGACTGCACGGCACCACTGATCACCTGGCCACTCGCTGCGTGAGCTGCCCGAATTCCGCCCAACTCGCTGCCTGTGCTGCCCCGAATTCGGACCGACTCGCGGCCTGTGCTGCCCCGAATTCGGCCCGACTCGCGGCGTGTGCTGCTTCGAATTGCTCGAAACTCCTGGCCTGTGAGGCGCCGAAATCGGCCACACTATGAGCCAGGGACTCGATGGCCTCAGGCAACCGTGCCACAACCCCCATGAACTCGGTGTGCCGGCGATCCGAGTCCACGGACATTTGACTGGAGGTCGGACTCTCCCTCTGGGGAGAAGGCCGCCGAGCTGCCCGACCCTTCCCGCGTTGCTGGATGCCACTGGGCCCAGCAACTACACTCCCCTGCGACCCTTCCCCCCTCTGGGAAGAAGGCCGCCGAGCTGCCCGACCCTTCCTGCGTTGCTGCACGCCACTGGGTACAGGAGCTACACTCCCCTCCGACACTTCCCCCTGGCTCTCCTCCAGGGAAGACGTGTCCCCTCCATTGGCATCCCCTGGCGCGGCTGAGGGTTCCCCTGATGGGCCGCCTTCCTCTTCCTCCTCCTCCTCCTCCTCTTCCGAGGGGCTGTCACTGGCAGCTTCAGGGACCTCCTCCTCACCACCTGAAAGCAGGAAGGCACAAGAGTAGCTTTAGAGTGAGGAGAGGGCGTCAGCGAGGGAGGCATGAGTGGTGGCATTCAGCGCATTGGTCGGACAGTGGCAAAGGATGTAGATCTGAAGCGCAAGTGGGACGAGAGAGGTCCAAAAGGTGATGTCCTTACCATTGGTGCCCAGAACAGGGTCGGCATCTCCAGATGCAACGGGGCCAATCACCCGGGCACCCATGAGGCTACCCACGCGCTCTTCCAGGTCACTGAGCTGCTGGATCTGGGGACGGCCTCCCCCGGTCACAGTCCGGCTCTTCTGATTGTGTGCCAGCTTGGCCTGCAAGAGAAAGGACGGCCTCTAAGTACAGTGTGGTGCCCAGATCTTGTGTGCACTGCCTCCCATGGTCGAATAGCTTGGCCAGTGTGGTGCCCTGATCTTGTGTGCACTGCCTCCCCTGGTCGAATAGCTTGGCCAGTGTGTAAAGTGCAGAATGTGCAATTGATGTTCATGCCAGTCCCATAGCTGCTGGATGAGGGCTAGCCATTAGGGCTTTTAGGTCCCTTTGCCCATAATGTGAGGTGCACATGCAAGGATGAGGAGGACACTGGATAGGGGAGTCACCCTGACAATCCTTGTGAGGTCATTGAACTTCTTCCGGCATTGGACAGCGTTCCTGGGGACCTCGCTGTTGGATGTGACCCTGTGGGCGACCTCCCTCCAGGCTTTCCTGTAGACGCTGGTGGCAGGCTTCTTGCCACTGTCCGGGAACAAGAGTTTGCGTCTCCTCTCCAAAGCCCTAACCAGCACCCTCAAATCATGGCCAGAGAAGCGCTGCGCTCGTTCACGGGCCTTCTGCATCTTTCCCGGCGCTATTTCGGTTCAGCAGCGGTGTTTAGGCCTAGCTGGAGGGCTGCAGTGTCCAGGGTGTGGCAGCAGACGAACTCGACCCTTCCCCCTTTAAGAGCTGGCCGGCGCCAGGGTGTCTGCTGTCAATCAAGAAATGACCGCACCTGCGCTGCGCCCGGCCTCGGCGGTTTAGCTCAGCACCGCCGGCTTTGCGCCTAAAGATAGTTGTGTAACGCCAGTTTTAGCGCTCGAGCAAACTCTTAGGGCGAAGCTACTGAATATCAGCGAAGTGGCCTCGACTTTGTGCCGGGCGCAAACTTTAGCGGCCGCCCGACTTTTCCGCCCCAAAAGTGGCTATTGTTGAGATACCGCGGCAAACGTGGGAGTCGAGACCAGAGCTATTGAAAACACAACTGCTTTATTCCAACCACATGACAAGCAGGAACTAGAAAAGCCCGCGCATCCACTTAAATACTTCCCAGACAGGAAGTGCTCCCGGCAGCCTGTCCCTGCGGGAAACAAGTTGCTGGAGGAAAGGGCCCCCGGCTGGGGGCTTCTGCTTAGACTGTCTGTGCCGCCGTGAGCGGATTATGTCCAGTGGTGGCGTGTCGCCACAGAGCTCCCCCCAGAATCCGCTTAGGAGGAGTGGACGAGTCGTGACGGTGGTCTAATGGTTCTGCCGCAGCGGCTCTGAGTGGTCGCCGGTCTGGTTGGTTGGGTCGGGCGGTTCGCCGCCGGCTGTGCTGGCTTGCCGGGGGGACGGCCTCTAGTTGGAGGCTGGGCCACGGGGACCTGTTCCCCTGGTTCTGTGTGTGCTGGTTTGAACCGGTCGATGGAGACTGTCTCGACCCTGTCGCCGAGTCGCAGCTTGAAGACCTTGTCCCCGGTTTGCAGTACCTCGTACGGACCGTCGTACGGGGGTCGCAGGGGCCCGCGGTGCGCGTCGTGTCACACGAAGACGAAGCGCGCCTGCTGTAAATTTGGCGGGACGTGAGGTGCGAGTTCGCCGTGTCGGTTGACCGGAAGTGGGGCGAACTGCTGAGCGGAAGAGAAAGAGTCGAGCCGCTGCTGTTCGGCCGACCAAGGCTTGGTAGGCTCCGGAAGGAATTCGCCTGGGACGCGCAGCGGTTGTCCGTAGACTAACTCCGCTGCCGAGGACTGGAGGTCTTCCTTGACCGCGGTGCGTAGGCCGAGTAGCACCCACGGTAGGCGGTCAGTCCAGGTACTGTCCTGCAGGCCGGCGCGGAGTGAGGCCTTGAGTGACCTGTGGAAGCGTTCACAAAGTCCGTTAGCCTGCGGGTGGTACGCCGTGGTGCGGTGGAGCGTCACCCCGAGGTTGCGTGCTGTGGCCGTCCAGAGTTCGGAGGTGAACTGGGCGCCTCTGTCGGAGGTTATGTCGGCTGGTACGCCGAACCTCGCAACCCAGGTGTTAACGAACGCCCTGGCGATGTCGGCTGTGGTGGTGGAGGTCAGCGGCACTGCCTCAGGCCAGCGTGTGTAGCGGTCGACCATCGTGAGGAGATAAGTTTGGCCTTGCGATGGCGGCAGGGGACCGACGATGTCGACGTGTACGTGGTCGAAGCGGTGGCTGGGTACCTCGAAGTCTCCCAGGGGTGCTTTGGTGTGCAGCTGTACCTTAGCCCGTTGGCAGGCGAGGCAGGAGGTGGCCCAAGTCCGAACATCTCTGCTGAGGCCGCGCCAGACGAAGCGCTTGGAGAGGAATTTGACGGATGCGCGGGAACCCGGGTGAGAGAGCCCGTGGAGCACGTCAAAAACGCGGCGGCGCCAGGTCTCAGGGACAACCGGCCTGGGTTGGCCGAGTGAGACGTCGCACGTGACTGCCGTGGCTTCGGGCCCGTGCGCGACCTTGGCTAGGCGTAGCCCTGGCAGGCTGGTAGCCGCCGAGAGGAGGTCTGGGTCCGTGAGCTGGGCCGCTGCTAGTTGTGCGTAGTCGACCGCGAGGTGATTCGCACAGACGGCGGGACGGGAAAGGCAGTCGGCGACCACGTTGTCTCTACCGGAGACGTGCTGAATGTCCGTAGTAAACTCGGAGACGGCCGCGAGCTGGCGTTGCTGCCTAGCGGACCAGGGTTCGGTGTGCTTGGCCATCGCGTATGTGAGTGGCTTGTGGTCCACATACGCGGTGAAGGGGCGGCCTTCCAGGAGGAACCTGAAATGGCGGACCGACAGGTGGAGTGCGAGAAGCTCGCGGTCGAAAGTGGAGTATTTGACCTCCGGGGGGCGCAGTTGGCGGCTGTAGAAGGCAAGTGGCTGCCACGCGCCATTGACCCACTGCTCGAACACGGCCCCGACCGCGTGGTCGGAGGCGTCGGTGGTGAGCGCGACCCGGGCATCGGCCCTCGGGTGCGCGAGCAGAGTGGCGTCGGCGAGCGCATTTTTGGTGGCGTCAAAGGCGGCTGCCGTGTCAGTGGTCCAGGCTACGTCCATCTTGCCGGATTTTCCTCGGAGGGAGTCGTATAGGGGCTTCATGAGGGCTGCGGCTCTGGGGATGAACCTGTTGTAGAAGTTCACCATCCCGAGGAACTCCTGGAGGCCCTTGATGGTTGTGGGGCGGGGGAATTGCTGGACGGCCTGCACCTTGTTGGGCAGGGGGACAGCCCCAGCAGGGGTGATGTGGTGACCGAGAAAATCGATCTCGGTTAGGCCGAATTGGCACTTCGCCGGGCTGAGGATGAGCCCATGTTGGGCTAGGCGCCCGAACAGGATGCGAAGGTGTTCGAGGTGTTCCTGTTTGGAGGAGCTGGCCACAAGAATGTCGTCTAGATAGACGAATAGGAAGTTCAGGTCCCGGAGGACTGAGTCCATAAGGCGCTGGAAAGCCTGTGCTGCATTCTTGAGGCCGAAGGGCATCCTCAGGAACTCGAACAGGCCGAATGAGGTGATGACGGCCGTTTTGGGGATGTCCGCGGGGTGTACGGGGACTTGGTGGTAACCGCGCACCAGGTCGACTTTGGAAAAGACGGTTCGTCCGGCCAGTCGGGCCGAGAAGTCCTGGATGTGTGGCACCGGGTATCGATCGGGGGTGGTGGCGTCGTTGAGGCGGCGGTAGTCCCCGCAAGGGCGCCAGCCTCCGCCGGGCTTGGGGGCGATGTGGAGGGGCGAGGCCCAAGGGCTGCTGGAGCGGCGGATGATGCCGAGTTGTTCCATGGTGGTGAACTCGGCCCGCGCGATTTCCAGCTTGGCCGGGTTGAGTCTGCGGGCGTGGGCAGAAACTGGGGGGCCGGTGGTGGGGATATAGTGTTCCACACCGTGCTTGGCGGCTTTGGCCGAAAAGGTCGGGTTAGTGAGGGCGGGAAACTCAGCTAGGAGTGCCGAGTAGTCGTCCGTGGCTCTGGCGAGGCAGTAGGTCGTCAGGCCGGCCGAACGGGCCGGGGTAAAGGCGCCGGGGATGGGGGCCATAGTGTTGATGTCGACGAGGCGGTGCCTCGGAATGTCGACAAGGAGGCCGTGGGCGCGTAGGAAGTCGGCGCCGATGAGTGGGCAGAGGACCTTGGCTGTGAGGAACTCCCAGCGGTAGCGGCGGCCCGCGAGGTCGAGCGTGACCATGCGGGTGCCATATGTGCGGATTTCAGAGCCGTTGGCTGCAGCCAGTGTGATACCCCGTGTGCCGCGTTGGATCTCGAGGGCGGAGGCGGGGGTGATGCTGTGCTGGGCCCCTGTGTCGCACAGAAATCGGCGGTTGGTTCTGTCGTCAGTGACGTACAGTAGGGGCTCCTTCTGCCCCGCGGCCATCGCGGGGGCCGGTGCGGGGGGGGGTTTGAAGGTACACGGTGGCGTGCAGCATTGAGCCCTAGCGCCAAAACGGGTGTGGTAGTAGCAGTGACCCGGAGTGGTAGGGTGGTCGGGCCTAGCGGCCCGGGAAGACCGCGTGGTCGTTGCCGTGAGGTCGGGCACGATGTCGCGAGCGGCCTGTGCAGAGAGCAGCCGGTCGGCCTTTTCGGCTATATCATTCAGGTCCGTGGAGTCAGACTCCACAATGAGCGGGCGGATGCTGGCGGGGAGCTGCCGAATGAAAAGCGTGCGAAAAAGGGCGCCGGGGTTTTTGTCGTCTGAGAGGGACAGCATGTGGGAAAGCAGGTCTGATGGTGAAGCGTCACCAAGGCCGGGGAGGTCCAGGAGTTGGCAGTGGCGCTGGTAAGAGGACGTTTGAAATTTTTTAAGTAGCGCAGCCTTCAGATGTTCGTACTTGCCCTCCGTTGGTGGATTCTGCAGCGCCGCCCAAACCTTGGGGACTGTAGCGTAGGTGAGCGAGGCGACGAGGTAGTCGTACTTCGTGGCGTCGACTGTAATGCCTTTCAGCCGGAATCTGGACTCAGCTTGAATGAACCAGGCTTCGGCGAGGTTCTCCCAAAAGTCTGGTAATTTAACCGTGACTGCGTTTGTATCCGCCATGCTAGCTTAGGATTCGTCCTGAGCGTCAGGGTCACCAGTGTTGAGATACCGCGGCAAACGTGGGAGTCGAGACCAGAGCTATTGAAAACACAACTGCTTTATTCCAACCACATGACAAGCAGGAACTAGAAAAGCCCGCGCATCCACTTAAATACTTCCCAGACAGGAAGTGCTCCCGGCAGCCTGTCCCTGCGGGAAACAAGTTGCTGGAGGAAAGGGCCCCACGGCTGGGGGCTTCTGCTTAGACTGTCTGTGCCGCCGTGAGCGGATTATGTCCAGTGGTGGCGTGTCGCCACACTATACTGAATTTCTAGGCCCTTGTCTTTGAGTTATTGAAGGCACATCACCCAGTCCTGTTACACACGCAGTCAGTGCTGGGACACTCAGTCCTGTTACACACAGTCAGTGCTGGGACACTCAGTCCTGTTACACACAGTCAGTGCTGGGACACTCAGTCCTGTTACACACACAGTCAGTGCTGGGACACTCAGTCCTGTTACACACAGTCAGTGCTGGAAAATGCAGTCCTGTTACACACACACACAGTCAGTGCTGCGACACTCAGTCCTGTTACACACACAGTCAGCGCTGGGACACTCAGTCCTGTTACACACACAGTCAGTGCGGTGACACTCAATCCTGTTACACACACACAGTCAGTGCTGGGACACTCAGTCCTGTTACACACACAGTCAGCGCTGGGACACTCAGTCCTGTTACACACACAGTCAGTGCTGGGACACTCAGTCCTGTTACACCCACAGTCAGTGTTGGGACACTCAGTCCTGTTACACACACAGTCAGTGCTGGGACACTCAGTCCTGTTACACAATGTGATGAAATATTCCATTCATCACTCATTGGTATTCTCTGCCTGTGACTGTGGTTGGTTTCAGTTTCATTTCCCTTACCTCAGTTCCGTTTCCTCACCATTGTATTGTACTGTGTGTAGGGCTCCGCCCATACCTGGCCCCTATGTAAGCTGGCCCAGCCTGCATCACATCCAGTACAGCAGACCTCTGGAGGGAAGATACCTCTCCTCTGTGTGTTACCTTCTAAGTCAATAAAAGCCTTGTTTTGTTTCGCTAACATCGAGTCTCGGGTTTATTGAGGCACACAATTTTATTGACTTAATTTTCAACACAATGGATCAACTCTTGAAACCCGAACGTTTGGATTTGGACCAGCATGCTTCGGACGCATCGGCACGCTTCGGACACTGGTTTATGTGTATGGAATTCTTCCTGGACAATTCCGCAGCCGTCAAAGACGCTACGGACGCTGCGAGTATGAAACTCGGAATTCTGCGGAATTGGGTAAGCCACCGGGTTTACCCCCTCATCCAGGACGCCGACATGTACCCGGCCGCCTGCGACATTTTAAAGGCGCATTACCAGCAGCCTACGAATGAGGTGTATGCTAGGCATCTGCTCGCTACTCGCGCACAGCGACCTGGGGAATCGGTGGAGGAGTTCCTAGGCACCCTGAAAACGCTTGGCAAAGACTGCAAGTGCCAAGATGTAAAAGCCGCAGTGTACACTGACGAGCTTGTTCGCGATGCCTTTATCACAGGCCTCAGCTCCACTTACATCCGGCAGAGACTGCTGGAAAAAACGGGATTGGACCTGAAACAGGCTGCGGACACAGCGCGATCCCTGGATGTGGCCCAGAGAAACTCGGACGCCTACTCTTCAGCCCGCGCCGTCCACGCCGCCACGTGTGCACCAAGGGCGCCGCCATCTTGGAAGGCATCTTCCCCGCCCGGCAGCCCGACACCGTCGGGGCCCCGCTCTCCCTCCAGAAGCCCTACGACAGCCGCGACGCGTCGGGGACCCAACTGCTACTTCTGCGGGCAGCCGAAGCACACCAGAAACCTGTGCCCGGCGAAAGGCACCACCTGCTTTAAGTGCGGTAAGAAGGGGCACTTCGGGAAGGTGTGCAGAGGGAACCCCGCCGGAAAACCCGCCACCGCCGCGTGTGCGCCGTGGGAGCGGCCATCTTGGACGCCATCTTGCCCAACCTCGTGGGGTCCGCCATCTTGTGAGCAGACAGCGTGGATGCCATCTTGTCTCGATCAGGGCCCTACAGTGGCATCAGTCACAGTGGACCAGACCAGGCCGCACCCGCTATCCAAATCAATGGTGGACATCGAGGTAAACGGGTGCGGGGTTAAATGTTTAATTGACAGTGGAAGCACGGAGAGTTTTATCCACCCTGAACTGGCACAACAACTCTCCCTAAAGGTGGTCCCTACTCGGGGTACCATCTCTATGGCTGATAAAACCCAGACATCGACCATTATGGGTTACTGCACAGTACAATTGTCTGTTAACGGAACTGTATACGATAATTTTGAAGTACTAATCATGAAGAATCTATGTGCGAGCGTGATCTTGGGCCTGGATTTCCAGTGCTACCACCAAAGCATCACGCTCAATTACGGTGGGTCCCAGCCGCCCCTCACAGTGTGCGGTCTGGCTGCCCTGAAGGTAAAGCCGCCTTCGCTATTCACGAACCTTACCCCTAACTGCCGGCCAATAGCGACCAAAAGCAGGAGGTACAGCTGGGAGGACAGGCGGTTTATCGCGACCGAGGTAGACAGGCTCCTGAAAGAGCGCATTATTGAACGCAGCAACAGCCCGTGGCGCGCCCAAGTGGTAGTGGTAAGGGGTAGCGAGAAGAAACGGATGGTGATCGACTATAGCCAAACGATCAACAGGTACACCCAACTAGACGCCTACCCGCTACCCCGCATATCAGAAATGGTGAACCAAATCGCCCAATACCGGGTGTTCTCCACCATCGACCTCAAGTCAGCGTACCACCAGCTCCCTATCAGACCAGAGGACCGCCCGTACACCGCCTTCGAGGCGAACGGACGCCTCTACTAATTCCTCAGAGTCCCCTTTGGGGTGACGAATGGGGTCTCGGTCTTCCAGAGGGAGATGGACCGCATGGTCGATGACCACCACTTGCAGGCAACCTTCCCCTACCTCGACAACGTCACCATCTGCGGTCACAACCAGCAGGATCACGACTCGAACCTCGAGAGGTTCCTGAAAACCGCACAAAAACTCAACCTCACCTACAACGAGGACAAGTGCGTTTTCAACACCACGCGCCTCTGCATACTAGGCAGCGTGGTGGAGAATGGGGAAATCGGACCAGACCCCGACCGATTGCGCCCCCTACGGGAGCTGCCCCTGCCCAACACACCCAAAGCCCTGAAAAGGTGCCTGGGGTTATTTTCTTATTATTCCCAATGGGTCCCCAACTACTCCGACAAAGCCCGCCCCCTCTTGAAAGCATCCTCTTTTCCACTCCCTGCTGAGGCCCACACCGCCTTCAAAAGCATTAAGCGGGATATTGAGCGGGCCACGCTACAGGCAGTGGACGAGCACACTCCCTTTCAAGTGGAAAGTGATGCGTCTGACTTTGCCTTGGCGGCCACCCTCAACCAGGCGGGGCGGCCCGTAGCTTTCTTCTCGAGGACCCTCCAAGGGCCCGAGATCAGACACTCCTCCGTGGAAAAGGAGGCCCAAGCCATCGTGGAGGCAGTGCGCCACTGGCGCCACTACCTAGCCGGCAAACGCTTCACCCTACTTACCGACCAGCGGTCGGGAGCGTTTATGTTCAATAATAAACAGAGGGGGAAGATTAAAAATGATAAGATTCTTAGGTGGCGGATCGAGCTCTCCATCTTCAATTATGACATCATTTACCGGCCAGGGGCCCTTAACGAATCCCCCGACGCCCTCTCACGAGGGATGTGTGCCAGCGCCACCGGGGATCGGCTACAGACCCTCCACAACGACCTCTGCCACCCAGGGGTCACGCGGCTGTTCCACTTCATAAAGTCCCGCAACTTACCCTACTCGATTGAGGAAGTTCGGTCTCTGACGAGGAACTGCCGCACTTGCGCTGAGTGCAAGCCTCGGTTCTACCACCCAGATAGAGCCCACTTAATCAAAGCTACACGGCCCTTTGAGCGGCTCAGCTTAGATTTCAAGGGCCCCCTCCCGTCCGTCGACCGCAATGTTTACTTCCTGAACATTGTGGACGAATACTCCCGTTTCCCATTCGCCCTCCCCTGCCCAGACATGACCAGCGCCACGGTCATTAAATGCCTCAACAGCCTGTTCTGCCTGTTTGGTATGCCGAGCTACATCCATACGGATAGGGGGGCATCCTTCATGAGTGAAGAGCTACGCCAGTACATGCTGTCCAGGGGGATCGCCACAAGCCGTACCACCAGCTACAACCCCCGGGGTAACGGTCAAGTGGAGCGAGAGAACGGGACAGTATGGAAAGCAGTCACTCTAGCTCTAAGGACCAAGGGCCTCCCTATCTCCCGCTGGCAGGAAGTCCTCCCAGATGTGCTCCATTCGATACGGTTGCTATTGTGTACTGCCACTAATGCCACGCCTCATGAGCGAATGTTTGTCTTTCCCCGGAAATCCACCTCAGGCGTATCCATGCCATCATGGCTCTCCACCCCGGGTCCAGTATTCGTGCGAAGGCATGTGAGGGGCCACAAGACGGACCCTCTCGTGGAGTCAGTGCACCTACTCCACGCCAACCCCCAATACGCGTATGTCCGGCACGCCGACGGAAGGGAGGACACCGTGTCCATAAAAGACGTCGCCCCAGCCGGTAACGACAACAACCACGACAACAGCAGCAACAACGATCACAGCAACTCTTACCCACCCACTACTCTTTCATCACCCCCGGAAGAACATCGACCAACGGTACCCCCACCAACTACCCCTTCAACAACCCTGGCGGCACCCCCGGCAGAGACCCAGGAGGCCACCGGGGACACCCAGCCGACACCCACGGCACCACAACAGCCACGTCGGTCGCAGAGGACTATCAAACCCCCGAACAGACTAAATCTATAGAAGGGGTGAATGTGATGAAATATTCCATTCATCACTCATTGGTATTCTCTGCCTGTGACTGTGGTTGGTTTCAGTTTCATTTCCCTTACCTCAGTTCTGTTTCTTCACCATTGTATTGTACTGTGTGTAGGGCTCCGCCCATACCTGGCCCCTATGTAAGCTGGCCCAGCCTGCATCACATCCAGTACGGCAGACCTCTGGAGGGAAGATACCTCTCCTCTGTGTGTTACCTTCTAAGTCAATAAAAGCCTTGTTTTGTTTCGCTAACATCGAGTCTCGGATTTATTGAGGCACATCAGCGGTGACACTCAATCCTGTTACACACACACAGTCAGTGCTGGGACACTCAGTCCTGTTACACACACACACAGTCAGTGCGGTGACACTCAATCCTGTTACACACACACACAGTCAGTGCTGGGACACTCAGTCCTGTTACACCCACAGTCAGTGCTGGGGCACTCAGTCCTGTTACACCCACAGTCTGTGCTGGGACACTCAGTCCTGTTACACACACAGTCAGTGCTGGGTCACTCAATCCTGTTACACACACACAGTCAGTGCTGGGACACTCAGTCCTGTTACACACACAGTCAGTGCTGGGACACTAAGTACTGTTACACACACAGTCAGCGCTGGGACACTCAGTCCTGTTACACACACACAGTCAGTGCTGGGACACTCAGTCCTGTTACACACACAGTCAGTGCTGGGACACTAAGTCCTGTTACACACACACAGTCAGTGCTGGGACACTAAGTCCTGTTACACACACACAGTCATTGCTGGGACACTCAGTCCTGTTACACACACAGTCAGTGCTGGGACACTCAGTCCTGTTACACCCACAGTCAGTGCTGGGACATTAAGTCCTGTTACACACACACAGTCATTGCTGGGACACTCAGTCCTGTTACACCCACAGTCAGTGCTGGGACACTCAATCCTGTTACACACACAGTCAGTGCTGGGACACTCAATCCTGTTACACACACAGTCAGTGCTGGGACACTCAGTCCTGTTACACACACAGTCAGTGCTGGGACACTCAGTCCTGTTACACACACAGTCAGTGCTGGGACACTCAGTCCTGTTACACACACAGTCAGTGCGGTGACACTCAGTCCTGTTACACACACAGTCAGTGCTGGGACACTCAGACCTGTTACACCCACAGTCAGAACAGCCATTTATATTAGATAGCAGATGGAGCGTCGCACTGTTGCACCCTACCCCATCACAAGTCAGTTTCGGAGGGGGAGGAGTGGAATGTTTATAGTGTTAATCTCAATTTTGTTAAAATCATTCTGTGGAGAGACTGTGTTCTAAAAGAAGTAAAGAAAGACTTGTATTTATATGGCACATTTCATGATGTCCAAAGCACTTTACAGCCAATGAAGTACTTTTTGAAGTGTAGTCACTGTTGTAATGTAGGAAATGTGGCAACCAACTTGGGCACAGCAAACTCCCACAAACAGCAATGTGGTAATGACCAGGTAATCTGTTTTAGTGATGTTGATTGAGGGATAACTCCCCCTGCTCTTCTTCGAAATAGTGCCGTGGGATCTTTTACATCCACCTGAGAGAGCAGACGGGGCCTCGGTTAAACGTCTGATCCGAATGACAGCACCTCCGACAGTGCCAAGCTCCCTCAGCACTGCACTGGGAGTGTCGGCCTGGATTGTGTGCTCAAGTCTCTGGAGTGGGACTTGAACCCACGACCTTCTGACTCAGAGGCGAGAGAGTGCTGCCCACTGAGCCAGGGCTGACTCCTTAGGGGACGGATTCCCTGCGGAGAGGGGAAATCTGTTCCCTACAGTAAGTAACCGTGCTTTCATAAAGCACAGGCTGCTGCCAAACGTCCTGCTCACTGTAAAAACTCCCCCAGAAAGGATAGCAAAGCCCCTTTAAGACAGGTGGTACCTCAAGCGAGGAGCCCTCACACCCCTCGCAAACCCCCCCCCTTGCACGCTCCCTAATCGAGTCGCTCATTGACTCAGGACTTTCAGTTGCTGTTGGCCCGATAAAAGTTCGGCTGACCTCCCCCTTTGCCAGGTGACCTGACCACAGCTGCGTGTTTCTCCCCTGATTAACCAGCCTGGGACAAACAAGTGAGTTTGGCAGAAGGCTGCGTTTCAGGAAGAGCCTGTGATCTCTCGCAAACACCAGGTCACAGGCAGCCTCATCTCCGGCCTGCGCTGCTGTGAGCTGTTTGAACTATCTCTCCAGTCCCTGTGAGCTGCTGTCAGCCCAGCCCTGGTGCATCGCGAGATAAACTCTGGTGCCACTTAATCTGCGATAGCCATCGCATTCCGAGAAACTCAGCACCCGGGCTTTCTGCAAACTGTTTGTTTCTGCTCACTCCGGCTTTCAAATGCTTCAGCAGGAGAAAGAAGTTACTCTCTGGAGGGCCATGTTTGGTGTGATAGTCAACCCCTGCTAAGTAGACGACTGATTGCTCACAACTGACTTGAAAATATATCGGCCGTTCCTTCATCGTCGCTGGGTCAAAATCCTGGAACTCCCTCCCTAACAGCACTGTGGGAGCACCTTCGCCACACGGACTGCAGCGGTTCAAGAAGGCGGCTCACCACCACCTTCTCGAGGGCAACTCAGGGATGGCCAATAAATGCTGGCCTTGCCAGCGACGCCCACATCCCAGGAACGAATCATTAAAAAAAAATTATTGGGTGGGGGGGGGGGGCGGAGGGGGTCTTTATCAGTCAGAAACCCAACACAGTGTCGGAGTGTCTAAATTGAGCTACTTGTGGCTCAGTGGGTACCACTCTTGCCTCTGATATCAGAAGGCTGTGGGTTCAAGTCCCAGTCCAGAGACTTGAGCACAAAAATCCAGGACTGACATTCCCAGTGCAGTGTTGAGGGAGTCAGAGGTGTCGTCTTTTGGATGAGACATTAAACTGAGGCCCCCGTCTACCCTCAGTACGTCCCAAAGCACTTCACAGCCAATGTTGAGGTGCAATCACAGTAGGAAACGCAGCAACCAATCGGCCGCGATTTTGTACTCAGGTCTCTGGGGTGGGGACTTTGAACCCACGACCTTCTGACTCAGAGGCGAGAGCGCGCTATCCACTGAGTCACGGCTGACGCCTGAACAGGCAGAATCGATGGGCCGAATGGCCTCCTTTTTGCACTGTAATATTCTACAATTCAATGCAACTCTTCAGGCCGGCGACTGACGATTATGGAACGAATCAAGCTGAAGAGAACAAGGTTTAACTTGCATGAGGCTGGAATCAGAAAATGCCATTGAAGATTTTAAACAGGTACTACCTGAATAGAAAAGTGTATGGCAAATGTTTCCCATTGCTAGATCCAATGATCATCATGCAGAGCGCGTTACACGATGTTCATGCAACTAAAGTGCCTCAGGGCTCTCCTTTCACCACAAGTGTTTGTCAAACATTCTTTCACGGATGCGGAGACCTTTAACACGGATGTCAGTCGCCCAGTGGCCTCTTTTTACGATGCCAAATAGATCCAACGCTCACAACATCTAAACCTGCCCATCACGATGCAATGCACCAACATGCCCTGACTTCGCTTCCTGCCTCAGGCAGCACTTTAATGAATTAATCAAACAAGAAATCAAAGTGCGTCCTCCATTTTGGAATGAAGCTGTAAGTTGAATAAGAGGATCTTTTAAAAAAACTTCCAATCTTTGCCTCCCACCGAGGCCAGCCAGGAAGGATATCTGTGTTGCAAGGCCCTGATGTCACTGCAGAGGAACAGTTTCATGGATTGCAAGGTAGGCCCAGAGATTGGGTTGATCTACAAGCCACCTGGCTGGGTATGAAGAGTACCCAGCGGGTGGCATGATGTCCTGGAGTTGGAGAGAGTGAGTAGATTGGGCCGATACTCTCTGGAGTTTAGAAGAATGAGAGGTGATCTTAATGAAACATACAAGATACTGAGGGGGATTGACAGGATAAATGCTGAGAGGCTGTTTCCCCTGGCTGGAGACTCTAGAACTAGGGGGATAGTCTCAGGATAAGGGGTCGGCCATTTCAGTCTGAGATGAGGAGGAATTTCTTCACTCAGAGGGTTGTGAATCTTTGGAATTCTCTACCCCAAAGGACTGTGGGTGCTGAGTCTTTGAGTATATTCAAGGCTGAGATCGATAGATTTTGGGGCTCTAGGGGAATCAAGGGGATATGGAGATCGGGCGGGAAAGTGGAGTTGAGGTCAAAGATCAGCCATGATCTTATTGAATGGTGGAGTAGGCTCGAGGGGCCGAATGGCCGACTCCTGCTCCGATGAGTTCACGGTTTTTTTCATCAATATGAACAAATTGCTTTCCTGATACAATATGGGGCCGTACTTTTCAATAAGAAATATTCAGCTGGACTTCTGTTCGCTAAAATGTATCTCTCAGGAGTGTGATTGATAACTTGGCTACAAGGTGATACACTGCTCCAGATCGCAAACATGCATATTCAGCCTTAATCCGCAATACTGACATGATAGTCAGTCCAAAAACTCACCACCCTGCCTCACAGCAAATAAAATCTGGCACAAAAATCAGAAGTTCTATCTGGAATAGGTTATGTTGACTAACTGGAAGATCAGACTATCTGGCACATCATATGCAACTATTAATATAACACTTTGCCCAACATCTGACTCCCGAGTCCAAGTTGTTTATGTAAATAGTGAACAACAGTGGTCCCAGCACCTGTCGCTGTGGAACACCACTTACCATCTTTTTATATTCCTTAATAATTTAATGCTTTAGTTTCTTTTTGCCTTCTTTTTTTACTGTTTTCCTAACCTTTTTGTATTCCCTTTTGTCATCCTCTCCTTTGTTGTCTATGTACTTAGTGTATGGATTTTTCTTTAGTTTCAGAGTTGCCCTTATTTCTTTACTCTTCCATGGTGTGTCATTACTAGCTAGTTTGTTCTTGCATTTTAGTGCGATATATTTCTCCTGGACTCTATTGATCACCATTTTAAATGTTTCCCACGGCTATTCAATTTCATTGTTTGACAGTAAATTTTTCCAGTTTATTTCCCTAGTTCCATTCTCATCAGCTTTTTTTCCAATTTATTACTTTGGTCTTTGTTTTACTTATGTCCATCTCAATCTTTATCTTAAAACGTATTGGGGGGAAAAATTGGCTCGTGCCCCCGTTGGGGCAATAACTTCGCCGGGGCGCTACATTTGGCGTCTCGAAAAAGTTAACGCCCCGCCCCTGAAATTGAATGGTAGCGCCCCAAGCAGGAGGCGGGGCGCTACTGGAAGCGCTCACCCTCCATCCTGGGGCGCTCCCATTGAATATTGCGGCGCTACGTGCAGCAGCGCCATGCGTGTTGGCACGTGGCACCGCGGTACTGCAGGCCGCACTCCCCTGATTAAAGGGGAGGGGCCTAGCCCAACGCGCACTGGGGCCCTGCTGGCCCACCGGGGAGCGGGGTGCCAGCAAAAGAGCCCGGCACTCAAGAGGAGCGCCGGGCTGACCGATTGCAGCTGGCACTCTGCAGGAGGAGGCCAGAGGGGGCAGGTGCTGGCAGGCAGCCCCAAAAAAATGGCCGCCCGGCACCTGCCCTTTAATTTGCGCCACCCTGTCAGACACAGCGTCCGGTTGTAGGTCAGGGGGCACGAGCCAAGTTTACGGCCAGGGTGCAAGGGAGGTGCTGCGCACGGCAATGACGTCATCGCCAGAGGCGCAGCGCCGTGGGGAGCTACTGGCTGCCGCCGGCGCTAACCTCCCGTTGAATTTCACGGGAGGCATTAGCAGCGCCGTGCCCAGGCGCTAGGGGCTTTGAGCCCCGGGGCGCTAATGGGAGGTGCAAAGCAACCAAATGTTTCCCCCATGATGTTGTGATCACTATTGCCTAGATGTTCCCGTATACTTATTTCTCTTATCTGTTCAGTTTCATTTCCCATTGCTCGATCCAGCAGTGTTCCCTCTTTTGTTGGGCTTTATACATAATGGGTAAGAAAGAAGTCCTGCACACATTTTTAAACTTCTTTTCCTGCCCCCTTTCATTACCTCTTCTTGCCAGTTTATATGGGAGAAACTAATATCTCCCATTAGAATTATTTTATGTCCTTTCACACATTTCACACATTTGTTTACATATTTCTTCCTCCACTTCCTTTCCACTATTAGGTGGTGTGTGGTTTACCCCTATTAGCGTGACCAATCCCTTTCTGTCTTTTATTTCAATCCATATGAATCCTGTTTCTAACCTTCTGTTAGTTATGTCCTTTTTTCTACTGGCATTATATTATCGTTAATTAGTGCAGCTACCCCATCCCCCTTCTTCCTTCTCTATTCTTTCTGATTATGTTATAACCTGCAATATTTAGTTGCCAGTCCTGTTCTTTGGTAACTGGAAGGAACAGATTTAAAATATTCACTAAAAGAACAGTGGGAGAGGGCAGGAGCATTATTTTTTAATGCAGAGGGTTGTTAGCAGAAACTCAGCTAATCTAGGCAATTACAAACTAGTTACTTTAACATCCATGGTAGGAAAAAAATTCTAGGCCGCGAAATTTCGGCTCCTTTGTGCCTGTCGTTAGCGCCTCCGAGGCGCAAAGGGCTTCTCGCCCGGCGGGGCCGCTAATAGCGCCTCCCGAGAAATTTGGCAGGGCACTACTGAGGCGCTAGCCGATAGCGCCGCGCCCTCGCCAGTAGCACCCCGGTCCGCTGCACCACCAGCGATGATGTCATCAGTGTGCGCCGCGACACCTTAGCGCCCCACAGCCGAAATTCAGCTGCGGGTCGCGAGCTGGGCCTACCTCCGCTCACGGGGCGCTAATTAAAGGGAGGTGCGGCCATGACGCGCGCCGCCATTTTATTTTTTTTGGATGACCTCCATGTCGGCCCTCCATGGTGGCCCTTGGTGTGGTCGTGGCCACCATCGCGCAACCCGGCACCGCGTCTCGGTGACGGGCTCCAGCCACGGCACCATGCCGCCCTGGTGGGCTAGTGCGGGCCATCGGAGGCCCTGCAGAGCTCGCAGCGTCCCTCCCCTTTAACAGAAGGGGAGGGGAGGTGAAATGCGTCAGTGCTACGTGGAGCAGCTGCGTAGCACTCTGGCACTACTGCACTTTGTGCCCCCGACACTGCCCCGAGAAGAAGTGGAGCGCCCGAGATAGCACTCCACTTCCTCGCCGGGGCGGTAAGCAGAATTTAACAGCCGGGCCGGTACTTCCGCACCAGGCGCTAAATCTCCAGCGATAACTTGGTTACCGCCACCTCTCCTCCTGCAGCTCCCCCTCTCCTCCTGCAGTCCACCCTCTCCTCCTGCAGTCCACCCTCTCCTCCTGCAGGCCCCCCCCCTCTCCTCCTGCAGTCCACCCTCTCCTCCTGCAGGCCCCCCTCTCCTCCTGCAGGTCCCTCTCTCCTCCTGCAGGTCCCCCTCTTTCCTCCTGCAGGGGCCCCCTCTCCTCCTGCAGGTCCCCTCTCCTCCTGCAGGTCCCTCTCTCCTCCTGCAGTTCCCCCTCTCCTCCTGCAGTTCCCCCTCTCCTCCTGCAGGCCCCCCTCTCTCCTCCTGCAGTTCCCTCTCTCCTCCTGCAGGTCTTCTCTCCTCCTGCAGGTCTCTCTCTCCTCCTGCAGTTCCCTCTCTCCTCCTGCAGGCCCCCCCCCTCTCCTCCTGCAGGCCCCCCTCTCTCCTCCTGCAGTCCACCCTCTCCTCCTGCAGTCCACCCTCTCCTCCTGCAGGTCCCTCTCTCCTCCTGCAGGCCCCCCTCTCCTCCTGCAGTCCACCCTCTCCTCCTGCAGGTCCCTCTCTCCTCCTGCAGGTCCCTCTCTCCTCCTGCAGGTCCTCCACTCCTCCTGCAGGTACCATTAGATCAGGACGAATCCCAGCTGCGTTATTTCCTAGTTTGCCTTGATGATGTCCTCTTCTGAGCCTTGCGGATGAATTATTTATGTAAATATGAAATATGAAAATGTCACTTCATATTTGCATCCGTGGAACGGGTTTCTTTTGAAGATATAAAGGCATTGTTATGTATTACGATATTTCTAAATTTCATAGAATAGTCTATCACCAATAAGAAAGTCTTGCATTGATACAACATCCTTCACAATCTTGGGACGTCCCAAAGCGCTTTACCGCTAATTAAATACTTCTGAAGTGTAGTCACTGTGGTAATGGAAGAAAGATGGCGGACAATTTACGCACAGCAAGATGCCACCAACAGCAATGACCAGATCATCGTTTTTTTTTGTAGTGATGTTGGTTGAGGGATAAATATTGGCCAGGACTCCCCTGCTCTTCTTCGAAATAGTACCGTGGGATCTGAGAGGGCAGACGGGGCCTTGGTTTAACGTCTCATCCAAAACAGCACCTCCGGAGATGGGCATAAATGATCCCACGGTACGATTCGAAGAAATGCAGGGAAGTTCTCCTGGTGTCCCGGCCAATATTTATCACTCAACCAACATCACCAAAAACAGCTTATCTGGCTATTTCTTGCTGTGTGTAAATCAGCTTGTCACATTTGCTTAGCTGACAGAAGCGACCGCACATCAAAAGTACTTCAGTGACTTTGGGACGTCCTGGGGTCATGAAAGGCTCTACATAAATGCAAGTTCTTTGTCTTTCTTTCTTTCGCCACCCTCCAATTTTTTCACTCCTCTCCTTGAAGCCACTGATTGATGCTGGGATTCCAGACCACGGGCGGCATTATTCCCGCTAAGCCCCGCGGCCTGCCCGTTTAAATGGGTCGCACAACTAGTTAAAGGGCCCGCGCTCAAAAAAAAAATTGATGGGCCAGCCTCCAGTTCCACTCCCAAGTGGCCATTGTTCAGGTGCAAGGCTAAATGGTGAGTGATGTAAAAAGATTACTGAGCACTTGGTGTGAGTATAAAACAAGGCTTTAATCAACTGTTTCACAACCATGAGATTCTAGTTACATCACTAGTTCCTGGTTACAGAAATGTCCTGAGCAAGCTGGGCCCACACCTGAGTATTTATACTCCTTGGATGGCGCCACCAGCTGGCCGCCCAGTGTTATTTCATGAGTCATTTCTCCATGAATGGTAAGATTCATGACAGTGAGCGTCAGCAGGAGATCCAGTGGTGGTAGGACTTGGTCCTGTTCTCAGTTGATGTCCACGCACATGCTCATTCTAATGTGTGTGGTCATCGAGCAGGAACCCTGGCTGATTTCTCCTCCCTGAGGCCATTTGTAGCAGCTGAACCAAGATCGACCAACTACGGACATTCTTCTTCTTCTTAGGCAGTCCCTCGGGAACCGAGGATGACTTGCTTCCGCACTAAAAATGAGTTCTCAGGTGACTGATGAGTCCAATGCGGGACCTACAGTCTCTGTCACAGGTTGGGGCAGGTGGGTGGGGTGCTTGGGTTGACGTGCGCTCCTTGCGCTTGGCTTCCACTTGCTCCCGGTGAAGAGACTCGAGGTGTTCGGCGCCTTCCCGGATGCTTCTCCTCCACTTTGTGCGGTCTTGGGCCAGGGATTCCCAGGTGTCGGTGGGGATGTTGCACTTTTTCAAGGAGGCTTTGAGGGTGTCCTTGAAGCATTTCCTCCGCCCACCTGGGGCTCTCTTAAAGTGGAGCCGAATCTGGGATCGGTGTGACTCAGTAACACACAGATCTAACCTGTAACGTCATAAACCCTTGTCAAAATATCAGCAACACCGTAATTATAACAGATGGTTTTCGCCTCTGGCAGTGTTGGGTTGAATGAGGTACCACAGGGATCTGTCCTGGGCCCCCAGCTGTTCACAATTTACATTAATGACCTGGATCAGGGAGTCGGATGCAGCATTTCCAAATTTGCAGACGACACTAAACTAGGAGGGGGGGTGGGCTCAGAGGAAGAGACCAGGAAGCTCCAGAGCGATTTGGACAGACTGGGCGATTGGGCGGATAAATGGCAGATGCACTATAATGTGGACAAGTGCGAAGTTATCCACCTTGGGTGCAGGAACGGGAGGGCAAATTATTATTTAAATGGCAATAGATTGGGAGAGGGGGAAGTACAGAGAGACCTGGGTGTTCTTGTACACCAGTCACTGAAGGCGAGCATGCAGGTGCAACAGGCGGTCAAGAAGGCAAACGGTATGCTGGCCTTCATAGCAAAAGGGTTAGAATACAGGAACAGGGATACCTTGCTGCAGCTGTACAGGGCACTGGTGAGACCACACCTCGAGTACTGTGTACAGTTTTGGTCGCCTCATCTGAGGAAGGATGTTCTTGCCATGGAGGGGGTGCAGCGGCGATTCACCAGGCTGATACCAGGAATGGCGGGAATGACCTATGAGGAGAGACTATGTAGTTTAGGGATGTACACACTGGAGTTTAGAAGATTGAGAGGGGACCTCATAGAAGTGTATAAAATTCTGACAGGTCTAGACAGACTGGATGCAGAAGGAATGTTTCCCTTGGCGGGTGAGAACAGAACTAGAGGACATAATTTAAGGATAAGGGCTAAACCATTTAGGACAGAGATGAGGGGGAATTTCTTCACTCAGAGAGTGGTGAACCTGTGGAACTCATTGCCACAGAGGGCAGTGTACGCCAGCTCATTAAATATATTTAAGAGGGAATTAGATATATTTCTACGGGCAAAAGGGGTTAAGGGTTACGGAGAGAAGGCGGGGACGGGATACTGAATTAAAGGATCAGCCATGATCTCATCGAATGGCGGAGCAGGCACGAAGGGCCGAATGGCCTACTCCTGCTCCTATCTTCTATGTATTTCTATGTAAAATAAAAGTCTATCTACAGATTGTTCCCTGTAGGCACCGCACCCAGCCCAAAGCCTAATGGGATGTCATTGGTTTGGGATTGACGTGGATAGCAAATGTCATAAATAATTCCAGCACAGCCTTGTGCTCATCCCCCTAATAACAGCGTGTCAAACTGCAACCCCATAATTATTGAGTGAAGCCGAGTTAAAGGACCTTTCCCCCAAAGAGTTTTGAGGCTGAGATGGAGAATGTGCAATGGCAGTCTTCATGTTTGGGCGGCACTCCCTGCACTCTTGTCTTCCTGATTTACATAGCATTTGTAGCACAGAAACTGGTCTACCTTTACGCCACATGAGCCTCCTCCCATCCTTCATCTCACCCTATCAACATATCCTTCTAAGACTTTCTCCCTCATGTACCTATCTAGCTTCTATAGCATCTATGCTGTTCTCCTCAACTACTCCACTTGGTAGTGCATTTTAACCACTCTCTGGGTAAAGAAGTTTCTCCTGAATTGCTTATATTTATGTCCTCTAGTTTTGGACTCCCCCCACAAGTGGAAGCATCTTCTCTACGTCTAGCCAATCAAACCCCTTTATCATCTTAAAGGCCACTTATCATGTCGCCCTTAAGCCTTCCCTTTTCTAGTGGATAGAGCACCGGCCTGTACAGTCTTTCCTGATAGTTGTGCCCTCTCAGTTCTGGTATCATCCTTGTAAATCTATTTTTCACCTTCTCCAGTGATTTAGGCCCGTCACACGGTTTTCATCGTCCCCCTAGTGGTCTAAGGGGTAATGGCACAGCCCCATGTGATACCAAAGGCGCGATCTTGCCAGCCCTGGGGAGGCGGGTATGGACGCGGGACTGCCAGGAAAATGGCAGAATTTGGGGCGGGTCCCTCCAACCCGCCTCCGTGCCATCTTGCCAGGAGGCGGGTAGCCGACCCGTGCCGGGTCCTATCTCCTTGGAGGCGGGAAGGGGATTACAGGCACCTAACTGCCTGTTAACAGGCAGATAAGAGGATTATCCCCATTTTGCCCACACAAGTGCAGGCTTCCCGAAGGCTGCGAACCCCGCCAGGGTCACCGAGGCGAGCAGTGGGTCTGCGGGGGTCGGAGGGGTGCAAAAGTGCGCTGTGAAGGTAAGTGATGGGTGCAAGTGTGGAGAGGTGAGTGTGTGAGGTAAGTGGAAAGTGTTAGAAAAAGTTTACTTACCTTTGTTTCTTCCTGCAGGCTTCAATCGTTGGGGATGCGGAGAGTCTCGCATCTCCGCGGCAGAGATGATAGATGGCCGCTGCATTCTCCAATGCAGCAACCAAATAATTTCTGCTAAAGAAAGAGGTTTGGTGAGTCTTGAGTACAAGAACTCATCAAACTACAGAGAATGTCCGTGTTTGACAGCTTCACAGGGCTGTTACATGATGACAATTCATCTGTCAAAAATGAAACGTCATACGCTGATGTTCTCTATAACCAGCTTTCCCTTAATTAGCCTGCTGAGCCCGCTGGGCGGGCTTAACAAGGTCAATCAAGGGAAAATAGCGTGGGTTGGCCACAAATCGGTGGAGGCGGGACATAAACCCGACAAGTGGGAGTCCCGCCTCCAACGCGCCCCCATTGGCGAAATCGCCTCCTATGTCTCTACACACCAGAGGTTCAATTCCTAATCTATGCTGAGTCCACTGGTCTTGGCTGGGTCAGTAATAGGGGCTGTTACAATTTTTAAAAAAAATTAATTTGTGGGATATAGGCGTCGCTGACAAGGCTAGTATTTATTGCCCATCCCTAGTTGCCCTTGAGAAGGCGGTGGTGCATCTCCCAAACCCGCGACCTCTACCACCTAGAAGGACAAGGGCAGCAGGTGCGTGGGAACACCACCACCACCAAGTTCCCCTCCAAGTCACACACCATCCTGACTTGGAAATATATCGTCATTCCTTCGTCGTCATTGGGTCTAACTCCCTTCCGAACAGCATTGTGGGAGTACCTTCACCACACGGACTGCAGCGATTGAAGAGGTAGCTCACCACCACCTTCTCAAGGGCAATTAGGGATGGGCAATAAATGCTGGCCTTACCAGCAATGGCCACATCCCATGAATGAATAAAAATAAATGTGGTGAAGGTGCTCCCAAAGTCCTGTTAGAGAGGGAGTTCCAAGGTTTTGACCCAGCGACGATAAAGGAACGGTGATATTTCCAAGTTGGGATGGTGTGTAACTGGGAGGGGAACTTAGAGGTGAAGGTGTTCCCATGCAGCTGCTGCCCTTGACCTTCTGGGCAATGGAGGTCGCGGGTTTGGGAGGTGCTGTTGTAAAAGCCTTGGAGAGTTGCTGCAGTGCATCCTATGGCTAGTGCACACTGCAGCCACGGTGCGCCGGTGGTGGAGGGAGCGGATGTTTAAGGTATCAATTGGCATTAGTGCCTAGGGGTTGGAAGAAGGAAAAAATCAGCCTGGTTCTGATCCAAGGCCCCAAGTGTATGCGTGGTTGTTGTGTGACGCTGGGCTGTGATGCCCTTCATGGGCGAACTCCCTGCCGACCCTCTGCCTAAGCTCAGACATGAGGAACAGCCATTTGGGTGGGGTATGGAAGAGCAATTGCTGATCCTGGAACTGAACCCCAGCAAGACACACTCCAAGAGCGAGAAGTGGGAACAAAGGTGTTGGAGTGTCTGCCCATTTCAGGTGCAGGAAGCAGTGATCACAGACACTGGAACTAGTAGAATGGGCAGACAAGTAGCAGATGGAATTTAATACAGGGAAGTGTGAGGTGATGCATATTGGCAGAAGGAACAGGGAGAGGCAATATACACTTAATGGCATAATTTTAAAGAGTGTGCAGGGACAGAGGGACCTGGGAGTTAATGTGCATAGGTCCCTGAAGGTGGCAGGACACATTGAGAGAGTGGTTAGCAAAGCATATGGGATCTTGGGTTTCATAAATAGAAGTATTGAGTACAAAAGTAGAGAAGTTATGCTGAACCTTTATAAAGCGCTGGTTAGGGCACAACTGGAGTATTGCCTCCAGTTCTGGTCACCACACTTTAGGAAGGATGTGAAGGCCCTTGAGAGGGTGCAGAGGAGATTTACCAGAATGGTTCCGGGGATGGGGGGTCTTAGCTACAAGGACAGGTTGGAGAAGCTGGATTTGTTTTCATTAGAGCAACGGAGGTTGAGGGGTGATTTGATTGAGGTGTACAAGATTATGACAGGTTTGGATAGGCTAGACTGGGAAAGGCTGTTCCCACTAGTTGATGGTACAAGGACTAGGGGACACAGATTTAAGCTTTTGGGCAAGAGATACAGGGGGGATGTGAGGAAAATCTTTTTTACGCAGCGAGTGGTGAGGACCTGGAACTCGCTGCCGACGGAAGTGGTGGAAGCGGAGACACTCAATGTTTTCAAGGGGAGACTGGATAGGCACTTGAGGGAAATAAACTTGCAGGGCTACAGGGATAGAGCGGGGGAATGGGACTGACTGGATTGCTCTACAGAGAGCTGGCACGGACTCGATGGGCCAAATGGCCTCCTTCTGTGCCGTTTTGACTCTATGACCTTCCACCAGATCATCTCCCCAGTTCTTCCGTGAGTGTCATGCATTCCAGTCCTGGAGGATGAAATATCTTTGCCTCAGGGTCAGGTGCCCCTCAGGCCAGTAGAGTTAGATGCAGAGCAAAGCTCCCTCCCTCGCTATGGCAACCAGGTGCCTTAACAGCAACTTTCATTCCAGACTATGTCAAACTGGCACTCACACCTTCCTCGGCTGTACTGTACCAGACGGGAGTGAATCATTCCATTTTAACTGCTGTGTACTGTACACATACAGGAGGTGACACTGAGACACACACGCGCCGTACAGTACCAGATGGGAGTGAATCGTTCCCTATCACCCTCTGTGGCCTTTAGGGGGGATTTGGGAAATTGTTTGTGCGTCAGCTGTGGCTCAGTGGGTAGCATGCTCTTGCCCCGGAGTCAGAAGGTTGTGGGTTCAAGTCCCACCTCAGGGACTTGAGCACAAAAATCCAGGCTGACACTCCAGTGCAGCGCTGAGGGAGTGCCGCACTGTCGGAGGTGCCCTCTTTCATATGAGACATTAATCCGAGGCCCCAACTGCTCTCTCAGGTGGATATAAAAGATCCCATGGCACTATTTCGAAGAAGAGCAGGGGAGTTCTCCCCGGTGTCCTGGCCAATATTTATCCCTCAATCAACATCGCTAAAAGCAGATTATCTGGTCATTATCACGTTGCTGTTTGTGGGAGCTTGCTGTGCGCAAATCGGCTGCCACATTTCCTACATTACAACACTTCAAAAGTACTTCATTGGCTGTAAAGCACTTTTGGGACGTCCTGACGTTGTCAAAGGCGCTATAGAAATGCAAGTCTTTCTTTCTTCATTGGCCTCCACGCATTAGCACCAGCCTGTAATTTATGAATGTAACATTTCTATTTTCAAATGGTGTGGATGACACAGATTAGCAAACATGGCAGAGAAGGTTCATGTCTCGGAGTTGTCAGGGATGTTTTTTGAAGAATTTAAACTCTCTCTGAACATCTTTGTTGTATATATAAACAAAATCAAGGGAAACTCAAAGTTCTGAGCAAAACCTTTAACTGAGCTCGGCTACAGACTTTCCCAGTGGTCTCCAGAATTGCCCTACACTCTCCACCCTCCCCACAAGGCTCCTGGGGAGCAACACGACGAGAAAGAATTTTCATTCACCTCTTCCCAGCTTTCAGCAATGCTCGTTGCTGCCAGCTTAACCCATTAACTTCCACCCCTCCTGCGCAGCAATGCTGGCTCACGGCTTTTAACCGCTGCGACTCTTCCCCACTCCCTCCGCAAATTGTTCGGCCCCCCCTCTTAAAGGGGGCTCCCCCCCACCCCCCCTTTCCGACAAAGGGTCTGCGCGGGAACGACTTGCAGTTGTAAGAACCCATCGGTATCAGCGAGGCTGCTGCAGGATCGGATAAATGAAATTCGAGGGCGAGGAGCAGGCAGAGCGGACAGAAGGAAGGAGCTGATAAAGAAAGCCAAAAAGAAGTCTTTAGTCAGTTATTTAAAGCGGGAGTGAGGGGGGTACGTGAGATGGTTTAGGGGGGGAGGGAGGTCCAGGAGGATAGATGGCAAAAAGAAGAGCCACTAATGCTGGTATGAAAAAGACGAGGAACATTAAACCCAGAACTCGAAACCTGTCTTTTCAGGTGCTGATCAGTTTGCTGTGGATTTGCAGCATTTTAAGTTTTCAGTCCTTATCAGCGGATAGTGTCTGCTGTCCTCTAACTAGACACCTTGTGCTAAACATAAATAAACAACTTCCATTTATTTAGCTCTTTTCACGACCTCAGGACGTCCTAAAATGCTTTGCAACCAATGAAATACTTTTGACGTGTAGTCACTGGTGTAATGTAGGAAACACAACAGCAATTTGCATTTATATAGCGCCTTTAACATAGTAAAACGTCCCAGGGCGCTTCACAGGGGCGGTTATCAAACAAAATTTGACACCGAGCCACATAAGGAAATATTAGGGCAGGTGACAAATAGGTAGATTTTAAGGAGTGTCTTAAAGGTAGAAAGAGAGGTAGAGAGGCGGAGAGATTTAGGAAGAAAATTCCAGAGCTTAGGACCTCAGCAGCTGACGGCACGGCCGCCAATGGTGCAGCGATTAAATTCGGGGGTTCATAGCAGCCAATTTGCGCACAGCAAGCTCCCACAAACAGCAATGTGATAATGGCCAGATCATCTGTTGCTTAGGTGTTGGTTGAGGGATAAATATTGGCCAGGACACCGGGGAGAACTCCCACTGCTCTTCTTCGAAATGGTGCTGTGGGATCATTTATGTCCCCCCCGAGAGAGCAGACGGTGCCTCGGTTTAACATCTGGTCCGAAAGGCGGATAAATAAAAATGCAGATTTTGATTTTCTGCGAGTGTAAAACGGGTGAAAGCGAACCTGCAGCCCGCTTTACATCGCTCCCGGTTGAGTTCGATGGGAATAAAAAGCAGGAGAGCCGCAAAAACCGGCTGCAGACTCGCTAACACCCATTTTACAGCAACATGCAAAGTCAGAATCTACCCCAAGGTGCTTAAACTATCGACAGGAGACACATCGAGAAGGCGTCGTCCTGAAGAGCCAACGCTGCTTTAATCATTCTGTTCACACGCTGACCTGAGCTGTTATTGCCCCTCTGACGCTTGTGCAGGTGTGTAGTCCACATGCAAGAGAGGAGGATCAGTATTCAGCCAGTTCAGTGAACTGAGCTGTCGCCTCCAGACTCGACTGTTCCAAAGCTCTCCTGACCGGCCTCCCATGCTCCACACGCCATAGCCTTCAGCTTATCCCAAACTCTGCTGCCCCGTGTCCTATCCCGCACCAAGCCCCACTCACCAATCACCCTTGGCCTTGCTGAGCTCCATCGGCTCCAGTTTAAGAAGTGCGGAGGCTGCTTGCGTGCGTTTGCTGTGCTTCGGTGTCCCTCGGCCACCCACGCATTTCAGAATCAGGATTGTTTTTTTGGACGCAGCTCCCTGATCTCTCCTGCCAGTGAGCTTCCCCAGGAAGCCAGCAACGTTTCCACCTCCGACTGCTGCCTACTCGAGCGTGTTCCAAAATTAGGAGTTGGGTTTGCACAGGAAGTTAAAAAATAACCGTGGTATAAAAAGCTGGAAGCAGAGCGAGACTGTGGTCAGAATCTGTGTGCGATTGACCACATAACTAAACGGAGACTGAGTGAAAGTCAGAAATCCTTTCCTGGCATATTTATTTATATATATATGCTATTTTCCTAATTCCCCACTTGCCACCCCTTCCTCCTTGGGAGACCGGGATGATCCAGACCTGACGACCCTCCAAACGGCCTTAATATTGAATGTTGGTTGAATTATGTCAAAAACCCCATCCCAATTTCTCAGGTCAATGGTTCTGGCCACCTTCAGATAGCCCAGTATAGAGAATCATAGAATCGTAAACAGAGGGAGGCCATTTGCCCCATCGTGCCTGTGTCTTTGAAAGAGCCATCTAATTAGTCTCACTCTCCTGCTCCTTCCCCATAGCCTTGCAATTCTTTTCCATTTCAATTATTTATCCAATTCCTGTTTGAAAGTTACTACTGAATCTGCTTCTGCCACCCTTTCAGGCAGTGCTACCAATAATAATCCAGTAGATATGCAAAAACTTATCCTGCCATTATGTCACAGATGTATCTAAACGCGGATTTGAATGAGGGTTGGCTTGTCGTCAGAATATTGTGGGATAGCAGCCACTTCACTTCCACTTCCTGTCTCTCCAGAGCTATCAGGTCATTATCAACAATGAACCTCAGGTAATACTTTCTCTGCTCAGTGACTGAGACATCTAAACCCTGGGGTACCACACCTCACATCTACTGGACGGAGAATAGCCCAATAAGCACATGCCGATTATTCATAAGAACATAAGAAATAGGAGCAGGAGTCGGCCATAGTCCCCTCGAGCCTGCTCCACCATTCAATAGGATCATGGCTGATCATCGACCTCAACTCCACTTTCCTGCCCGATCTCCATATCCCTTGATTCCCCTAGAGTCCAAAAATCTATCGATCTCAGCCTTGAATATACTCAAAGACTCAGCATCCAAAGCCCTCTGGGGCAGAGAATTCCAAAGATTCACAACCCTCTGAGTGAAGAAATTCCTCCTCATCTCGGTCTTAAATGGCCGACCCCTTACCCTGGGACTGTGCCCCCCTAGTTCTAGACACACCAGCCAGGGGAAACAACCTCTCAGCATCTACCCTGTCAATCCCCTTCAGAATCTTATATGTTTCAATGAGATCACCGCTCATGTTTCTAAACGCCAGAGAGTATCGGCCCAATCTACACAATCTCTCATCATAGGACAACCCTCTCATCCCAGGAATCAATCTAGTGACCCTTCGTTGCACCGCCTCCAAGGCAAGTATATTCACCGAACATCACCTAGCGTGAAGAGAGCGGAGCAGAGGACCAGCGTATGTTTTTTTATTATTCATGGGACGTGGGCGTCACCATCCCTAATTGGCGGTGAGCCACCAATGCTGAAGGTACTCCCACAGTGAGTAGCGGTTTGATACAACTGAGAGGCTTGCTAGGCCATTTCAGAGGGCAGTTAAGAGCCAACCACGTTGCTGTGGGTCTGGTCAGACCAGGTCAAGATGGCAGATTTCCTTCCCTAAAGAACATTAGAGAACCAGATGGGTTTTTACAACAATCCGGTAGTTTCATGGTCACCATTACTGGTACAAGCTTTGAAAATGGGATTTGAACTGATGTCCCCAGATTATTAGTCCAGGTCTCTGGATTACCAGCCCAGCAACATAACCACTAGGATACAGGAAACTCTCGATTTACTGGCACCTAAATAACCGGAAATCTCTGTTAACCGGCAAAATTCAGGAGTAGGTTCAGGTAAGTTTTACTTCATATTAGTGGCAGTTCCTGGATCTGTGGCGTGTAACTGGGGCTCCTACACTTGTTGCTAAGCAACAGGGACGCTTGGTCTGTGGCCGGAGTTCCTGCAAATGTTGCTAAGCAACAGGGAAGCCTGGATTTGTTGCTGTGTACGGGGCTCTCGTACCTTTTACTATACCTCTCTGTAATCCGGACTTTTGATAAACCGGCACCACACCGGTCCCGTCGGTGCCGGATACCAAAGAGTTTCCTGTACAGTACTCCATGCGCTGACAGCTCCCGCTCACACAAATGTTCGCCAACCACTTCACACACCAGCTGACCCCCAGTCTTCTCCTTTCCTCTTGGTGAATCATTGATTTTTCTAGGTACAGTTCCACCTACGACCCTCTGGTACCTAGTACTTTGGCCAGGAGTCCATTACTCATGTGTGAGCCCAGACAGTGTGTCGATAGGATGTGGGGAACACCACAACCAGGTCCAGGCCCAGGCCTGTCCTCGGCTGGGGTCCTTTTCCCAAATTGGTATTTTGCACAGGTGTCCATTATTCGTTGTATCTTACCTACAAGAGAGAAACTAAGAGAGACGGAGAGAGAGAGAAAGAAAAAGAAAGAGACTGAACAAGAAATAAAGTGAGTGAGCTATAAAGAAGGTACATAAAGGGATGAAAGAGGAGGAGAAGGAAAGGGGCACTAAATTAAGGGGATTCCCAGTATGTTGGGATCCCACCGCCAATGGATGGCAGAGATGGGGAAATTCATCCTCTGGGTTATTGAATAGAGAAGGGGTGAGTGTGTGGATATATTGAATGGAGAAGGAGAGAGTGTGTGGATATATTGAATGGAGAAGGAGAGAGTGTGTGGATATATTGAATGGAGAAGGAGGGAGTGTGTGGATATATTGAATGGAGAAGGAGGGAGTGTGTGGATATATTGAATGGAGAAGGAGGGAGTGTGTGGATATATTGAATGGAGAAGGAGGGAGTGTGTGGATATATTGAATGGAGAAGGAGGGAGTGTGTGGATATATTGAATGGAGAAGGAGGGAGTGTGTGGATATATTGAATGGAGAAGGAGGGAGTGTGTGGATATATTGAATGGAGAAGGAGGGAGTGTGTGGATATATTGAATGGAGAAGGAGGGAGTGTGTGGATATATTGAATGGAGAAGGAGGGAGTGTGTGGATATATTGAATGGAGAAGGAGGGAGTGTGTGGATATATTGAATGGAGAAGGAGGGAGTGTGTGGATATATTGAATGGAGAAGGAGGGAGTGTGTGGATATATTGAATGGAGAAGGGATGAGTGTGTGGATATATTGAATGGAGAAGGAGGGAGTGTGTGGAGAGCTTAGGGTCCAGGCAGCTGAAGGCACGGCCGCCAATGGTGGAGAGATTAAAATCAGGGATGCGCAAGAGGCCAGAATTGGAGGAGTGCAGAAATAACGAAGTGTTGTAGGGTTGGAGGAGGTTACATAGAGTGTGTGAATATATCAAATGGAGAAGGGCTGCTACACAACAGTTTTAATGGCCAGGATATTCCGATCCTTACGGGTGTGTACGAGCTGTGTGCCCACCCGCAGGGACATCGGAAATGCCGGTTTCAGGCATGCACAGCGCATGCGCTGAAAACCGGTATTTCCGATCCGTCAAGAATGCTCTCGACAGATCGGACGCCTGCCCTGGAGAAGGGCCTCTGCGGGGGGAGAGTTCCGCTTTCTGGAGACCCTCCGCCCGCAGAAAACCCTTACAATTCTTACGCCTGGTAAAAGCAGGCATAAGGCCTGCTTTTACCAGGATACGAGTTGAAAAAATTTAAAAAGAAAAAAAAAATTTCACTGATTTATCATTTAAAAATACTTTTAAAAAAAGGTAAGTTTATTTTTAGCCCCGTAAAAAACTTTAATTATTTTTTTCAAAGAATAAAATTTTTGTTTAAAATACTTAATTTATTGTAATTTCAAGTCATTTTAAAAATGTGATTAAAAAAAAAATGTATTTAAAGTTTTACTATGTTTTTGGGGGTGATCTCCATTCATATATTCGACAGGTCTTCCTGTCAAGTGTATGAAGGGAGATTCCCTTCTTTGACTGGCTCCCCATGGCCCACGTGATCCCAGGGACGCTGCGAACTACCTGCGCCTCTGGGATATGTGGGCCCTGCACATTTGGAGTTTGGTGAGGCCCAGGAGCCGAAGAGTGTGCGTCCTGGGGGCCCTCAGGTAAGGGCACAGATTTTTCCAGATCGCAGGCCCCCACCCGCGGGGAGGCCTGCGATCGGAAAATACGGGCCAATGTGTCAATCGATATCTTGTTCTTGATCTTTGCCAGGAGGGACTGACTGGCTGGTGAGATAGAACACAGAACTTCACTTTCTTGGGGCAGAGTTCAGAGAGTTTCATCATCTGATGAGTGCTACCTGCCCTGGGAGTACTCGATGCTGGCATTGGTTGCAAAGAAGCATATAGTAGGAATTAAAGAAAGAAAGACTTGCATTTATATAGCGCCTTTCACTCACCACCGGAAGTCACACAGAATCACAGAAACCCCACAGTGCAGATAGAGGCCATTTCGGCCCATCGAGCCTGCACCGACACATATCCCACCCGATCCCCGTAACCCCTACACCAACACATATCCCACCCTATCCCCACATATTTAATCCCCCCCCTAACACTAAGGGTCAATTTATCATAGCCAATCAACCTAACCCGCACATCTTTGGACTGTGGGAGGAAACCGGAGCACCCGGAGGAAACCCACGCAAACACGGGGAGAATGTGCAAACTCCACACAGACAGTCCCCCGAGGCCGGATTCGAACCCGGGTCCCTGGCGCTGTGAGGCAACAGTGCTAACCACTATGCCACCGTGCAAGTCCCAAAACACTTTACAGTGAATTAAGTACATTTTTTCTTTTTTTGAAGTGTAGTCACTGTTGTAATGTAGGAAACCCGGCAGGCAATTTGCGCACAGCAAGCTCCCACAAACAGCAATGTGATAATGACCAGATAATCCGTTTTAGTGATATTAATTGAGGGATAAATATTGGCCAGGACGCCGAGGATAACTCCCCCTGCTCTTCTTCAAAATAGTGCCATGGGATCTTTTACGTTCACCTGAAGGAGTAGTCGGGGCCTCAGTTTAACATCTCATCCAAACGACAGCACCTCTGACAATGCAGCGCTCCCTCAGTACTGTCCTGGAGTATCAGCCTAGATTTTTTATGCTCAAGTCCCTGGAGTGGGACTATGAGCCCACAACCTTCTGACTTGGAGGCAAGCATGCTACCAACTGAGTCACAGCTGACTCTCCTATGTATTAACATGTATGTATGTCATCCAGATTAACAACCTCTCTGAAGGCAGCACTTGGGAAAATGTTGAAAGTAATGCAACAGGCAGTGAAAGCTCTCAGCTTTGTCCAGTGAGCCTTACACTGTGCAGCACTCTCTCCGGGGCATCAGCTTCTGTGCAAGTCACTAAGTGGAGGGCGGGACTCCGTAGTCTCAAAACAGTAGTACGTCGGAAAAGTACAGGGCTCTGATGGATAGCAAGAGAGCTTAGATTTAATGCCATCTCTCTCAGCTGGCCTGATTGCAAGCCATAGCTGAATAGTCTGTTTCAAGCTTCTTCAAGGTACAGGAAACTCTCGATTTACCAGCACCTAAATAACCAGAAATCTCTGTTAACCGGCAAAATTCAGGAGTAGGTTCAGGTAAGTTTTACTTCATATTAGTGGCCGTTCCTGGATCTGTGGCTGTGTAACCGGGGTTCCTGCACTTGTTGCTAAGCAACAGGGAAGCCTGGATTTGTTGCTGTGTACAGAGCTCTCGTACCTTTTAACTACACCTCTCTGTAATCCGGACTTTTTGATAAACCGGCACCACGCCGGTCCCGTCGGTGCCGGATAAAAAAGAGTTTCCTGTACACAGGAGACCTCTTTAATGAATGCGATGCCAAATTTCTGGGGTTGGCCTAAGCTGAATGAGCTAACTCTTTAAAGAGTCATCTAGACATTTTCATTCCAACCCACAGCCTGCCAGGTATCTCTCTTCCTCTGACTCTGCCCGGGGTACCGTTCCACACTGCTGCCTGATACCTTACCCAAGTGGTCATTCTTCATGTTGGGCGCTGGTAAGATGTCTGACAATGAATGGGCATCACACACATGCGCCACCCTTTCCAGCAGCTGCCAGTTTCTTTCTCTGCCATTGATGCCATCCACACACTACGCCTACCAGCGAGAGCGCCTAACATTGTAAGGGAGGGGAACTCCTCACCTCCGAGGGCATACTGCAACGACTTGCAAACGTATGGCACCATTATCAGAGAGGAAAATTGATGTGCCATCAATAACTCAAGGACAAGAAGTTAAAGGATTCAACTGAAGGCTTTTAATCGCTAAGAACATTGCACGTCATTCCACATCGGATTCGGCTGGCAGAATGACTCATACAGCTCTTGAGGCCTTTATATGACAAAAGACAGGGGCGGAGCCAATACACCCAATAGGGAAAAGGGGGCAGTACACACAATACAATGCAGGTAAAACACAGGGGCTGATGAAGACATATATTTCATCACAAAAACATCCCAAGACGCTTCACGGAGGGGTGATCAGACAAAAATGGACGCTGGTCACAGGAGGAGATGTTGGGAGGACTTAGGACAAAAGCTGGCCTAAGAGGTGTGCTTTTTCTTAGGAGCTTACAGGAGGAGAGGAGAGGTGGAGTGGCGGAGGGGTTTCGGAGGGAATTCTAGATCGTGGCACCTAGGCAGCACAGTCACCAGTGGAGGGGCGGGGAAGGGTGTGCAGGTTGCACAAGAGGATGTGAATGTTAATGGGCTTCCATTGAAACACCAAAATACACAGGCCTCCATCGCTATTGGCCCTACAGAGGCCAAAGGTACACTATTCTTTTGGACACTACGGGAATCAAGGGATATGGGGATAGTGCGGGAAAGTGGAGTTGAGGTCGAAGATCAGCCATGATCTTATTGAATGGCGGAGCGGGCTACAGGGGTCGTATGGCCCACTCCTGCTCCGATTTCTTATGTTCTTATACAAGCAAAATCAGAGAAAGCAGCCCTCATTGGTGAGGGGTCACAGTGTGGACCACTCTCCCAACACCCTAACCTATGATAGGATTAGACACTAGGCTTTGTTAATTAAGGGATAGAGTTGATTGAGGGCATTCTATACTGAACCGCAGGAAGATGACTTCAATCCCTTGCCGGTCCTAAGAAACAGAGCGAGGAGGTTGAAGACATAGAGAAAAAACCAAGCTAATTATTGACTACACTGTCAGGGCAGTGCTGGTACGCTGAGGCACTGAGTCGGACAGCGCTAGCACTGGGGACTCTTCCTCTCTCTCGCCCACAATTTCTGAAATATTACCAAGAATTCCTCTACTAGCTATGGGTAGGGGCATTACTGAATTAGCGATCTTTTCCTCTGTTCAGTAATTTTTAGTAAATCATAAAAGAACACGCTTTACATACTGCTGAGTATAATGAACCCTCATCCCATTCTGAGATCACAATCCCGTGGAGATCTCACCCCATATTGGGATCCAATCTCGAGGAACCCTCATCCCATACCGAGATTCCAATCTCGAGGAGCCCTCATCCCATACCGAGATCCCAATCTCGAGGAACCTTCACCCCATACCGAGATTCCAATCTCGAGGAACCCTCACCCCATACCGAGATCCCATTCTTGAGAAACCCTCATCCCATATCGCGATCCCAATCTCGAGGAACCCTCACCCCAAACCGAGATTCCAATCTCGAGGAGCCCTCATCCCATACCGAGATCCCAATCTCGAGGAACCCTCACCCCATACCGAGATTCCAATCTCGAGGAGCCCTCATCCCATACCGAGATCCCAATCTCGAGGAACCTTCACCCCATACCGAGATTCCAATCTCGAGGAACCCTCACCCCATACCGAGATCCCATTCTTGAGAAACCCTCATCCCATATTGCGATCCCAATCTCGAGGAACCCTCACCCCATACCGAGATCCCAATCTCGAGGAGCCCTCATCCCATACCGAGATCCCAACCTCGAGGAACCCTCATCCCATACCGAGATCCCAATCTCGAGGAACCCTCATCCCATACCGAGATCCCAATCTCGAGGAGCCCTCATCCCATACCGAGATCCCAATCTCGAGGAACCCTCATCCCATACCGAGATCCCAATCTCGAGGGGCCCTCATCCCATACCGAGATTCCAATCTCGAGGAGCCCTCATCCCATACCGAGATCCCAATCTCGAGGAACCTTCACCCCATACCGAGATTCCAATCTCGAGGAACCCTCACCCCATACCGAGATCCCATTCTTGAGAAACCCTCATCCCATATCGCGATCCCAATCTCGAGGAACCCTCACCCCATACCGAGATTCCAATCTCGAGGAGCCCTCATCCCATACCGAGATCCCAATCTCGAGGAACCCTCACCCCATACCGAGATTCCAATCTCGAGGAGCCCTCATCCCATACCGAGATCCCAATCTCGAGGAACCTTCACCCCATACCGAGATTCCAATCTCGAGGAACCCTCACCCCATACCGAGATCCCATTCTTGAGAAACCCTCATCCCATATTGCGATCCCAATCTCGAGGAACCCTCACCCCATACCGAGATCCCAATCTCGAGGAACCCTCATCCCATACCGAGATCCCAATCTCGAGGAACCTTCACCCCATACCGAGATCCCAATCTCGAGGAGCCCTCATCCCATACCGAGATCCCAATCTCGAGGAACCCTCATCCCATACCGAGATCCCAATCTCGAGGAACCCTCATCCCATACCGAGATCCCAATCTCGAGGAGCCCTCATCCCATACCGAGATCCCAATCTCGAGGAACCCTCATCCCATACCGAGATCCCAATCTCGAGGGGCCCTCATCCCATACCGAGATCCCAATCTCGAGGGGCCCTCATCCCATACCGAGATCCCAATCTCGAGAAACCCTCATCCCATACCGAGATCCCAATCTCGAGGAGCCCTTATCCCATACCGAGATCCTAATCTTGAGGAACCTTCACCCCATACCGAGATCCCAATCTCGAGGAACCCTCATCCCATACCGAGATCCCATTCTTGAGAAACCTTCATCCCATACTGAGATCCCATTCCCGAGGAGCCCTCATCCCATACCGAGATCCCATTCTCGAGAAACCTTCAGCCCATACCGAGATCCCATTCCCGAGGAGCCCTCATCCCATACCAAGATCCCATTCCCGAGGAGCCCTCATCCCATACCGAGATCCCATTCTCGAGAAACCCTCATCCCATACCGAGATCCCATTCTCGAGAAACCTTCAGCCCATACCGAGGTCCCTTTCTCGAGAAACCCTCATCCCATACCGAGATCCCATTCTCGAGAAACCCTCATCCCATACCGAGATCCCATTCTCGAGAAACCTTCAGCCCATACCGAGATCCCATTCCCGAGGAGCCCTCATCCCATACCGAGATCCCATTCTCGAGAAACCTTCAGCCCATACCGAGATCCCATTCTCGAGGAGCCCTCATCCCATACCGAGATCCCATTCTCGAGGGGCCCTCATCCCATACCAAGATCCCATTCTCGAGGGGCCCTCATCCCATACCGAGATCCCATTCTCGAGGAACCCTCACCAAGATCCTAATCTCAGCCGATTGAACCAGTGGCCACTGTCCAGATGGTACGACTCTCCTCCTAAGGACCAGTTGAAGAGCAGATCATCAGAGTAAAATGGGGGACCCTCCAGCACACCTTATGTTTAGACTTACCATAACCCAGTGCTCTCTTATTGTTCCACAATGGTGACTTTCTTGTTCTCCTCACAGCAGTAACCCTCCAGTACCTTACCCAAGCGGCTATTCTTCATGAGTGAGCCGGGACAATGATTGTTGGGGGCTATTCCTCCATGTGGGCTATCATAGGGAATCCCAATTTCATTCATACATGAAGCCCACACATGTGCAGTAGGGAGTGGTCAGGAGTCCAAATCCTGGCTGAATTTTCTCCCCCTTAGCGTGAGCACAATGAAGCCAGCCATAGTGTCCCTAGTACCATCCAACTGGGATCAGCTAATGCAATACAAATAGGATCAAACCTTCACCTGCCTGCTCGTATGACTCAGAATCATTATGCTGTCCAGTAAATCAGAGCACAAAAGAAAGTTGTGAATGTGTTAACTAGTGCACTGCGCATGAGGGCACACCTTCCTACATTGTTCTATGGAACATCTGAAGGATGAGTTCATGGAATGACTTGGCTCAATTTCTGATTATTTGTCATTTTCTTCCTGGTCTGACTGAATAAAGCCTGAAAAGCTGCTGCACCTTGTCGCTTGAACTGTTGTCGAATGTTACATGCCTTCAGGAACAGCTCTGCGTTATTATAGGTTACATACAGCAACCTGGGCGTATTTCATGTCCTCCACATATAGGGGTAGAAATTCGGGTACGCCCATTTCTGGGCGGGTGTGGGGGCTCGGGGAACCATCCCTGCACCTGAATGGTGAGGCCCATCCAGTTGCCGAGGTGTGAAGAGCCCGCTGCTGCTGCTAGCATCGTCGGGAACCTCAAGTAAGTGAGGACCTGGTCAGGGGGATATGGGGCCGTGAGGGTCAAAGGCCGGGGGTCGGAGGCCGTGGGAAGTCTGAGGCCGGGGAGGGTGGGTGGGTGGTCGGAGGCTGAGGTGGATCTCAGAAGATCGAAGGCTGAGGGGATCGGAGGTCAGTGGGGTCAGAGAATAGGGGGATCAGAGGCCCGGGGGGTGGGGGGGTCGGGGGTTGGGGGTTCAGAGGCCATAAGAACATAAGAAATAGGAGCAGGAATAGGCCACTTGGCCCCTCGAGCCTGCTCCGCCATTCAATAGGATCATGGCTGATCTTGGGCTCAAAGCCACTTCCCTGCCTGCTCCCCATAACCCTTCACTCCCTTATCTTGTAAAAATCTGTCTATCTCTACCTTAAATATATTTAATGGCCCAGCCTCCACAGCTCTCTGCAGAGAATTCCACAGATTCACGACCCTCAGAGAAGAAATTCCTCTTCATCTCAGTTCTAAAAGGGCGACCCTTTATTCTGAGACTGTGCCCCCGAGTTCTAGATGCCCCCACGAGGGGAAACACCCTCTCTGCATCCACCCTGTCAAGCCCCCTCAGTATCTTATATGTTTCAATAAGATCACCTCTCATTCTTCTAAACTCCAATGAGTATAGGCCCAACCTGCTCAACCTTTCCTCATAAGTCAACCCCCCTCATCTCTGGAATTAACCTCGTGAATCATCTCTGAACTGCCTCCAATGCAAGTATATCCTTCCTTAAATAAGGAGACTGACGTAATAAAGACTCACTACGTACTTGGTTGAACATAAAGCAAGGCTTTAATCGACTTGTAACAAAACATGGAGGTCTAGTTAGTAGTCACTAACTTCCTGTTTCCAGATTGTCTCTGGCCAAGTTGGGCCCACGCCCGAGTATTTATACTCCTTGGACGGTGCCCTCAGCTGGCCTTTCAGTAGTACTTCCTGAGTTATTTCTTGTAGAAGTTGCGATTTATGACAGGGACCATGAGGGTCAAAGGCCGGGGTCAAAGCCCAAGGAGGCCCGGGGTCGGTGGGGAGGTTTTAGGAGGCATGGGAGAGGGGCGATGTCAGTGGCCAGAGGGGAGTGGCGGCAGCCCGCATTCTTTAAATGTAGGGTCGGGAGGAGCAGGCTGTCCCGAGCCCTAGTTTCCCTGAGTGCAGCCAGTTGAGATATTGCCCATCCTCGGACCCTCAGTGACCAGTGGGCTTTATCTCCTCACTGACGCTCAGTCCCCAGTGGACGGGGGGAGGGGGGGGTGGAAGGGAGGGTGGCCTCAGACCTTGGGTACAGGGTTAGCTTTGCTGCTGATGAAAGTCTAATGACTCTGATAATGAATCTTCCGCATTCTGAGACACAGGCTTAACTGGAAAATTTCAATTTTAAAAGCAGCCTGCTGGTGGCTGGTTTAAGTTTTCCTAATTTACAGTAGCCCAGTCAAAGTGCGAGTTAGGATACGGGCAGCAGAATTTTGGATGAGCTTTCAGTGAGGAACTGTGCCATGTAGTGTGACGCTGAGTCACACAGGGCAGGTAAGTCACATGATCGGTGGCCGCGCTGATCCCAGCTGCAGCAGCAGTTTTGGAGATACATAAAGTATTTACAGCACAATAACATGCAAATGTGTCTCAGGGAACCCGGGCTAAAGAAGGGAACACTCAGCCAGGGCACGGCCCCTCATCGCTATCTAGTGACCCCTGCGGGAAGTCCATGTGCGGGGATGTGGGGTGAGGATTGGATCGGCCTCAGCTACTCAGGCCCACTGGCTTACCGCTTTCCCGGAATAATGTACAGGATTGCGCAACGCAATCCTGTAATAATCCCTGGACAGTGCAGTAATCTCATGTCATGATAATGGAATAAAAAGAAAGACTTGCATTTATATAGCGCCTTTCACGACCTCATAAGAACATAAGAACATAAGAAATAGGAGCAGGAGTAGGCCAATCGGCCCCTCGAGCCTGCTCCGCCATTCAATAAGATCATGGCTGATCTGATCCTAACCGCCAATCCACTATCACAGAACCATCTCCTGAATCTAACAGAATTAGACACACGAAATAGGAGCAGGATCAGGCGACACGGCCCCTGGGCCCGCTCCGCTACCCACAGGGCCATGTCCGATTCGAACCTAGACTAATGTCCAAATTCCTGCCCGCTCCCCGTAACCCTTTATTCCCTTTACTTCTAGGAAACTGTCTATTTCTGTTTTAAATTTATGTAATGATGTAGCTTCTACAGCTTTTTGGGGCAGCATATTCCATGGACCTACCACCCTCTGAGTGAAGTAGTTCCTCCTCATCTCAGTTTTGAAAGAGCAGCCCCTTATTCTAAGACTATGCCCCCTAGTTCTAGTTTCACCCATCATCGGAACATCTTCCCCGCATCCACCCGATCCGGCCCCTTCACAATCTTATATGTTTTAATAAGATCGCCTCTCATTCTTCTGAACTCCAATGAGTAGAGTCCCAATCTACTCAACCTCTCCTCATACGTCCATCCCCTCATCCCCGGGATTAACCGAGTGAACCTTCTTTGTACTGACTCGAGAGCAAGTATGTCCTTTCTTAAGTATGGACACCAAAACTGTACGCAGTATTCCAGGTGCGGCCTCACCAATACCTTGTACAACTGAAGCAATACCTCCCTATTTTTATATTCTATCCCCCTAGCAATGAAAGCCAACATTCCATTGGCCTTCTTAATCACTTGCTGCACCTGCATACTAACTTTTTGAGTTTCATGCACCAGGACCCCCAGATCCCTTTGTACCTCAGGACGTCCCAAAGCGCTTTACAACCTACGACGTACTTTTGAAGTGTCGTCGCTGTTGTAATGTGGGAAATGCGGCAGCCAAATTACGCACAGCAAGCTCCCACAAACAGCAACAAATGAACGACCGGTTCCATCTGTTTTAAGTCCTGGCTGAGGGATAAATATTGGCCAGGACACTGGGGATAACTCATAGGTAGACTCATAGAGTTATACGGCACAGAAAGAGGCCCTTCGGCCCATCGTGTCTGCGCCGGCCATCAAGCCCTGTCTATTCTAATCCCATTTTCCAGCACTTGGTCCGTAGCCTTGTATGCTATGGTGTTTCAAGTGCTCATCTAAAACTTTCAAGTGCTCCCAGCTGTTCTTCGAAATAGTGCCATTGGGATCTTTTACGTCCACCTGAGAGAGCGACGGGGCCTCGGTTTAACATCTCATTCGAAAGACGGCACCTCCGGCAGTGTAGTGCTCCCTCAGCACTGCACTGGGTTTGTCAGTTTAGATTATGTGATCAAATCTTTGGAGTGGGACTTGAACCCACAACCTTCTGACTCCGAGGTGCGAGTGCTACCAACAGCCACGTAAAGCCGTGATCCTAATGATAAACTGACTGAATCGTGCAATGGGATGCCCCAAAACAGCAGCAGCAATCCCAGAAATACACATATTCCATGGGTTAAAAGAGAATTGAAGCTGGGCAGTCCCTGTAAAGCAGCGGCTCTGACATGGCCAAAGGTCTGCTGGCATGGTCTTGGTTTTCAAACTGTGGGCCTTGGGGATTCCAGGGGATCCTCGCGGTCAGAATGGGCATTAACCAATCTGCACAATAGCAAAATACTGCGGATGCTGGAAATCTGAAATAACAACAGAAAATGCTGGAAACACTCAGCAGGTCAGGCAGCATCTGCGGAGAGAGAAACAGAGTTAACGTTTCAGGTCTGGGACCCTTCATCAGATCAACTACCAACAGCCTGTTGGTGTTTTGGGAATTCAGTCAGTTTAGAATTAGGAACACTGTTTTACGTGGCTGTTCGTAGTTCTGAAGAAGGGTCTCCGACCTGAAACGTTAACTCTGTTTCTCTCTCCACGGATGCTGCCTGACACGAAGGATCTCCGACCTGAAACGTTAACTCTGTTTCTCTCTCCACGGATGCTGCCTGACATGAAGGATCTCCGACCTGAAACGTTAACTCTGTTTCTCTCTCCACGGATGCTGCCTGGCCTGCTGAGTGTTTCCAGCATTTTCTGTTGTTATTTCTAACCAATCTGTACCTGGGCAGGATTCAGTGCCCTTAGGAGAAATGATTGAATAGAGGTGTTCAAAATTATGAGGGGTTTTGATAGAGTAGGTACATACGAACATACGAATTAGGAGCAGGAGTAGGCCACTCGGCCCCTCGAGCCTGCTCCGCCATTCAATAAGATCACGGCTGATCCGATTACTCCACATTCCCGCCTACCCCCGATAACCTTTCACCCCCTTGCTCACCAAGAATCTATCTACCTCTGCCTTAAAAATATTCAAAGACTCTGCTTCCCCCGCCCTCTGAGGAAGAGAGTTCCAAAGACTCACGACCCTCTGTGAGAAATTTTTTCTCCTCATCTCTGTCTTAAATGGGCGACCCCTTATTTTTAAACAGTGACCCCTAGTTCTAGATTCTCCCACAAGAGGAAACATCCTCTCCACATCCACCCTGTCCAGACCCCTCAAGATCTTATATGTTTCAATCAAGTCACCTCTTACTCTTCTAAACTCCAGCGGATACAAGCCTAGCCTGTCCAACCTTTCCACATAAGACAACCCGCCCATTCCAGGTATTAGTCTAGTAAACCTTCCCTGAACTGCTTCCAACGCATTTACATCCTTCCTTAAATAAGGAGACCAATACTGTACACAGTACTCCCGATGTGGCCTCACCAATGCCCTGTATAACTGAAGCATAACCTCCCTACTTTTGTATTCAATTCCCCTCGCAATAAACAATAACATTCTATTAGCTTTCCTAATTACTTGCTGTACCTGCATACTAACCTTTTGCGATTAATGCACTAGGACACCCAGATCCCTCTGCATCTCAGAGCTCTGCAATCTCTCACCATTTAGATAAGATGCTTCTTTTTTGTTCTTCCTGTCAAAATAGACAACTTCACATTTTCCCACATTATACTCCATTTGCCAGATCTTTGCCCACTCACTTAACCTATCTATATCCCTTTGTAGCCTCCTTATGTCCTCTTCACAATTTACCTCCCTACCTATCTTTGTGTCATCAGCAAATTTAGCAACCATACCTTCGGTCCCTTCATCCAAGTCATTTATATAAATTGTAAAAAGTTGAGAGGCCCCAGCACTGATCCCTGTGGCACACCACTCGTTACATCTTGCCAATCAGAAAATGACCCATTTATGCCTACTCCCTGTTTCCTGTTAGCTAGCCAATCTTCTACCCATGCCAATATGTTAGGCAGAAACTGTTTCCACTGGCAGGAGGGTCAGTAACCAGTGGACACAGATTTAAGATAATTGGCAAAAGAACCAGGGGGGGAGATGAGAGGATATTTTTTTTAATGGTACAAATTGGGCACACTGGCTGAAAGGGCAGCGGGAGCAGGTCCAACATTCAAAAGGGAAATTGAGAGACACTTGAAAAGGAAAATAAATTGCAGGGCTATGGGGAAAGAGCAGGGGGAGTGGGACTAATTGGAGAGCTCTTTCAAAGGGCTAGCACAGGCACGATGGGCCGAATGGCCTCCTTCTCTGCTGTACGATTCTATGTGGCGACATAAAATCATGTAACCTTTAAAATACAAACTTCTTCGATCATATTGCAAGCATATAAAAACAACCTGCTCTAAATTCTGGACACTATAAAGTGCTGGTAGGGCTTTCTACATAAAGTTAAAAGGAGGGTTTAAAAAAAAAGTTTTCTAAACTTTTTCAGAAGTTGAACGCTTGTCAATTTCATAATTTTGCAACTCACAGGCACCGCCCTTCGGCAGCAGAAACTTTGTGCGTGTCATTAATATTAAACAGGTGCATGCATATAAAATCACGTGTATGAATATTAATCAGGGACAAGTTCCGCCCCCACCCACAATCTGGAAAAACAGAGCCAACCTGTTGCTGAGAAACTTTTCAGATCGGGAAGTGAGTGAGAGAGAGAGAGAGAGAGAGAGAGAGAGTGTGAGTGGGAGCAGGAGCAGCCACAGAGAGACCCTGACTCAACCTGCTCACTCTCCCCTCCCACCCCATCCTACCCCCCGGGTCAGTGACATCCCCCACCCCCTTCAACACCTTACCCCGGACTTGCCATGGCTCTGGCCGATGCCGTTCTACCTTCGATCAGCTCCTTTGCCAATCCCAGCAACTTTCAGGAAAAGCAGGACGAGATCATCAAGGTATGGAAAAAAAAAACCCCAATTGAGCAAGTTTTACCTTGGGTTGGGGTTGGGAATTGGAGAGGAGATGGGGGCCGCTTACAATATTGCATGGCCACTCTGCTATTTCACGGGACATAATTCCGTGAATAAAGTATGGGAGTACTCGGATATTGTCGCGCTCTTTCAGTATATTACGAATCACAAGTAGCAGCATTTCCAGCATTGCTGGCTTTCATGGTCGAGCAGCAGATTTCGGTGTTGGAGGCTGCAAGCTTCGTGTGACCAGAGCCCAGCATTGAACGCGATTGCAATGTAGGCTCCTGTGTGTCCCAGGGGAGCACTGGACTGCAGCAGATCAGATTGTCTACACACACACTCTGCCAGGTTATATGATTTATTTCTGTTTATAATTAATTGCAGAAGGGGGGAAAAAAATAACTTTTCGGTAGGTGGGTGTGGAGATTAATCTAATGGCATTTAATTATTCTGCTTAAAAAATTTTTTTTTGACAAGTTGGAAATGGTGAATTTGTTGATTTGTGCCTATAACTAGGAGAAGTGATCCAGCTTTGGGTGGCAAGACTTGTCATGAGGGGGTTGGATAATCGGGTGTGGCGTGCTGTGAGGATTGAAGGGTTTGAGTGGGTGACGGTCTTCACTAGGGTTGGGTGATGGCCAGGGGTGGGCTAGAGGGCTACTGCCCGTGAAACCATCGCACAGCAAGAGTCAGCACCTTTGGGAGAGGAGGGGAGGGGACAGGAGGAATAAAGGTGTGTGTGTGTGCGTGCGTGGGTTGGTACACAGATTTTCTGAAAACTGTCAAGTGGATTCTTTGCACCGGCGTGTTGGCATGGAGATAAAGATTTTTTTTTTAAGAATAATTTTCAATTGAGAATTCGGCTGAGATCCCAAAGAGGGAAATCATTGCTTTTCTATAGCACGTCGCCACATTGAACAGCTTTTTCTGGAGAGTGCTGACTCGTTATGTAAGCACAGTGAGATCCCGCAAACCAGAATAACCCGTTAATCTGAGGGAGGAATGTTGGCCCAGTACACCGGGGAGAGCTCCCTCTTTTTTTTTGAATAGTTGCCATGGGATCTTCAATGTTCCTCCCAACCACCCAACAGGCAGGTGGGTTCTCGGTTTAGTGTCTCATCCGAAGAGTGGCAGCTCTGGCAATGCAGCACTCCCTCGGTACTGCACTGCAGTGCCTTTGAGAAGTCGCTTTGCAATGGTCATTAGCTGCTTTCGTGTAGCGATCTTTTTTTAATTTTGTTTTTTGGTTTTCTGGGACTGCGAGGCTCCTGACATGAGGGTCCGGCAAAGCTAGCAGCAATCACAGAATCAGAATCACAGAATCACAACAGTGCAGATAGAGGCCATTTCGGCCCATCGAGCCTGCACCGACACATATCCCACCCGATCCCCATAACCCCACGTATTTAATCCCCCCTAACACTAAGGGCCAATTTTTATCATGGCCAATCAACCTAACCCGCACATCTTTGGACTGTGGGAGGAAACCGGAGCACCCGGAGGAAACCCACGCAAACACGGGGAGAATGTGCAAACTCCACACAGTCACCCGAGGCCGGATTCGAACCCGGGTCCCTGGCGCTGTGAGGCAACAGTGCTAACCACTATGCCACCGTGCTGCCCGTGGGAGCTTTCCAAAATTCGCAAGTGCTAGCCACCAGAAGGACTTGAGTTAGAAATAGGAGAGAACAGCCCCGGCATTATTTACGTGCAATAAAAAAGAAAAGATTTGAATTTATTTAGCATCGTTCATGACCTCAGGATGTCCCAAAGTGCTTTATGTTAAGTATGTGTATTGTATTGAACAATTAACACAAAGACTTAAACGTATAACTCAAACAGGTCTTTACTGGTTGGAGGTAGGGACTATACATAGGTCTTTACTTCATGCCCACAGGCGGGAACTGAGGGGAGATCAGTACCCACAGTACTATTTATACCCCTATGGCCAGGAGTGGTACTGCGTATCACTACGCCCAACAAGTAGTGCAGTCCTGTCCATAGGTTCAAAGTAGCACACATATTACATACACAACACTTTACAACCAATGAAGTCTTTTTGAAACGTGGCCACTGTCCTAATGTAAGAAATGCGGCAGCCAATTAGCGCACAGCAAGCTCCCGCAAACCGCAATATGAAAATGACCAGATAATCTGTTTTTAGCGATTGTTGGTTGAGGGATAAATATTGGCCAGGACACTGGGGGAGAACTCCCCTGCTCTTCTTCGAAACAGTGCCGTGGGATCTTTTACGTCCGCCTGAGAGAGCAGACGGGGCCTCGGTTTAACGTTTCTTCTGAAAGACGGCACCTCCGACCGTGCGGCGCTCCCTCAGTAGCTGTACGGGAGTTGTCGGCTTGGATTGTGTGCTCAAGTCCCTGGAGTGGGACTGAGAACCTACAACCTTACTGGTTCAGAGGCAGGAGTGCTGCCCACTGAGCCACGGATATGCAACAACAACCCGCGCCTTTAATAAAGTAAAATGTCCCAAGGCGCTTTCTAGGAGTGTCGTCCAATTAAAAAAATAAAATAAAAGCAGCTTAAGTCAGGAATTTAGAATTTAACTTGGAAGGAATTAAAGATGTTGCTTAATGTAGGCGTGCGTGTGTAAGGTGTTTCTTTATTATAAAGAATCTGCCCTTATCACGACTTGAAATTGGGATGACATAATTTAAGAAGGCATCATGTGTCCTGGGGTTCTCAGTAAGAAAGAAAGACTTGCATTTCTATAGCGCCTTTCACGACCACCGGACGTCCCAAGACGCTTTACAGCCAATGCAGCACTTTTTGAAGTGTAGTCACTGTTGTAATGTAGGAAACGTGGCAGCCAATTTGCGCACAGCAAGCTCCCACAAACAGCAACGTGATAATGACCAGATAATCTGTTTTAGTGATGTTGACTTAGGGATAAATATTGGCCCCAGGACACCGGGGATAACACCCCTGCTCTTCTTCGAAATAGTGCCATGGGATCTTTTACGTCCACCTGAGAGGGCAAGTACCTGAAGGAAAATACATTTTCAGGGCTATGGGGAAAGGGCGGGGGGAGTGGGACGAGCTGAAGTGCTCTTGCAGAGAGCCGGCACGGGCTTGACAGGCCGAATGGCCTCCTTCTGTGCTGTACCCATTCCATGATTCTATGAGAGCGCGGACTGGCCTCAGTTTAACGTCTCATCCGAAAGACGGAACTAATCCGCCCAGCCTCCATTCCCCAAGCAACCAGCGAGGCATTCCTTCACCAAGATTTCAAAAATTGATGAGGAATTTCATCTCGGTGTAACTGTGGAGTGAGAAATGAATTTGTTTGTGCGAATTTTGACTCGCAATGTTCAGACGCACAGCTCGGGGGGGGGGGGGGGGGAAACCCTTAGCACCTGCACAAGGGGAAGAGATTGGAATTCAAACAGCCAATGCAAATCTGTGACACGCTTTGGCGGCTGGAGAAAAGATCAGGTGGAAAAACGAACCAGTATCCACACCGCAGGGAATATCGAAAGAAGCACTGGAATTGCTGAGGAGTTTTGCATTTAAGGAATCGAGCGGGTGTTTAGAGTTTATGGCGGGGGTGGGGGCGGATTCGATTGTGGTGGGGTAGGGTCCTGAAGGGGCATTTTAGGGAGGAAGGTGTTATTGTCACCACACCACCCACCCCAGGCTCGCTGACCCACATTGGCTCCCGGTCCAGTATCGCCTCGATGTTAAAATTCTCATCCTTGTTTTCAATTCCCTCCATGGCCCTCGCCCCCTCCCTATCTCTGTAACCTCCTCCAGCCCTACAACCCTCCGAGATCTCTGCGCTCCTCCAATTCTGGCTGCTTGCGCATCCCCGATTTTAATCGCTCCACCATTGGCGGCCGTGCCTTCAGCTGCCGAGGCCCTAAGCTCTGGAATTCCCTCCCTAAACCTCTCCACCCTCCTTTAAGACAATCCTTAAAACCTACCAAGCCTTTGGTCACCTGTCCTAATATCTCCTTCTGTGGCTCGGTGTCAAATTTTGTTCGATAACGCTCCTGTGAAGGGCCTCGGGACGTTTTACTATGTTAAAGGCGCTATATAAATACAAGTTGTTTGGTCTGATGAGCAATAATAACAAGTTAAAGCAACTGCAAATGCTGGAAATGTACAGCAGGCCTGTCAGCATCTGTAAAAGGTCAGGTTAATATATCGAGCATCTTCTGTCAGCTACGGGTCTGACCAAGGGTTTACACCTGAAACCCAAACTATCTTTCTTCAGATGTGAACAGAGCCCCTGTGAATATCCTGCATTTTCCGAGCATATTTTTGCACCAAATTTAACTGTAGAACATTAGAATTTTATTTTACGGTTACTGCGGACACTTATCCCTCTGAGAGAACCACTATCCAGCTCTGGATCAATTTACTAATTTTTTTTATAACTTGTGTGTTTCATCGTGAATCTAGTTTTAAAAAAAAAACTAATCATGGGATACGAGACGACTGCTAGTGAGTTACAAGGGAGCCACTCGGCAAACTGCAGCCTGACGATGACAATATCTTGTATTTATATAGCGCCTTTGACATAGTAAAACGTCCCAGGGTGCTTCACAGGAGCGATTATCAAACAAAATTTGACACCGAGCCACTTAAGGAGATATTGGGACGGGACCAAAAGCTTGGTCCAAGAGGTGACTTTTGAGGAGCGTCTTAAAGGAGGAAAGCGAGGCGGAGAGGTTTAGGGAGGGAGTTTCCGAGCTTAGGGCCTTGGCATCTGAAGGCACGGCCGCCAATAGCGTGGAAGCATCAAATCCAGCCAATGCATGGGTATCAGACATTAAACTGCTCCCGTACCACACACCTAGCTCTCCCCTGGCATTGCTCGTGGAAACTCAAACGACGTGCTGCTTTATAATGGCATGTAGCATGTAATGTATATGGTGTAGCTGTGCTTAGGATGACTTGCCCTCTCAAGGCCACATAGTTTCATTGCTGTCTGTAGCAAGACGTCTCGAGGTCAGTTAGAGGTTCATTGCTGTTGGGTGAGAGAGGTTTTCAGATTGCCAGGTGCTTGCAAAGTTCTGGGACCAGGTCAGGAGAAACCAGCAAAAAATAGCTGTCTCTCTCATCCTTTTGATACTTGGAAATGTGATATCTGATGTAAAACTTTATATCGTTTTTTAATTTCCTAATTCAGAAGGTGGAGGTGCCGTCTTTTGGACGAGACGTTAAACCGAGGTCCCGTCTGCTCTCTCAGGTCGACGTAAAAGATCCCATGGCCACTATTTCGAAGAAGAGCAGGGGAGTTATCCCCGGTGTCCTGGCCACTATTTATCACTCAACCAACCTCACTAAAACAGATTATCTGGTCATTATCACATTGCTGTTTGTGGGAGCTTGCTGTGCGCAAATTGGCTGCCGCGTTTCCCACATTACAACAGTGACTCCACTTCAAAAGTACTTCATTGGCTGTAAAGCGCTTTGGGATATCCGGTGGTCGTGAGAGGTGCTATATAAATGCAAGTCTTTTTTATTTTTATATATAATACTTTCCTTTTGTTACCATTGTGTGCTGGTATCAGTAGTGACAGAGGCAGTGTGACACTGGTGCTGGTGTAGTACCAGAAAGAAATGCTGCTAGTTTTTCAGCAACATATGTCCTGGCTTGGACACATATCAACGTCCCTTCCTAATTGCTATGTCAGTGCCCTGGAATTCCCTACACACGCTATCATGGAAGCCACAGCACCACACGGACTGCAGAGGTTGAAGGAGAAGGCCCACGACCACTTTCTCAGGGCAACTAGGAATGGGCAACAAATGTTGGCCTTGACGGTATCGCTCATGTCCCCAAAACAAGTAAAAAGCTAAGTGCAAGGGTGAGCATGTGAAGTTTTCATCGAACGATGAAAGCACCCAGCATCAGGGGCCTTGGCTATTCACCCAGGCTTCTCAGCAAAGAAACAAAACACAGGGCTGCCTCTCGTGGCAAGTCACCAATGTGCCCTTGATGTTGGAGGCATTGAAATCCACCTGGAATGGGATTTTCACCCATGAGAACATAAGATCATAAGAAATAGGAGCAGGAGTCGGCCATTCGGCCCCTCGAGCCTGCTCCGCCATTCCATAAGATCATGGCTGATCATCAACCTCAACTCCACTTTCCCGCCCGATCTCCATATCCCTTGATTCCAAAAATCTATCGATCTCGGCCTTGAATATACTCAAAGACTGAGCATCCACAGCCCTCTGGGGCAGAGAATTCCAAAGATTCACAACCCACTGAGTGAAGAAATTCCTCCTCATCTCGGCCTTAAATGGCCGACCCCTTATCCTGAGACTATGCCCCCTAGTTCTAGACACTCCAGCCAGGGGGAAACAACCTCTCAGCATCTACCCTGTCAATCCCCCTCAGAATCTTGTATGTTTCAATGAGATCACCTCTCATTCTTCTAAACTCCCACCACCTCTGATCCAAACTGTTGGTCTTGGTAAATGTAAACAACTCATTGATCTGACATTTTGGGGACGGAATAAGTCAGCTCGTCAGCTCACCCGTAGCGGGCAGTAAGACACTTTCTGCATTGTTGCGGGGAAAGTTAACTGCAGAAATTTGCAACCGTGCATTCTTTGAAAGTCATGTTGGCAACGTGAGGGGGTATCTGTGCATAGGCAAATCGCATGCATGCTCATAGTTACTGAATCTGGCCTACAGTATAAACAACAACAACAACTTGCATTTATATAGCGCCTTTCGCGTAGTAAAATGTCCCCGGGCGCTTCACGGGAGCGATTATCAAACAAAATTTGACACTGAGCCACATGTTAGGGCAGGTGACCAAAAGCTTGGTCAAAGCGGTAGGTTTTAAGGAGCGTCTTAAAGGAGGAGAGAGAGGCGGAGAGGTTTAGGGAGGGAATTCCAGAGCTCAGGGGCCCAGGCAGCTGAAGCCACGGCCGCCAATGGTGGAGCGATTAAAATCGGGGATGCTCAAGAGGCCAGGATTGGAGGAGCACTGCGATCTCGGAGGGTTGTATGGCTGGAGGAGGTTAGAGAGATGGGGAGAGGCGAAGCACGCGAGGCACCTTCAGCACAATGAATAGCTGTGCTGTTTGATCAGCTTCCATTGAATCAAGCTCAGTCATTTAAAAAGGGAAGCGAGTGATGCAAGCCCTCATGTAAAATTAGCACAGATCCCAGTCCCCCACCCTTGGAAATCAAGTATCTTTCAATCAGAATAAATAGGAGTGAAATATTTACTTGTTCTCTAAGGTGAAAATCTCTCGCTGTGCATTGACCATACAAAAAAATTTAACTATGGTTTGACTTGATTATAGTTTCACTAAAGCACTAGTGAAGCAATGCACTGCTGCCAATGTCACACTGCACTCCACTCCTCCTGCCCATTTACTCTTGCAGGTTAACTGACCATCTGATAAGGAGCCAACGCTCTTCTCTTCATTCTCGCCACTCATTCTCCCACTCCGGTTTAAAATGAAAAGGAGAGAGAACTTCACCAACCATAACGTCCAACACACTGGGGAAGATTTTCAACTTGCAAATGAAAAATTGTCTGGTTTCTAGAACAGTCATGGGGAGAAAGCAGGGACAGGGTACTGAATTTGGATGATCAGCCATGATCTCATTAAATGGCGGAGCAGGCTCGAGGGGCCGAATGGCCTACTCCTGCTCCTATCTTCTATGTTTCTATATCATCTGATCCGCAGCACTGGATTAACGCACATACAGCAAGTTTAGAATCTACCCCAGTATATTCTATATATTGTACACCGGAGTGTTATATCTCTGACACACTCTGTATTCTATATATTGTACACAGGAGCGCTATATCTCTGTGACACGTTGTATATTATATATCGTACACAGGAGTGTTATATCTCTGACCCACTGGGCTCGATTTTGCGAGGCCTGAGGAGGCGGGTTTGGAGGCGTGTGAGTTGTCAAAATCGCAAAAAAATGGCGGCCAGGCCCCATCCCGCCTCCAAGCAATTTACCCACGTTCTTGTTTTCAGACCCCATTTCCATCCCGTCTCCAGGAGGCGGGATAGGCCCTTAAGGCCCTTAACAACTACTTAATTGCCTCTATAATCCCATTTTGAGAGGCCTTTCTGATTTTTAGACATTTCACCTGTCCTGCATGCCGCCTCTGGAACACGCCAGTTAACCCTGGCGGCCTCACAATTGGACTGCTTACTAACAGCTGCAGCTCCACCATTACAAAGGAGTTTTCACCGATGATCATTTGCAGGTGGCAGAACTTTGTTGTCTCAGGTCTGGGGGAGCTTTTAGCAGGCCTACTCATTGTTGTGGAAGTTTGGAGCCTGACACCCATCTCCAGTGTGACCTCCTGGGAAACCCCTCTCCCCACCTTGACTGAGCGCTTCCTCAACTGAGGCATATATCAGAAGCATGAGCATTTATTTCCTTTCCTCCTGGACATCAGATTCGGATGAAGATCAGCCGCGGCAGCAGCAGACCCATGAGCAACAGCAGCACCAACAGCAGCAGCAACAACAGGAGCGCCAAGCTGCTGCTCACCCACCTGAAGCTGCACAGGCCAGAAGGTGCCAGAGCACGACCACATTGCTGGCCGGGATGCAAGGGACGCACTCATGTTGGCCAGATTTGCTTAGCCTGGACAATCAAACACTTTTGCCTCGCTCCTTCTTACCAGATCATTGACAATGGACAAGAACCTGTGGATTCCTATCACTCTGACCACCATTCTGATAATCACAAGGTGCCCTAAGCCCTCAATGTGAAAGTCCCATTAGCGAAATGACACAGGCCACAACTTCAACAGTTTGCCATCAAATCTGTTTATGTTACCACGACAAGGATGGCTGGTCAAAAAACAATACATCACAACACCCAAGTGACTACTTGTGCTTTCTCTTTCTCTTACGTGGTGCTCCCCCTGTGGCTTCAGAAGATGTGGAGGCCCCTTGCTCAGTTTCTTGCTGCTCCTGTGTGATGAAATATTCCATTCATCACTGCCTGTGACTGTGGTTGGTTTCAGTTTCACTTCCCTTACCTCTGTTCCGTTTCCTCACCATTGTATTGTACTATGTGTAGGGCTCCGCCCATACCTGGCCCATTGTATTGTACTATGTGTAGGGCTCCGCCCATACCTGGTCCCTATGTAAGCTGGCCCAGCCTGCAGCACATCCAGTATGACAGAGCTCTGGATGGAAGATACCTCTCTCCTGTGTGTTACCTTCTAAGTCAATAAAATCCTTGTTTTGTTTTGCTAACATCGAGTCTCGGATTTATTGAGGCACATCATCCTGCATCGACACCTTTGGCGGGCGTCCTCTGGGGTTGCGAACCTGTGAGGGCTCGGCAACAGTCTGCTGCTCCTGCGGCTGTGCAGGGGCTGAGATGCCCATCTCAGTTGGGTGAGGACTCTGGTGGGGCTCTGACCGAGGGCTTTGCAGTGGCATGGCCATGTGAGCGCTTGGAGAGGAGCCCCCACTTCCTTGTTGTCTGCCACCCTCTCATGGGTCAGCCCCACTTCAGAGCTAGCAAGTGGCTTGACAGCACCTTGCTGCACTGCAGGGGGGCCATTGGGACCCGTTTCTGCACTGGAAGTCCTACTCCAGAGGACTTCCATGAAGGTCTGGTTTGTATGCTCAATAGCTGACCATCGCTCCTCAAGAAATGTCATTTATTCTGAACAATGACCATGTTTTCGAGACCCTGGCGACTAAGCTCCTCCATGGCCTTAGCCATTCTCTCCTCTATGGTAGCCAGCCTTTCCACGGAGGTTGCCATCCTTTCCGCGGTGATGCGTTCACGTGCCAATGCCTCCACAAAGGCTCTGCTCATGTTTGCGATGGACTCCTCCATTCGTTCGACACTCGCAGTGACCCTGGAGACAAAACCTGCCGGAGACTCCTGCACCTGTTCCTGGAGTTCCAGCACCGCTCTTGATCTGGATGGACCCGGAGACACAGGGTCGACGTGCAGCTGAGCCGAGCTGGCAGAGTCCTGCGCCCTCCGACGAGGACTCTCCATTACTGTCCCTGTCTCCGCCTTCTGCTGATGCTCACTTGTGATCTGTGATACACCAGGTGACAACACTACTCTATCTCGCGAAGGTCCCACCGAGGTGTGAGTGTCTGCGCTGGTGATGTGTGTGCTGAATTCTGCTGAGGCTGCGCCCTCGGAGGTTGCAGCTTCCTCTGAGGAGTCTGGAGGCTCAGGCTGTTCCTCCTGGACAGTGGGGACGGGGGCTCTCGATGGTCCTGTGGGGGAGTAAAGGAAAGAGTTAGAGATGTGAGGTCAAGGTTACATAAACATTGAATAGTGCAGATGATCATAAGTCAATCTGTTAGAGCATCAGATATTCATCATCAGTGACTCATGCAATGTCAATGAGAGAGATGCCAAACTATTCTGTCACCAGCTTGCTGTGATGCGCCCATCTGTCTGTCCCCCACTTGGGAATCCTCCTCGATCCCGGCGATTTTCCAGGGCCGCCTCCTCCGAGGTGGCGAGCTGGGCTACTGAGGGTGGCCCTCCTCCTGTCCTCACTCTTTCCCTCTTATTGTGGGCTCTCTTTTCCTGCAATGAGTGACACAAGTGGAGTTTGAGTGAGAATGAAGGAGTGAGTGTAGAGAATCCATAGCATAGATGGTTAGAAGGAGACCAAGGGCCCTCCCTGTGTGTTGTAAGTTGTTGTTGTATCACAGTGATAGGGAGTGTGAGGGCTGCATGGTCGAATAGTTAAGTGAATGTGACCATAGAGAGGGAATGGGTAAGGGTGCAGGGATGTAAGTGTCAAGTGGGATGTGAAGGAAGGGGTTGGCAAAGCAGAGTGCTGGTGAGGAGAGGCGATGGGGATCAGGTTGAGGGTGATGGGAAAGTCATACTCACTTTTCCTGTGCGGAGACAGTCATGAAACCTCTTCCTGCATTGCAGCCAGGTTCTGCGGCTCATCGAGATGGAGTTAACCTCCTGGGCCACTTGTAGCCAGCTCCTGTCTGCTGGGGTGGCTTTTTTCTCCCTGAGGAAAGGAAGAGCACCTCCTTATTGGATCTTGCTCCCTGCACCAGAGCTTGGAGGGAGGGCTCATCGAAGCGTAGAGCACACTTTGGCCTACTGGTGGACATAGTCGATCAATGAAGTGCTTACTACAATGGCCATAAAGTGTGCAGTCTCCAGGAGAAGCAAGGCTGCTTGCAGGCCTTAAATCCAACAGCATTAATGATGTCATCGGAGGCGACTTTCTGGATGAAAAGATTCATTGGGCCAGGGGTTTCCACACGCTGGAAAGCAAGGGCCCAATTAGGGGAAAATTGCACTTTTTCCCCACTTCACTTCCGAGTCGGGGTCCTGACACGAATTCCACCTGACCCGCCCCAGCCTGCTCACTGGCAAAATCCAGCCCACTGTATATTCTATATATTGTACACAGGAGTGTTATATCTCTGACACACTGTATATTCTATATATTGTACACAGGAGTGTTATATCTCTGTGACACACTCTATATTCTATATATACATTCTATATATTGTACACCGGAGTATTATATCTCTGACACACTGTATATTCTATATATTGTACACAGGAGTGTTATATCTCTGACACACTGTATATTCTATATATACATTCTATATATTGTACACAGGAGTGTTATATCTCTGACACACTGTATATTCTATATATTGTACACAGGAGTGTTATATCTCTGACACACTGTATATTCTATATATACATTCTATATATTGTACACAGGAGTGTTATATCTCTGTGACACACTCTATATTCTATATATTGTACACCGGAGTGTTATATCTCTGTGACACTATATTCTATATATACATTCTATATATTGTACACCGGAGTATTATATCTCTGTGACACACTGTATATTCTATATATACATTCTATATATTGTACACAGGAGTATTATATCTCTGTGACACACTGTATATTCTATATGTATATTCTATATATATATATATTCTATATATTGTACACCGGAGTATTATATCTCTGACACACTGTATATTCTATATATTGTACACAGGAGTATTATATCTCTGTGACACAATGTATATTCTATATGTATATTCTATATATATATTCTATATATTGTACACAGGAGTATTATATCTCTGACACACTGTATATTCTATATATTGTACACAGGAGTATTATATCTCTGTGACACACTCTATATTCTATATATACATTCTATATATTGTACACCGGAGTATTATATCTCTGACACACTCTATATTCTATATATTGTACACAGGAGTGTTATATCTCTGACACACTCTATATTCTATATATTGTACACCGGAGTATTATATCTCTGTGACACACTGTATATTCTATATATTGTACACAGGAGTGTTATATCTCTGACACACTCTATATTCTATATATTGTACACAGGAGTGTTATATCTCTGACACACTCTATATTCTATATATTGTACACAGGAGTGTTATATCTCTGACACACTCTATATTCTATATATTGAGTGTTATGTCTCGGTCAGTGTTCCCGTTAAGCTGCGCAGGTGCTCAGCGGTCTGGAGTTCCCGCACTAGCCGCTCGCCGGCTTTTCAATTGGAATAACCGCGCATTCGCGAAGATTTGAATGGTCGGCGCAACCACTTAAAGGAGCCGCGCACCCAAAAAACTTACAGGGGACATTGGTCTCAGTAACATATAGTGTATTTCAGATATTGTACACAGGAGTGCTTTATCTGTAGTTATATTATCACTCTTTTACCATATCCTTTTTATTTCATAGGTGTGGGTGTGTATTTGTATACATATGTGTATATTTGAACCACTATTACCATATATGGGTGCATGTGTGTACTTTTTATTTATTTATTTATTTATTTATTTAGTTAGTTAGTTATTTTTTTATTCGTTCCTGGGATGTGGGTGTCGAGAAGGTGGTGGTGAGCCGCCGCCTTGAACCGCTGCAGTCCGTGTGGTGAAGGTACTCCCACAGTGCTGTTAGGGAGGGAGTTCCAGGATTTTGACCCAGCGACGATGAAGGAATGGCCGATATACTTCCAAGTCAGGATGGTGTGTGACATGGAGGGGAACTTGGAGGTGGTGGTGTTCCCATGGACCTGCTGCCCTTGTCCTTCTAGGTGGAAGAGGTCGCCGGTTTGGGAGGTGCTGCCGACTTGTGCCTTGTAGATGGTGGAAAGGCTTTGGGAAGTCAGGAGGTGAGACACTCGCTGCAGAATGCCCAGCCTCTGACCTGCTCTTGTTGCCACAGTATTTGTGGCTGGTCCAGTTAAGTTTCTGGTCAATGGTGACCCCCCAGGATGTTGTTGATATATGTCATAATAATCAATACCTGGTCCTCTTGGTCACTCGTGGAGCAGAATGGATGGTAAGAGCCTGGCCTGTCCCAGCTTCCCAGATGAATGCAGATGGCAGAGTTTAGAGGGCCATAGGGGGAGGGGAGCAGCATAAATCCAGCAAACCACACCTGTCCCAGGTAGCGTGCTCCAGGAAGCATCTCCCTGTTGCCACAGCTATCGGACAGGGACAGTAAAAGCACCCTGACTCCCTGGCACCCACTCCATCCCACTTGCGTTATGTAGGCGAGGGCAGGGGCTGGGACACAAACTGTTGCGAAAAGGCGTTCATTGCAGTGGAAGTAATCTCACTGCATCGAAGCCTGTGGGGCATCGTGTGTGAATGCAAAACCCAGGATAAGGGGTTGGCCATTTAGGGCAGAGATGAGGAGAAACATTTACTGTCAGATACCTAAACAATGGCATGCAGCTGTTTTATTAAGTTTCAGTATTACGGTAACTCACTTTAATTTGCATAATCATGCATGAAGACATAACGTAGGAAATAGGAGCAGGAGTCGGACATTCGGCCCTTCGAGCCTGCTCCGCCATTCAATAAGATCATGGCTGATCTTCGACCTCAACTCCACTTTCCCGCCCAATCCCCATATCCCTTGATTTGCCAAAAATCTATGATCTCAGTCTTGAATATGCTCAACGATTCCGCCATCTGGGGCAGAGAATTCCAAAGATTCACAACCCTCCTGAGTGAAGAAATTTCCCCTCCTCTCAGTCCTAAATGGCCGATCCCCATATCCTGGGTTTTTGCATCTGCACATGAAGTGCCCCAGACTTCGGTGCAGTGAGATTGTCTCCACTTCAATGAACGCCCTTTTGCAACAGTTTGTATCACAGCCCCTGACTCTGCCTACGTCACATCAGTGAGACAGAGCAGGGGCCAGAGAGGCAGGGCGCCAACGTGCTTTTTGTTCCCAGGCCTCCAGAAACCAAGCTTGGCGGCCAAGGCAAGTGGCCGGTGCCTGGCATCGGAGCCGCCATTTTATTCCGAGCGAGCCCCCTCCTCCTTCTTTCCCGACCTGGCCCCTGATGGGAAAATGTGGGGAGAAGGGGTTGCGGCCTGGAGTGGTGGAGTCTGCACTCTGGCAGCGCTGGCCTTGTGTGACGTCTTGGGCGGGTTTAAACCCAGGGGGGAACAAAAAGGGCTGGAAACCCTCATCAGCTCGGGCAGCACCTGTGGAGCAACGCCGGTCAGTCTGTTGATGCTTCAAATCTTGCGACCCCGTCCTCTGGACTGCATCTGATTGAACCGTCGACTGACTGACTTGTGTTGACCGATAGAAAGACTTGCATTTATATAGCGCCTTTCACCAATGGCAGGACGTCCCAAAGCGCCAATTAAGCATTTTTTGAACTGCAGTCGCTGTTGTAATTTAGGAAATGCGGCAGCTGGTTTGTGCACAGCAAGATCCCACAGTGTGATGACCAGATCATTTTTTTTTTAGTGATGTTGATTGAGGGATAAATATTGGCCAGGACACCAGGGATAACTCCCCTGCTCTTCTTCGAAATAGTGCCGTGGGATCTTTTACATCCACCTGAGAGGGCAGACGGGGCCTCGGTTTAACCTATAATAGAATGGTTACAGCACGGACGGAGGCCATTCGGCCTGTCGAGCCTGTGCCGGCTCTCTGCAAGAGCACCTCAGCTGGTCCCACTCCCCCTGCCCTTTCCCCGTAGCCCTGCAAATTTTCTTTCCTTCATATACTTATCCAACTCCCCTGAACATCTCGACTGAAAGACGGTGCCTCCGACAGCGTGGCACTCCCTTGGCACTGCAGTGGGGCATCGGCCTGGATTTTTGCGCTCCTGTCCCTGGAGTGGGAGTTGATCCACAATCTCCGGACGATGAGCCGAGAGAGCGCTGCCCACCGAGCCACTGCTGACACGGGTGCCTTTTGCGGATTTCCAGCTTTCTCTGGGTTTTAGTTTCACATTTCCAGCGTGCGGGGTATTTCACTATTTTCCTGCACTTGTAGTTGTGTGGCCAGTCTCTGAATCCAGGTGAATTTGGCACACGTGGGGTGCGGGGGGGAAAGTGACGCTCGGATATAAATGGAGTGCGAGACGGGGCTAGGGTCATGGCACGGCTCCTCGGCGCAGACATTTCCTCCTTCTGCATCCGGTTTCTAATGAACGTCTGCAAACAACATGTGCAATGAGCTGATGTTCCTAAATATCTGAATACAATGCTGCCTAACCTGTTGGGTAGAAGTGGAGTTAGCTCGTCATCACTGAAACTTCCCTGTTCACACAGAGCTTCAGTGCCTGATGTGCTGCCGGCTGGGGTCACCGCGTAGCGCCTACTTTCAAAATGCCCCCTAGTTCCACAATACCGCAATCCCCACTGTGCAGAGAGCAACCACACAATCGAGTGGGATGTACACAATTAACCAACACGTTAATTAAACCCAATTTGCTAACTCATTAATTAAGCACTTCATTAACTCTCTCGTTAAACACAATTAACTAACACAGTGGCAGACGTGGCACATCCCGTCTCTTGAGTCAGCAGCTTGAAGTCTAGGCTGACTCTGCCAGCGCTGCACTGTCGGAGGTGCCAACTTTCGGATGAGACGTTCAACCGAGGTCCCTTCTGCCCTCGCAGCTGGACCTAAAAGATCCCATGGCACTATTTTGAAGAAGAGCAGGGGGAGTTCTCTCCGGTCCCCTGGCCAATATTTACCCCTCCACCAACACCTGATGAACAGATGATCTGGTCATTATCTCATTGCTGTTTGTGGGAGCTTGCTGTGCGCAAGTTGGCGTTTCTTACATTACAACAGTGACCCAGAGGGTGGTGGGGGCCTAGAACTCACTGCCTGAAAGGGTGGTAGAGGCAGGAACCCTCACCACATTTAAAAAGTACTTGGATGTGCACTTGGGATGCTGTAACCTGCAGGGCGATGGACCAAGAGCTGGGAAGTGGGATTAGGCTGGATAGCTTTGTTGGCCGGCGCGGACACGATGGGCCGAAATGGCCTCCTCCCGTGCTGTAACTTTGAGATTCTATGACTGCACTTCAAAAGTACTTCGTTGGCTGTAAAGCACTTTGGGACATCGTGAGAAAGCAGAAAAGAAAGACTTGCGTTTCTATAGCGCCTTTCACGACCACCGGACGCCCCAAAGCGCTTTACAGCCAATGAAGTACTTTTGAAGTGTGGTCACTGTTGTAATGTAGGACAATGGCAAAATACTGCGGATGCTGGAAATCCGAAATAACAACAGGAAATGCTGGAAACACTCAGCAGGTCAGGCAGCATCGGTGGAGAGAGAAACAGAGTTAACGTTTCAGGTCTGTGACCCTTCGTCAAACGTGGCAGCCAATTTGCGCACAACAAGCTCCCACAAACAGCAATGTGATAATGATCAGATAATCTGTTTTTGTTATGTTGATTGAGGGATAAATGTTGGCCCAGGACACCGGGGATAACTCCCCCAGCTCCTCTTCAAAATAGTGCCATGGGATCTTTTACATCCACCTGAGAGAGCAGACAGGGCCTCGGTTTAATGTCTCATCCGAAAGATGTTCTGAAAGGCGCTGTGTAATTTTAAGTCTTTGTTTCTTGTTAGCTAGAGTGACCGCAGGTGACCGTGCTTGACAATTACTCATGGGTTCGGAGCCCCATGAGGTGTGCACGCACCATCTGGTTTGCAACGGAGCTATACAGAACAGGAAGGTGCCAGCTTCAGCCCCTGGCCTGTGCTGAGTGATCGGCTCTCGGGCAGGGTGACAGTAGGGGCACTGCAGGAGCCGCCAGGTTGTGTGGGGGTGGGGAAAGATCAGTCAAAGTTCCTGCTGCTGTTCCTTGCCCCCTCCACCTCCCCCCCCCCCCCCCCCCCTCCACTGGAAAGTGCACACGATTGTATTTAAAAAAATTCATTCATGGGTTGTGGACGTCGCTGGCAAGGCCGGCATTTATTGGCCATCCCCAGTTGTCCTGGAGAAGGTGGTGGTGAGCCGCCGCCTTGAAATGCTGCAGTCCGTGTGGTGAAGGTGCTCCCACAGTGCTGTTAGGGAGGGAGTTCCAGGATTTTGACCTAGCGACGATGAAGGGTCGGCCAATATACTTCCAAGTCAGGATGGTGTGTGACTGCGAGGGGAACTTGGAGGTGGTGGTGTTCCCATGCGCCTGCTGCCCTTGTCCTTCTAGGTGGAAGAGGTCGCGGGTTTGGGAGGTGCTGCCGAAGAAGCCTTGGCGAGTTGCTGCAGTGCATCTTGTAGATGGTACACACTGCAGCCACGGTGCGCCGGTGGTGGAGGGAGTGAATGTTTAAGGTGGTGGATGGGGTGCCAATCAAATGGGCTGCTTTGTCCTGGATGGTGTCGAGCTTCTTGAGTGTTGTTGGAGCTGCACTCATCCAGGCAAGTGGAGAGTATTCCATCACACTCCTTACTTGTGCCTTGTAGATGGTGGAAGGGCTTTGGGGAGTCAGGAGGTGAGACACTTGGCCCAGGGTGCACCCATGAGGTGGTAACGCTTGCTGCCTGTGCCCCCACAGGGTGGGCGAGGTGCAGCTGGCATCTGTTGACCTGAACCCCCTCCCTCGCAGAGTCAGTGCCTTCAGGACCAGAGGGGGGGGTGGGCAGGGGGCGGAAAGAGCAGGCGTAAACCATAACAAAAGAAAACTGGGTTTCAGAATCTTGCGTAGCTAACTACCTTGTGAAATTCTTTGATCGATACAAGAACTTCCATCTAAGTAGCGCTTATAATGTAGTAAAACATCCCAAGGTGTTTCACGGGAGCGAATATCAAACAAAATTTGACACCGAGCCACAAGGAAATCTCAGAAATAAAAACAGAAAATGCTGGAAATACTCAGCAGGTCGGGCAGCATCTGTGGAGAGAGAAACAGAGTTAATGTTTCAGGTCGATGACCCTTCGTCAGAACTGTAAAAAGTAGGGGCAGGGGGAGGGAGGGGGGAAAGAACAAAAGGGAGGGGCTGTGAAACAGAAAGCAATGAAGATGAACAAGGTAAAAGAGACAAACGGAAATCCTGTCGGAGAGACGAGCCAAACTTCTTCGAGGCGGGTATTCCTAGAAGAGAGGTGGCAGTGAACCAAACACGAAGACAATAGCAAAATACCGCGGATGCTGGAAATCTGAAACAACAACAGAAAATGCTGGAAACACTCCGCAAATGCTGCCTGACCTGCTGAGTATTTCCTGTTTTTATACAAGGAGATATTAGGGCAGGTGACCAAAAACCTGGATAAAGAGGAGAGAGAGGCCGGGGAGAGAAGCAGAGTGGTTTAGGGACGCCATTGGAAATACCATTTTAAACTGAATCATATTGCATTCCTTCGGACTGTCCCAAGCTTTAGACTTTGGTCCATATTTTGTTTTCTGGATTTTGCCCGTGAAACAATTTGTTGGGGGAGGGGGTTTGTAACACCCGCCGGTGTCAGCATCAGCCCAGGGTGGACTTCTTCGACCAATGCGACGCCGTGCGGGCTGCGAATGGCTGATACTAGCCAAGCAGGAAGCACCTGATAAGCTGGCCAACCCCCCCCCCCTTTGTTGAACAGCTGAATGAACTGCAGAATGCGTTGGAATTGCAACGGAGCTCTCGAACCTTCAGACAAAATATTCCCGAAACCAAAGCTCCTCACTATCATCTCCCTCTACCAGATCCTTGCACGACCTCCGGACGTCCCAATGTGCTTTACAGCCAATGAAGTACTTTTTTGAAGTGTCGTCCCTGTTGTAATGTAGGGAACGCGGCTGCCAATTTGCGCACAGCAAGCTCCCACAAACAACAATGTGATAATGACCGGATAATCTTTTTTTTAGTGATGTTGGGTTGAGGGATAAATATTGACCAGGACACCGGGGAGAACTCCCCCCTGCTCTTCTTCGAAATTGTGCCGCGGGATCTTTTACAGTTCACTTGTCATCCGAAAGACAGCACCTCCGGCAGTGCAACGCTCCCTCAGTACTGCACTGGAGTGTCAGCCTGGATTATGGGGCTGAAGAGCGGTGGGGTTTCAACACGCGACCACCTGACTCAGAGTGCTACTGCTAGGCCAAGACCCTAACCCTAGCTGTTTTTCCCCCTTCTAACCCCCATGGAGGGGGGGGTTGGGGGGGGGGGAAAGAGGGGGAGAATGCACGGAGGGCAATAAATAGGGCTCTTCCCATCTGAGACCAGCTAAGTCAGTTTGTGTGGCTTCTGTCCAAGTGATTTGCAAAGATACAACAGCAGATATCCCCTACTGCCAGCAGAGCTAATCCCTCCCTCGGGCACAGCCTCCTCTCTATATTGACTTAAAGTATAAGCTCTCTGATGGTGCCAAGACACAAAATACATGTATGATCCACGGACAAGTCTCAACATGGCCTGGATTCTATCCACTGACATTGCAACACACCTGGAGCATGTGCCAAGAAAGTTGCACAATGACATATTAAGCTACAGAATAAACACACGTTTCTCGATTATTGGCTAATTAAGCAGTAAAATTACTTTTTTTAAGCTCGGGAGTTTGTTGAGGTTTCTGAATAAACATCTAGGGAACAGGATGGCCGCACTGTGGTAGTGTGTGAAATGGCTTCACAACTCAAAGAAAACCACACCAGGATTGGGAGTAAGGCTTAAAGGCCTTTCTCATGACAGAAGGCCTGTAAAGAAAGAGCTTGCACATCTCCGAGTGCATCCCGCGCGGTGAATGACTTTGATGCGCAGCAAGATCCCACAAGCGCCAAGGGGGACACCTGTTTCTGGTGGTGTTGGTTGAGGGTGGAATGTCACCGGGAGAATTCCCTGCTCTTCTTCAAGCGAGATGGGAGGATCTGGAACAGCCAAAGCTGGGCCAGCAGAACAGGCAGACAGTGTTTTGGTTTGAAGAGTCCCGTCTGAAGATTGGCACCGACCCCCCCCCCCCAGGCCTACCAACTCCTGGTGGGCAAGGTCCTGACCTCCAGCCTCAGGACGGTGCTGGTAATTCCTGATGGATCACCACATAGAATGGAAGGGAAAAGGCAACACGAGCCCACAGTCAGATAGAAGGGAAGAAAGAAAGAGACTTTCATTTATATAGCACCTTTTCACGACTTTAGGACGTCTCAAACTGCTGTACAGCCAATGAAGCACTTTTTGAAGTGGAGTCACTGTTGTAATGTAGGAATATCAGCAGCCGATTTGCGCACAGCAAGATCCCACAAACCGCAATGTGATAATGACCGGATAATCTGTATTTTTAGTGGTGTTGGTTGAGGAATAGATATTGGTCCCGGACACCGGGGATAAGTCCCCTGCTCTTCTTCGAAATCGTGGCCGTGGGATTTTTTTACATCCGCTTGAGAGGGTAGACGGGGGCCTGGGTTTAACGTCTCATCGGAAAGCCGGCACCTCCGACAGCGCGGCGCTCCCTCAGCCCCGCACTGGGAATGTCGGCCAACGTTCCCGGTTAAGCTTCGGGCCGCACAGCGATATGCAGGTCCCGTGCAGCCAGCTCCATGACGTTCTAGTGGCGGAAAGCGCAAATGCGCGGTAATTTGTACGGGCCGCGCACCCAGAAACCAATTTTACGGGGAGCATTGGCGTCAGCCTGGATTTTGACTTTGACCCACGACCTTCTGACTCTGCGACGAAGGCTTTGAAGGGAGCAAGAGAGGGGGGGGGGAAAAGAGTCCGAGAAATGGGGCGAGTGAGAGGAGAGCAGACAAAGCAGACCTTTGGTGGCCATGCCTTTTGTTGCCTGGGCCCTAAGCTCTGGAATTCCCTGCCTAAACCTGTCCGCCTCTCCACCTCTCTTTCCTCCTTTTAAGACGCTCCTTAAAACCGACCTCTTTGACCAAGCTTTTGGTCACCTGTCCTAATTTCTCATTATGTAGATCGGTGTCAAATTTGTTACCTTAAAATACTCCTGTGCAGCACCTTGGGACGTTTTACTACATTAACGACGCTATATAAATTTTTAAAAAACTGTACGAATGTCACTGTGGGGCCCACGCAGCTTATGGCTATTGCTCATGGTTGTTGTTGAAGGGCGGTGCCTCGAACAGCTGGGTAGCTCCTACCGAGGGACTGACAGCTCTGCTGCAATTGTTTAGACACCAGAGCCAGTGTTAGCAGCTTATCCAAATGCTGAGCTTTAGTTGACTTTATTTGAATATATCGGTCTGATAAGGGTTTGCTCAGCTTTGGCTCCTGTCTGTATAAAGCAATTGGAACAGGATATCAGCTTGAGCTAATAATAGTTTACAACAGGGAGCAAAGTTTGCAAAAGAGAAGATAGGAATCAAACTGGGTTTTGGGTGACTCACACTGAAACAAGTTTTCTTGGCTCTGTAACGTGCGACGCGGAGATGCTTTCAAGAGAGGATTTTTTTTTTAAGTTTGCTTTATTTGAATTTACCCACGACCTACCAGTGCCAACTAATCATTTGCCTGAGAGATCGCAATCGAGCACACCGTCTTTTTAGCAGCACAGTTTAAGATGCCCATTGGCGCTAACCCACATTTGGATGGTTGGGGTTAATGAGTGTTCAGGAACTTGTGTCCTCGCCGAGCCACTCCCAAGAAAGAAAGTGAAAGACCTGCATTGCTATAGCGCCTTTTACAACATCGGGACTTCCCAACGGGCCTCATTTCACACTTAAAACAACCTGTGTCCGATCCGGGAGGCACAAAAGAATTTCAATGATGGGGATCTTACCTGTGGGTCTGACGCAGGGGACCAGGCTGAAAGCATCCTTTCTGTCACTTCCACAAACATTTCTGTCGTGTATTGATTGAGAGTTTACCACCAGTCAATATGGTAATGTAATGTGCAAGTTTGACACCAGTAAATATGGTAATGTAATGTGTATTGCATTATGGGAATTACCCAGGAAAGCAGCAGTCGGCCATTTTACCAATAAGGTAAAGATCCCAGTTATGAGCCTGTCTGTCTGACTCTGATTTAATTCAACATATCTACATGCTTGATTGAACGCATTAAAGCATAGATACAACAGTTTCTTAACCCTTTTATGACAGCAAGGCCCCAGCTAGTTAGATCAAAACTTTACAGTGGTTTGGAAAATTGAATGGGAAACCTGGATTGACCATATACAGCACAACATTCCCAAAATAGGAACGCTCACTGATTCCTTTTTATAAAAGCAGCGGAAAGTTCGCTGTAAATTGATATAAATATGTATCGGCTCTATATCAATGCAAGTTGTTGTTGAGGGCCATTTGAAAAACAGATGGAGATTATCATTCGATTTTCAACCTATTCAGGGATGCAGCCGCGTACAGACAGCGGAATGAGTAAAGATGGGAAAACCTGCTTTTATACAGCGCTGTTCACAGCCCCAGAATGTTCCAAAGTGCTTCACAGCTAATGAAGTACTATTTTGGAGTGTAGTCACTGTTGTAATGTAGGAAACGCAGCAGCCAATTTGCGCACAGCAAGCTCCCACAAACAGCAATGTGATAATGACCAGATAATCTGTTTATAGGGAAGCTGGCTGAGGGATAAATATTGGCCCGGGACACCCCCCCCCCCCAACAGCTCGCCCTGAGAGGGCAGACTCGGTTTGACGGCTCACCCGAAAGACAGTGCAGCACTCCCTCAGGACTGCCCTGGGAGCGTCGGCCTGGATTATGGGCTCAAGTCGTTAGATTGGGACTTGAACCCGCGACCTTCTGGCTCGGAGGCGAGAGGTGCAACCCACTGAGCCACGGCCGGCACCCGCCAGGTTTACACGGCACTCGCCCGTGGGCTTTTGTTCATTTGAAGGAAATGGCAGTTTCGGGACAGCAGCAACAACAAATTGCATTTATATAGCGCCTTTTAACCTAGCAAACCGTCCCGAGGTCGCTTCACAGGCACGTAATCGGACAAAAACGTGACGGCAAGCCAAAGAAGGAGACATTGGGAAAGGTGACCAAAAGCTTGGTCAAGGAGGTAACATAGAAACGTAGAAGATAGGAGCAGGAGTAAGCCATTCGGTCCCTCGAGCCTGCTCCGCCATTCAATGCGATCATGGCTGATCATCCAAATTCAGTACCCTGTCCCTGCCTTCTCCCCATATCCCTTGATCCCTTTAGCCTTAAGAAATATATCCAACTCCTTCTTGAATATATTTAATGAATTGGCCTCTACTGCCTTCTATGGTAGAGAATTCCACAGGTTCACCACTCTCTGGGTGAAGAAATTCCTCCTCATCTCCGTCCTAAATGGCTTACCCCTTATCCTTAGACTGTGACCCCTGGAGGTAGGTTTTAAGCAGGGTCTTAAAGGCGGAGAGGTTTAGGGAGGGAATTCCAGAGGTTCGGGCCTAGACAGCTGAAGGCACAGCCACCAATGGTGGGCCGAAGGAAATCGGGGAGGCACAAGGAACGCAGAGTTCTTGGAGGGTGACCGAGATAGCGAGGGGCGAGGCCATGGAGGGATTTGAACATGAGGATGTGACTTTTAAAATTGAGGCGTTGTTGGACTGGGAGCCAAGGTTGGATGTGCACTTGGAGTGCCGTAACCTACAGGGCTACGGACCAAGAGCTGGAAAGTGGGATTAGGCTGGATAGTTCTTTGTCGGCCGGCGCGGACACGATGGGCCGAAATGACCTCCTTCCCCACTGTAACTTTCTATGATTCTATGATTGATTAAGTCGGCGAGCGCCAGCGTCATGGGTGAACAGGAAGCGTGAGTTGAGACAACTTGAGAAAGACTGTAATTCAACTTTGAAACTAACAAAAAGTGTCTGATTTTTGTTTTGCAGTGGTGGGAAGTTAATGACCGTTCAACAAAGCCGAACTCCATGAGCAACAAGCGTTCGCCCGACGAAGTGGCTGGCCCTCTGCTTGCGCCTGATCAGATCAAGCGAGAGGAGGACGACTTCAGCTCATACTTGGACCTGGACTTCCTTCTGTCGGACCTTTCCAACGCGGAAACCGGTGCCAGTGCGCCGGTGCCACCTGGGTACCCATTGGCAGACGTGCCAGAGAACTGCAGTGGAAAATTTAAGAGGGAGCCCCAGGATGCCACAGGCTGGAATAGTTCTGAGGCCTCGGCCACCAGCCTTGTAGCTGAACTGTTGTCTTCCGATGTCCAAACAGGCCAACTGGGACCCAGCAATCGGGCCAATTGCGTTGACCCTCGCAGCAAGACCTACACCAATTTAGGAGCTGGGGACCACGGTCCTTCCGTCGCACTGCTGGAGAGGTTGGTAGACCCCTCGCACATGCCAACAGGGAACACTGGACATGGGTTTCAGAAGCAGGGCGGTGTGGCTTCCGCCTCCTCCTCTGCCAGTCAATTGGTAGATGAGAAGCCCATTTTAATACCAAGGAACCATTTGCAAGTACCCCTTGGTCGGCAGTTCTATCCTCCTCAAACACCGATGCAACCAGCCCCGGGAGATGCGAGGACCCAGCCAAGGAGCCAGCAGATGCACCAGTTCCAGATTCCCCAGCATTATCGATACCACCATCTTCAGCAGCAGGCTCCCCTCAATTACCACGTACTCTCCAGATACCCGTCCTACTACCCGCACCAGCCCCCTCACCAGTACCAGGGGCAGATTCACTTCTACACGTCCAACCTCAAAGCTGCCCACTCCGCACACGGCACGGTCCTGTCTCCCCCCTCCTCCCCTCTGGTGGGCTTGATCCCGCCAACCGCAGTGCCGGAGGATGCCAAGCTCAAGCGGAGCCGGAAGACCTGGGTACGGAAGCGTACAGCCACCCACACCTGTGACTATCCTGGCTGCGGAAAAGTCTACACCAAGAGTTCCCATTTGAAGGCCCATCTACGCACCCACACAGGTAACATCATTCACGGAGCCTTGGCCCGAATTCAGTGGTGCCAGTAAAGAGTAAGGAAGTTGTTTTCATTCAAACAATGATCACATCTTTCAAAGGCAGCCTGCAGTCCTTTGAAGTTATGTAGGCAAATGCAAAGGCACATTGCTAACTCTCTCTCAGAAAGCAATCGAATGAACGACTGGTTAATCTGTTTTTGGTAGTGTTGTTGAGGGAGGAATCTTGGCCGTCACCTTGAGCTCGTCCAAAACGCTGCTGCCCGTGTCCGACAGAACATAAGGAGCCGGAGGAGGCCCCTCGAGCCTGCTCTGCCATTCAATGAGATCATGGCTGATCCAATCTTGGCCTCAACACCACTTTCCCGCTCTCTCCCCTTACCCCTCGACTCCCTTGTAGTTCAAATGTCTGTCAGTCTCCGCCTTGAATATATTCAATGACTCCGCCTCCACAGCTCTCTCGGGTAGAGAATTCCAAAGATTCACGACCCTCCGAGAGAAGAAATTCCTCCTCATCTCTGTCTTAATGGGTGCCCCCTTATTCTGAGACTATGCCCCCGAGTTCTAGATTCCCCCACGAGGGGAAACATCCTCGCTGTCAATCCCTCTCCGAATCTTATATGTTTCAATAAGATCACCTCTCATTCTTCTAAACTCCAATGACTATAGGCCCAACCTTTCGTCATACGTCAACCCCTTCGTCCCAGGAATCAACCTAGTGAACCTTCTCTGCACTGCCTCCAATGCAAGTATATCCCTCCTTGCATATGGAGTCCTATTTCGCACCAAGTCCCGTTCACGCATCATTCCGCTGTGCTCGCTGACCTACACTGGCTCCCGATCCGACACTGCTAGATTAATAAAATTCTCATCCTTGTTTTCAAATCTCTCCATGACCTCGCGCCCACCACCACCCCCCCCACCCCATCTCTGTAACCTCCTCCTGCCTTACAACCCTCCGAAATCTCCAATTCTACCTCTTGCGCATCCCCGGTTTCCATTGCCCCGCCATTGGCGGCCGTGCCTTCAGCTGCCTAGGGCCTAAGCTCTGGAATTCCCTCCCTAAGCCTCTCCGCCTCTCTCCTTTTAAGTTGCTCCTTAAAACCTACCTCTTCGACTATGTTTTTGGTCACCTGTCCTAATATCTCCTTATGTGGCTCGGTGTCAAGTTTTGTTTGATAATCGCTCCTGTGAAGCGCCTTGGGGACATTTTACTATGTTAAAGACACTGTATAAATGCGAGTTGTTGGGACACCGGGAGAACTTGCTGCCCTGCTGCAAACAGTGCCTTGGGATCGTTAACATCCATCTAAAACACAAGAACAAATGGGCGGCAGGCTCTGTTTAAAGGGGATGAGTTTTGCCCACGTGTCGGGGGACGGGCGTTCACTTTCCAGCACCGCTTTCCCTCGGGAGGCAGCACCCACATATACACGGGGCAGTGGCAGGGAGCTCGGGATTATCACACTTTCCCGATCAAAGAAAGAAAGGGCTCGCATTTCTCCAGCGCCTTTCACAACCTCAGCGCATCCCAAAGCCCTTCACAGCCCACAAAGTACTTTTTGAAGTGTAGTCGTTGTTGTAATGTAGGAAACGCGGCAGCTAATTTATGCACAGCAAGCTCCCACAAGCAGCAATGTGATAATGACCTGATCATCTATGATGTTGGGTTGAGGGATAAATATTGGCCCAGGACACCGGGGAGAACGCCCCCTGCCCTTCTTCCAAATAGTGGCCGTGGGATCTTTTACATCCACCTGAGAGGGGCAGACGGGGCCTCGGTTTAACATCTCGTCCGAAAGACGGCACCTCCGACAGTGCGGCACTCCCTCAACACTGCACTGGGAGCGTCAGCCTCGAATTTTGTGCTCAAGTCTCTGGGGAGGGACTTGAACTTAGAACGTTCTGACTCGAGTGTAGAGTGGCGCCAATCTGAGACATTGAAGACAGTTACCAGCAAAGGTAGAACCTGCCTATTTTAATCCCTTCCCCTTTCAGTCATCAGTTTAGCTTCACTACCCCCAGGCATGGGGTGTAAGCCTTATATAACGTTATTTTATGATTTTATCTCCTCTCCTGACGGTGCTGACACTTGCCGGGACAGCGGGCCATTCGCAAGGCTGAAGCGTGCATGTCAGCAGGCTATTGAACCATGAAGTCCATCGCGGCCCTGTCCCTCATCCGACGTCTATTTCCCAGCCGGGGTGGCGGGGGGCAGTGTCACTGGAGAGCGATGAGGGGACAGAACCCCCACCCTGTGCCCCCTGTTGGTGTGTCTCTCCTCCCTAGTGGAGGGACCCTGAGCCCCTCCTCATCTGCTGCCCGTCTAACTGTGCCCAAAGCAGCAATGGAACCCTGACCTTCCAGTCTGCATTGGCTCAGTACGACATCGGGACTTACCCACTAGGCCATTAGGGAGAGCTCTAAGAATAAAAGCATTTGAACCCATTTCTGCTCCATATGGTGAAAGAGGGGTGGACTTCACAAATTAGCGTCCCAGGTATAGAGATTCGTGCGACTGCGTATCAGGAGTTCAGGGGTGGTGCCTCACACAGTTGACCATCCATTAAGGTTACCTCAAGTGCCTGAATTTCTCCGTACGTCCTCCTGTTGGGTGAGCTCTCTCGTCGCGGGCACTAAATGGTTAAAGTCTATTCACTAATAAGTCTGGCCATTGGCGCCAGCCCGTCAGACGACCTCTGGATTTTAGTGCCCCTCGTTCAATGAAGGTGCCAGGTTGTCCTAAGCAGCCGATGTAACAGCCCCGACCTCTCGTTGCCACAGCAACCCACGTGTGGTAAGAAGAGGAACATAGGAACAGGAGGAGGCCATTCAGCCCCTCGAGCCTGTTCCGCCATTCAATGAGATCATGGCTGATCTGTGGCCTAACTCCGTATACCCGCCTTTGCCCCACATCCCTTAATACCTTTGGTTAACAGAAATCTATCAATCTCAGATTTAAAATTAACAATTGATCTAGCATCACCTACCGTTTGTGGAAGTGAGTTCCAAACTTCTACCATCCTTTGTGTGTAGAAGTGTTTCCTAATTTCACTCCTGAAAGGTCTGGCTCTAATTTTTAGACTGTGCCCCCTAGTCCTAGAATCCCCAACCAGCGGAAATAGTTTCTCTCTATCGACCCTATCTGTTCCCCTTAATATCCTGAAAACTTTGATCAAATTACCCCTTAACCTTCTACAGGAAACTTTCGATTTACCGGCACCTAAATAACCGGAAATCTCGGTTAACCGGCAAAATTCAGGAGTAGGTTCAGGTAACTTTTATTACTTGCCTTCCTCCATGTGTTGCTGTGCAAGGGTGTGGCTGCAGCTGTTGCTAAGCTACAGAGACGCTTGCAACTTGGGGCCATTGTTCTGAAGCTGTTGCTAAGCAACAGGGTTTGTTGCTTTATACGGAGCTCTCAGCTCTCCCTATCTTTTAGTTCGGTTATCCGGAATTTTTGATGAACCGGCACCACGTCGGTCCCGTCCGTGCCGGATAAAAAAAAGTTTCCTGTAAATTCCAGGGAATCCAACCCTAGTTTGTGTTCTCTCTCCTCGTAATTTAACCCTTGGAGTCCAGGTATCATTCTGGTAAACCTACGCTGTTCAAGAGATGAGTATTATCCACGTGATGGGAGACGGGAGCTCAGTTATATACAGCACCGCCTTCCCTCATCAACAGCAACTTGTATTTATATAGCGCCTTTAACATAGCAAAACATCCCAAGGTGCTTCAGAGGAGCGATTGTAAAACAAAATTTGACACCGAGCCACATATTAGGGCAGATGACCAAAAGCTTGGTCAAAGAGGTAGGTTTTAAGGCCTGTCTTAAAGTTGGAGAGAGAGAGGTGGAGATGTTTCGGGAGGGAATTCCAGAGCTTAGGGCCGAGGCAGCTGAAGGCACGGCCACCAATAGTGGATCGATTAAAATTGGGCATGTGCAAGAGGCCAGAATTAGAGGAGCGCAGAGATCTTGGAGGGTTGCAGGGCTGGAGGAGGTTACAGAGATAGGGAGGGGTGAGGCCATGGAGGGATTTGAAAACAAGGATGAGGATTTTGAAATCGAGGTGCTGCTTAACCAGGAGCCAATGTAAGTCAGCGAGCACAGAGGGTGATGGGCGAACGGGACTTGGTGCGAGTTCGGACACGGGCAGCTGAGTTTTGGATGACCTCAAGTTTACGGAGGGTAGAATGTGGAGGCCAGGTAGGATTGTGTTGAATTAGTCAAGTCTAGCGGTAACAAAGGCATGGTTGACAGTTTCAGCAGCAGATGAGCTGAGGCAAGGGCAGAGACGGGCGATGTTAGAGATGGAAGTAGGCGGTCTTCGTGATGGTGCGGATATGTGGTCGGAAGTTTATCTCGGGGTCAAATATGACACCGAGATTGCAAACAGTCTGGTTCCACCTCAGACTGATGCCTCTGGAAGCAACTGCAGGGAGCTCTGAATTATCACACCTTCCGGATCAAAGAAAGACTTGCATTTATATAGCGCTTTTCACAACCTCAGGATGTCTCCAAGCGCTTTATAGCCCATGAAGTACTTTTGAAATGTAGTCACACTTGTGACGTAGGAAATGTGGCTGCCAATTTGCACATAGCAAGCTCCCACAAACCGCAATGAGATAATGACCAGATCAAGTGGGTACGGTAGCACAGTGGTTATGTTACTGGACTAGTAATCCCGAGGCCTGGACTAATGATCTGGAGACACAAGTTCAAATCCCACCACGACAGCTGGGAAATTTAAATTCAATTAACTTAAATAAATCTGGAATAAAAAGCTAGAGTCTGTAATGGTGACCATGGGATTGTTGTAAAAGCCCATCTGGTTCACTAATGTCCTTTAGGGAAGGAAATCTGCCGTCCTTACCCGGTCTGGCCTATATATGACTCCAGACCCACAGCAATGTGGTTGACTCTTAACTGCCCTCTGAAATGGCCCAGCAAGTCACTCATTTGTATAAGGCAGCTCACCACCACCTTCTCTCAAGGGCAATTATCCCATAAATGAATATAAAAAAAATATATATAAACAGCCAGTTAGTACTGTACCACAGTACTCAATGTGATGGGCAGTGGGAGCAGGTACTCCGTCTGTACACGGAATATGATGGGTAGTGGGAGCAGGTACTCGGTCTGTACACGGAATATGATGGGCAGTGGGAGCAGGTACTCTGTCTGTACACGGAATATGATGGGTAGTGGGAGCAGGTACTCGGTCTGTACACGGAATATGATGGGCAGTGGGAGCAGGTACTCCGTCTGTACACGGAATATGATGGGCAGTGGGAGCAGGGACTCGGTCTGTACACGGAATGTGATGGGTAGTGGGAGCAGGTACTCCGTCTGTACACGGAATATGATGGGCGGTGGGAGCAGGTACTCGGTCTGTACACGGAATATGATGGGCAGTGGGAGCAGGGACTCCGTCTGTACACGGAATATGATGGGCAGTGGGAGCAGGTACTCCGTCTGTACACGGAATATGATGGGCAGTGGGAGCAGGGACTCGGTCTGTACACGGAATGTGATGGGCGGTGGGAGCAGGTACTCAGTCTGTACACGGAATATGATGGGCGGTGGGAGCAGGTACTCGGTCTGTACACGGAATATGATGGGCGGTGGGAGCAGGTACTCAGTCTGTACACGGAATATGATGGGTAGTGGGAGCAGGTACTCAGTCTGTACACGGAATATGATGGGCGATGGGAGCAGGTACTCCGTCTGTACACGGAATATGATGGGCGGTGGGAGCAGGTACTCAGTCTGTACACGGAATATGATGGGCGATGGGAGCAGGTACTCCGTCTGTACACGGAATATGATGGGCGGTGGGAGCAGGTACTCGGTCTGTACACGGAATATGATGGGCAGTGGGAGCAGGTACTCAGTCTGTACACGGAATATGATGGGCAGTGGGAGCAGGTGCGCCGTCTGTACACGGAATATGATGGGTAGTGGGAGCAGGTACTCCGTCTGTACACAGAATATGATGGGCAGTGGGAGCAGGTACTCAGTCTGTACACGGAATATGATGGGCGGTGGGAGCAGGTACTCGGTCTGTACACGGAATATGATGGGCGATGGGAGCAGGTACTCAGTCTGTACACGGAATATGATGGGCAGTGGGAGCAGGTACTCCGTCTGTACACGGAATATGATGGGCGGTGGGAGCAGGTACTCCGTCTGTACACGGAATATGATGGGCAGTGGGAGCAGGTACTCAGTCTGTACACGGAATATGATGGGCAGTGGGAGCAGGTACTCGGTCTGTACACGGAATATGATGGGCAGTGGGAGCAGGGACTCCGTCTGTACACGGAATATGATGGGCAGTGGGAGCAGGTACTCCGTCTGTACACGGAATATGATGGGCGGTGGGAGCAGGTACTCGGTCTGTACACGGAATATGATGGGCAGTGAGAGCAGGTACTCCGTCTGTACACGGAATATGATGGGCGGTGGGAGCAGGTACTCAGTCTGTACACTGAATATGATGGGCAGTGAGAGCAGGTACTCGGTCTGTACACTGAATATGATGGGCAGTGGGAGCAGGTACTCAGTCTGTACACTGAATATGATGGGCAGTGAGAGCAGGTACTCGGTCTGTACACGGAATATGATGGGCAGTGAGAGCAGGTACTCGGTCTGTACACGGAATATGATGGGCAGTGAGAGCAGGTACTCGGTCTGTACACGGAATATGATGGGCAGTGAGAGCAGGTACTCCGTCTGTACACTGAATATGATGGGCAGTGAGAGCAGGTACTCGGTCTGTACACGGAATATGATGGGCAGTGAGAGCAGGTACTCCGTCTGTACACGGAATATGATGGGCAGTGGGAGCAGGTACTCCGTCTGTACACGGAATATGATGGGCAGTGGGAGCAGGGACTCGGTCTGTACACGGAATATGATGGGCAGTGGGAGCAGGGACTCGGTCTGTACACGGAATATGATGGGTAGTGGGAGCAGGTACTCGGTCTGTACACGGAATATGATGGGTAGTGGGAGCAGGTACTCCGTCTGTACACGGAATATGATGGGCAGTGGGAGCAGGTACTCAGTCTGTACACGGAATATGATGGGTAGTGGGAGCAGGGACTCGGTCTGTACACGGAATATGATGGGCGGTGGGAGCAGGTACTCGGTCTGTACACGGAATATGATGGGTAGTGGGAGCAGGTACTCGGTCTGTACACGGAATATGATGGGCGGTGGGAGCAGGTACTCGGTCTGTACACGGAATATGATGGGCAGTGGGAGCAGGTACTCCGTCTGTACACAGAATATGATGGGCAGTGGGAGCAGGTACTCGGTCTGTACACGGAATATGATGGGCAGTGGGAGCAGGTACTCGGTCTGTACACGGAATATGATGGGCAGTGGGAGCAGGTACTCCGTCTGTACACAGAATATGATGGGCAGTGGGAGCAGGGACTCGGTCTGTACACGGAATATGATGGGCAGTGGGAGCAGGTACTCCGTCTGTACACGGAATATGATGGGCGGTAGGAGCAGGGACTCGGTCTGTACACGGAATATGATGGGCAGTGGGAGCAGGTACTCGGTCTGTACACGGAATATGATGGGCAGTGGGAGCAGGTACTCCGTCTGTACACAGAATATGATGGGCAGTGGGAGCAGGGACTCGGTCTGTACACGGAATATGATGGGCAGTGGGAGCAGGTACTCCGTCTGTACACGGAATATGATGGGCGGTAGGAGCAGGGACTCGGTCTGTACACGGAATATGATGGGCAGTGGGAGCAGGTACTCGGTCTGTACACGGAATATGATGGGTAGTGGGAGCAGGGACTCGGTCTGTACACGGAATATGATGGGCGGTGGGAGCAGGTACTCGGTCTGTACACGGAATATGATGGGTAGTGGGAGCAGGTACTCGGTCTGTACACGGAATATGATGGGTAGTGGGAGCAGGTACTCGGTCTGTACACGGAATATGATGGGCAGTGGGAGCAGGGACTCGGTCTGTACACGGAATATGATGGGTAGTGGGAGCAGGGACTCGGTCTGTACACGGAATATGATGGGCGATGGGAGTAGGGACTCGGTGTGGGTACTGAATATGATGGGCAGTGGGAGTAGGGACTCGGTGTGGGTACTGAATATGATGGGCAGTGGGAGCAGGGACTCGGTGTGGGCACTGAATATGATGGGCGATGGGAGCAGGTACTCAGTCTGTCCACTGAGCTTATTTCTAAGGCTTCTAGGCCATGCTGCCTCCCACAAATCAATCTGTGAATCTCTTAAATGCCGCTTTCAGTTCCAAGGGCAATGGCTGCCCTCCGCGGGGGGTCACTCTTCATGTTTGACTTCAGTCAGTGTCAGCAGGCTATTCAATTGGGCAAGGCATCAACTGATCCAGTTCTCACCTGACATTCACAAATGGTCCCTTTCCAGTAGAGGCATTGATCAGGCTCGGGAGCCCTGGCTGATTGCCCTCTGTGTATTTTTAAAAAATTCATTCCTGGGATATATGCATCGCTGGCAAGACCAGCATTTATTGCCCATCCCTAATTGCCCTTGAGAAGGTGGTGGTGAGCCGTCTTCTTGAACCGCTGCAGTCCGTGTGGTGAAGGTGCCCCCACAGTGCTGTTAGGGAGGGAGTTCCAGGATTTTGACCCAGCGACGATGAAGGATCGGCGATATACTTCCAAGTCAGGATGGTGTGTGACTTGGAGGGGAACTTGGAGGTGGTGGTGTTCCCAAGCGCCTGCTGCCCTTGTCCTTCTAGGTGGAAGAGGTTGCGGGTTTGGGAGGTGCTGCCGAAGAAGCCTTGGTGATTTGCTGTAGTGCATCTTGTAGATGGTACACACTGCAGCCACTGTATGCCGGTGGTGGAGGGAGTGAATGTTTAAGGTGGTGGATGGGGTGCCAATCAAGCGGGCTGCTTTGTCCTGGATGGTGTCGAGCTTCTTGAGTGTTGTTGGAGCTGCACTCATCCAGGCAAGTGGAGAGTATTCCATCACACTCCTTACTTGTGCCTTGTAGATGGTGGAAGGGCTTTGGGGAGTCAGGAGGTGAGGCACTCGCCAGCCTCTGACCTGCTGGGGAGGTGAGGTAAGGGGCACCTGAACCATTTCATTTCTGTATCACAAGTTGTGTCTTTCCCATTGCAGGTGAGAAGCCCTATCATTGTAACTGGGAAGGCTGTGGCTGGAAGTTTGCCCGCTCCGACGAACTGACCCGCCATTATCGGAAGCACACGGGCCATCGCCCCTTCCAGTGCCAGCTGTGCGAGCGAGCTTTCTCCAGATCTGACCACCTGGCTCTTCACATGAAGAGGCACATGTGAGATTCCCCACCCCGCACCCCCTCAGCAACCTGCCCCCTTCCCCAAGGCCTGGACTCGCTGCGTGTGGACAACATCCCAGGCCCTCCGAACCATCGCCCCGTCGAGACCACAGGAGCACCCACCTCCCGCCGAGAGGAAGGGGGGGGGGGGGGGACACGTTTTGGTGCCTAGTTGGTTCTCTCATGTATACCAGGCACCAAAGGAAGGGTGTTGTGTGGAAAACGCGGTGTCTGCAAGATATTCCTTTTTATATTCAACAAAATTCAGCCGTGCTTTTTAGTTACCTGATAGGAGGGTGCCCAGGGCAGCACAGGTGCCCGCTGACGATCTGGTACTCGTGGAGTGTTCCCTGGCTGTCATCTCGTAGACTTTCTGTTGACTCTGCCCAGGACGCTGTTCACTGTACAAATCGTTTCTCGCCCACCGCCACCATCGCTGGAGGACAGATCACTGCCCGGTGTTGGAGGGGCACAGACTGCAAAAGCTTCCAAACCAAGGCACCTCCCCAGCAAATGCCACCTTGGCCCAGCGCTGCCCATTGAGTGGGCCTGGGAGCACAGTTCCTGTTGTGTTTAGATTGCGTCGGCGTAAGTGGAGGAGCGGGAGGTCTTCGCCGGTTCAGTGACTGGAGGGGGCGACGGATGAGCTCCACCGTCCTCCTCTGCGGGATCCTTTGACTCTTCGCTCTGCACGTTTGATTGAATTCACTGTACCCACCGTGAGCAACGCCTTCGATTCAGTAACTGATGATGGAGCGGGACGGTTGTGTATGTGAAATGGCAAAAACAGCAATGTTCGCTAACCTCTTGCAAGAAATGGGTGGCTTACCAAAAATATTGAACATCTTCCCGCCAACAACAGCTCAGTAAATTGTGTTCATGGCATGCTACGCACACTCGCACTCTCACACACTCCGAAGTTGACCCCTGACCTGTGCTGAATATTGGCCGCGACAGTGCTTGAGGAACACGGTTCTCCTCTGTACGGGTTTAAGAACATAAGAATTATGAGCAGGAGTCGGCCATACAGCCCCTCGAGCCTGCTCCGCCATTCAATAAGATCATGGCTGATCTTCGACCTCAACTCCACTTTCTCAATAAGCCTTTTTGTAGATCCCCCCACCCACCTTATCCCCCCATCCCCCAATCCCACCTTCTCCCCCAATCCCTCTGTCCTTTCACTAGAAATGCATCCAGTTCCCTCTTGCTCCCACTTTATATTTTCCACATCACTATCCTTCCCTGGTGATTTGCTCCACCTTTGGGTGAAATATTTGGCTCTGATTTCCTTTCCTGCTCCCCATTGTTAGTGAGCCTCCCGTTAGCATTTCCCCCCTTTCCCATGGTGAACAACTTGCCTGGCTCGGTCTGCAGCTCGCTGTAAATAGCACCAGCTTTCGGCTCCAGTTCAAAGAGAAAAACGATGTAAATAGGTTAAGACGGAGCAGCGGATTCTTATCCTTATTAGGGCGGGAGTCGAGGGCGATTATTTTGTATTTTTGCCCCGGTGGTTATGCTGAAATAAAATGTACGGATTTAATCCTTTTGCACTGTCCTTTTAGTCGGTGAATTTAATTTTTTTTCCCTCACACTGGTATAATCCTGTTCCACACGTCTTTCAACAAAGCAAGCTTTCATGTAAAGCAACACACTGTACTCTTCCACCCCCTGGTGGCCTTGATCTCCGGTCCATCCTTTGTGGCTGCGATGGCACGGTGGCATAGTGGTTAGCACTGTTGTCTCACAGCGCCAGAGACCCAGGTTCGAATCCGGCCTCAGGCGACTGTCTGTGTGGAGTTTGCACATTCTCCCCGTGTTTGCGTGGGTTTTCTCCGGGTGCTCTGGTTTCCTCCCACTGTCCAAAGATGTGCGGGTTAGGTTGATTGGCTATGATAAATTGACCCTTAGTGTTAGGGGGTTTTAATACGTGGGGTTACGGGGATAGGGTGGGATATGTGTTGGTGTAGGGGTTACGGGGATCGGGTGGGATATGTGTCGGTGCAGGCTCGATGGGCCGAAATGGCCTCTATCTGCACTGTGAGGTTTCTGTGATCTCTCACAGCGCTCGGCTACAGAGACACCTGGAGCTGCAGGGAGGAGGAACAACCTTGACGGCTGTTGCCGGAAGAATTTGCGGTGTTGCAAATAATGACAGCGAGCGCGGCGGGCGGCCGGGCGGCGGGAGGAGATTGCTGCTGTTTGGAGTGGATCATCCTCGCAACCTTGAGGGCGATCTTTAACTCGACTCGCTCAGCAGCAACCTGGCGGGCGGAGCGGTTAAAAATCGCCCCTGGGCTCTTGCCTGTCCGAAAGCCGCCGCGATCGCAACATCTGCAATTTTAACCCAAGGACAGCCGCCTGGAGCCAACCGGGGTCCTTCTTTACACACGCATGTGGCGGCCCCGTGACATCATTGGGACCCGACTGTTATTTTAACTCGGGGCCTGAGTGGGGGGGGGGGGGGGGAGAAATCAGCCTGGAGTTAAAATCGGGGCCTGTTACATTCTCCGCCCCCAACACCACTTTCCATCTCGGAATATATCTGCACAGTCCAAATGCCATCTAGCGTTTAAGTGTGTAAAATGTTAAAAGGATTTGAGAGGGTAAATACAGAGAAACTATTGCCTCCAATTGGGGGGGAATCAATCCCCAGGGGCCATGATCTTAAAATTGGAGCTAGGCCATTGAGGAGGGAAATCAGGATATCGTACAAAGGGTCGTGGAAATCAGGAACTCCAGGCTGTGGGAAGCTCGGGGTCAATTGGAGCTTTCGAGACTCATCAGTTTTTGTCAGGTAAGGGTATCAAAGGGGATGTAGAAGGTGCTATATAAATGCAAGGTATTGTTGTTAATGGAGTTAGGTTGCAGATCAGCTGTGATCTGATTGGATGGCGGAGCAGGCTCGAGGGGCTGAATGGCCTGCTCCTGTTTCCTTTCCCCCCCCCCCCCTCCCCTTCTAAAGCTGCTGACTCGGGCTGCTGTACGCTCCACAGGTACTGGCGGAGAGCTTGAGGTGGAGAGTTGACAGACGTTCTACTGGGGCGGCGCGGCATCACTCTACAGCCCCAGCTTGTCCTGTCCTGCCCTGACCTTAGGCACTCTCAGGAGAGGTCACTGGATAGGGTTCAGGGGCAGGAGCCTTGGTGACCTGTGCAGGTACTGGGCGAGGCAGACTTGGCTGTGATGCCCCCCGTGGGGGACTAGCATGCTGATGCTCACCATCTACTCTCACCCCTGAGAAATGGCTGCCTCAGTGAAGTAACCGAATGTGGAATCCGAACCCCAGCAAGAGTCCGCACCTTCGGGGGAGGAATGGAGGGGGTGGGGGGAATTATTTACTGCCTGGAATGATAATCTGTATGGATATTTGTGAAATAAAATAAATAAGGCGCGAGACTCCTTTTAAATATGAATAAAAAGACACTTTAAAAAAAATTAATATTTTTTTAATTCATGGGATGTGGGCATCGCTCGCAAGGCCAGCATTTATTGCCCATCCCTAGTTGCCCTCGAGAAGGTGGTGGTGAGCTGCCTTCCTGAACCGCTGCAGTCCGTGTGGTGAAGGTGCTCCCACAGTGCTGTTAGGGAGGGAGTTCCAGGATTTTGACCCAGCGACGATGAAGGAACGGCCGATATATTTCCAAGTCAGGATGGTGTGTGACTTGGAGGGGAACTTGGAGGTTTCAGATGTTGAGAGTGCGAGAGTTGTTCTGTTTTCACTGAGGTGATTTTTTGATTGTCCACTTATCCATTCCATCACCGAGACCGACTATTTCCACCTCCGTAACATCGCCCGTCTCCGTCCCTGCCTCAGCTCATCTGCTGCTGAAACCCTCATCCTTGCCTTTGTTACCTCTAGACTTGACTATTCCAACACACTCCTGGCCGGCCTCCCATGTTCTACCCTAACTCGCCCCAAGTCCCGTTCATCCATCACCCCCTGTGCTCGCTGACCCACCTTGGCTCCCAGTTAAGCAGTGCCTCGATTTTAAAATTCTTATCCTTGTTTTCAAATCCCTCCATGGCCTCGCCCCTCCCTAGCTCTGTAATGTCCTTCAGCCCTAAAACCCTCCGAGATCTCTGTGCTCCTCTAATCCTGGCCTCTTGAGCATCCCTGATTTTAATCGCTCCACCATTGGCAGCCGTGCCTTCAGCTGCCGAGGCCCTAAGCTCTAGAATTCCCTCCCTAAACCGCTCTACCTCTCTAATCCTTTAAGACCCTCCTTAAAACCTGTTAGAGCCGTGATTCTGAGAGTATGATGTTTTTCAATAACCACACGGATGCTGTAACTTAACAATCAACAGGTATTTACTGGAGTAGGGTAGTTTCAAGACTGGGGTACAGAGGCATGCTCAAGGCTTATATACAGGTGTGGTCACTGCCGGTACTACAGTATACAGGAGCTGTAAAAGTAGTTCTCTCTTAAAGGTACATACACTACAATTCCTCCCCTTTTAGATTAGTAGTACCCATAATATTCAAATAACAATTAACACTTTAACATGTACATTAAACAACAATAGTCCATTTATAGATTCAGTCTTTGGGGCGGCTTCCTGATCCTTTCGGGATAGCGCCTTTCCTGAGGTTCTTGTTCTTGGTGTGGAGGCGATTCTGGCCCCTTTTCATCGGTTAGTTCATCGGGTTCCACTGCTACTGGTTCGGAGGTAGATGCTACCGGTATGTCGGGTTCATCCCCAGGTACACAAGACATGGGGTTGACTCGTTCCTGTGACGCAAAGATCTGATCAACGTGGCGTCTCACAATGTTCTCCCCGACATCCACTGTGTACATTAATGGTCCCTGCCGTGTGCATATCGTTCCGGGTTGCCATTTCTCTGTTCGGTAGTCACGGGCCAAGACTGGTTGTCCTACATTGAAGCTCCTTGTCGGCTTCTCATTGATGTGCTGGAATTGTTTATCCTCAACATTTCTTCGCACATTTGGTCTAAGTAAGTCCAGACGAGATCGCAACCTTCGGTTAAAGAACATCATGGCCGGGGTCTGGTTGGTAACTGCATGTGTCGCGTTTCGGTAGGCTAATAAGAAATTGTCCACCTTATGCTGTAGTGGAATTTCGTCGTCGCACATGGCCTTTATCGCCTTCTTAAAGGTTTGTACGAACCTCTCAGCCAATCCATTTGTGGCTGGATGATATGGGGCGGATGTGTAATGCCTTACCCCATTCCTTCTCATAAATTTCCGAAACTCTTAGGACACAAACTGTGGTCCATTATCAGAGCAAATCTGCTCTGGCAAGCCGTTTCTGGCAAATATGGTCCATAGGACTGCAATCGTTTTCTCTGTAGTGATTGAGGACATTTTTGTCACCTCAGGCCACTTTGAATGAGCATCCACTGCTATTAAGAACATTGAGTCCATGAATGGACCAGCAAAATCAATATGCACCCGTTGCCATGGAGAGGAGGGCCACTCCCATGGGTGTAGAGGGGCATGTGGTGGTGCATTTTGGACCTTCTGGCATCCTAAGCAGCTCTTGGTTAGGTCTTCGATTTGTTGATAGATTCCCGGCCACCACACAAGCCCTAGCAAGGCTTTTCATTTTCACTCCCCCCCCCCCCCCCGCCAAGATGACCTTCATGTAGCTCATTTAGCACTCTCTCCCTTAACTTGGGTGGAATCACCACTCTGGATCCACACATCACTGTCCCCTGGCATACTGATAGCTGTTCTCTTCTGGATGAGAATGCTGGCAACAGTGAGTCGCCATGTGTTGGCCATCCCCTCACCGTCAAATCATATACCCGAGACAGCATCGGATCATTGTGGGTCTCCTTCTCTATATCCGCGTTCGTTACTGGCAATCGTTCAATTATTGATGAATAAAATATCTCGATAGGGTCCACTGCTGGTACTTCCTCCACAGTAGGCAGTGGCAGGCGCGATAGCCCATCAGCGTTTCCATGCTGTTTCGTGCCTTTATATTCTATTTCATATTGATTCGCCCTTAGAAACAGGGACCATCTTTGTAACCATTGTGCCGTCATCACTGGAACGCCCTTCTTAGGATTAAAGATGGAGACAAGTGGTTGGTGGTCAGTCAGCAAGGTGAACTTCTGCCCGTGCAGATAGTGGTTACATTTTTATACTCCCCATACTAGGCTGAGGGCCTCCCTGTCAATCTGGGCGTAGTTGCGCTCGGCTGAGGTTAGTGACCGAGACGCAAAGGCTACTGGCCTCTCCAACCCATCTGGGAATTTGTGCGACAGCACCGCTCCAATACCATAGGGTGATGCATCACATGCCAAACAAATTGGTAGTGCTGGGTTGAAATGGGCCAACACCTCTTTTGATGTGATCAATTCTTTGCACTTCTGGAAAGCTCGTTTACGTTCGTCATTCCACTTCCATGGTACCCCCGTTTGCAGTAGGGTGTTCAGTGGGTGTAATACTGTAGACAAATTTGGTAAGAGCTTGTGGTAGTAGTTTACCAGCCCGAGGAACGACCTCAGTTGTGACACATTTTCCGGTGCTGGAGCCTTGACTACTGCCTCAATCTTTTCAGGGGACTTATGTAACCCCTTTTCATCGATGACGTGGCCACAATACGAGATCTGCTTCTGGAAAAACTCGCACTTGTGGCGATTAGCTCGTAGCCCATATTCCTTTTAATCTGGTGAGCACCTTCTCCAAGTTGGCGAGGTGATCACTGTCATTTTTGCCCGTGACCAGGATGTCGTCCAAATAACACTGGGTCCCTGGAATCCCTTGCAGGACTTGATCCATCGCCCTTTGCCAAATAGCCGGAGCCGATGCTACCCCGAACACCAGCCGGTTGTATTGATAAAGACCTTTATGAGTGTTAATCGTAAGGTATTGTTTCGAGGCTTCTTCTACCTCCATTTGCAAGTACGCCTGGGCTAGTTCAATTTTGGTGAAGCGTTTACCTCCAGATAGCGAGGCGAAAATATCCTCAATTCGTGGAAGCGGATATTGTACCGTGTAAAGGACTGGGTTCACTGCCACCTTAAAATCCCCACCGATGCAGACCTTCTTTGGTTCCCCAGGCGTATTACTCAACGACCTCTTCATTACAGGAATGATGGGTGTAGCCCACTCGCTCCAGTCTACTTTGGACAGTACTCCTGAACGTTCCAACCCTTCCAGCTCTGCTTCGACAGCTGGTCTGATCGCATAAGGCACTGGTCTGGCCTTAAGAAACTTTGGGCTTGCATTTTCCCCTATTTTAATAATTGCTGTTATGCCTTTTAGTGTTCCGAGTCCCTCCTGGAACACTTCTTGTGCGTCAGTTAGCATTTTTGACAGTCGTCCAGGTGTGACGTCGTCATTCTTTTTGGCCTCAACCTGCAGTGCCTGTATGGAATGCCAATCTAATTGTATCTTCCGGATCCATTCACGTCCTAGCAGTGGTGGTCCTCCATCTGGCAATACATATATATCCATTTTAGGTATTTCCTGGCCTTTATATATCACTTTCACCCTTATTTTTCCTTTGGGGTAGACTTTTTGCCCCGTGTATGTCTTCAAGACAATCTCTGTAGCTTTCAAGGGTATATGTGAAAATAGCCGCTTGTAGTCCCTTTGGTTTATGACTGTTAGGGCTGATCCTGTGTCCAATTCCATTTTCACTTGGACTCCGTCTATCTTGAGTGTAACCCAGATAGTCTGGTGATCCTCCATTTTGGTTACCTTATGTAGTTTCAGACAACCCAGCTCCTTGCTTCCGGAGTCTGTGTCACTTTTCTGTTCGTCTGAACTACTGTCCATCACCTGGTGTACCTTTTTGTACTTCTCCTGTGGAGATTTCTTACTGTTGGTTTTCTTCCCAGACCTGCAGACTCTTGCTATGTGTCCTGCTTTTCCACACTGTCTGCACACTTGGCCCTTGAACCAACAATCCTTCTGGTCATGTGTTGTTCTGCCGCAGCGATAACACTTCCCTGTTCCATAGGACATTTCATTGGTGCCATATTCTTGCGGTCCATTGTATCTCTGCAGCGCCCCTTGCGGCTGTTTCGTGTGATACTGCCATACTGAAAGCCTTGTCCAGCGTAAGATCCTTTTTTGATAGAAGCTGTTTCTGGGTTCCTTCACTTTGCAGCCCACACACAAACTTGTCCCTTAACGTATCTGCTAGTCCCGCTCCAAACTGGCAGTGTTTCGATAGCTTGCGCAGTTCCGTTAGGTTCAGCATTGCTTTCGTCTTTGTGTTGGTTCCTTTTATGGAACTTAAATCGTTCTGCTATCAGCAGCGGTGTGGGGCTTAAGTGGTCCTGTAGGATTTCTACTATGCTTTCGAAATTCTTGTTCACCGGCTTCTCTGGGGTTATTAGGTTTCGCAGTAACCCATAAGTTTTTGCACCCATGGGATTTAACAAAACCAGTGCTTTCCTAGCATCTGGCACTTCATTCGCCCTGCAGTACACCTCAATATGTTCCACATATGTCGCCCAATCTTCGACTTCATTGTCGAATGTAGAGATACTGCCACTCTTCGGCATCCCTGGGTGTGATTTAACTGTCAAAAATGGCGTCTCCCACGCTTCCCCTTCTTCTCCGCTAGCACAAAATGGCGTCTCCCGCGCTTTCCTTCCTTCCTGCGCTCGCCCTTCTTCTCCGTTGCGGCTTCTAAAAATGGCATCTCCTGCGCTCTTCCTTCTCCGTGGCTCAATGGCGTCTCCCGCGCTCTCCCTTCTTCTCCCCGCGGACACTGTTCAGCCCTTGAGCCCTGGCTGTGCTCTGCGCGTTTTTTTTTTTGTGCGCCTTTCCCGTTTCCGCCGCTCGCTCCTGAACCCGGCTGTTGCTTTACCCTCTCTCTCTCCGTTTTGTTTTTCCTCGACGCCACTCGGTTTTCAACCCCCGGCTGCGCCCTGTGCGCTTCACCCTCTGTCTTACCCCGTCGACGCTGCTTGGCTTTCTCTCCGCCGTCGGTCGGCTCCCGGGGCCGCTGACCGGGAAGGGTCTGCGCTGTACCTGTCGTCGGTCTATTGCTGATCATCGTGGCTGGGGAACCAAGCCCGGCTCTCCACAGCCTCCCCTGCGATGTTCACTCTCTGCCGGACGACTGGGTGGTTGCTCGTGTTCGACGCCCGTGTTTCTGGCCTAGACTTTCTTCCACCGCCCTCCCGGAGCGAATCCTCGAAGGGAAATGCAGAGTTGCAGGTAGATTCGAATCGACACTCGTCGCCACTGTTAGATCCGTGATTCTGAGAGTATGATGTTTTTCAATAACCACATGGATGCTGTAACTTTACAATCAACAGGTATTTACTGGAGTAAGGCAGTTTCAGGACTGGGGTACAGAGGCATGCTCAAGGCTTATGTACAGGTGTGGTCACTGCCGGTACTGCAGTATACAGGAGCTGTAAAAGTAGTTCTCTCTTAAAGGTACATACACTACAAAACCTACCTCTTTGACCAAGCTTTTGGTCACCTGTCCTAATATCTTATGAGGCTTGATGTCCAATTTTGTGTCTTATAATACTCCTACGAAGCACCTTGGGATGTTTTACTATGTTAAAGGTGCTATATAAATGCAAGTTGTTGCTGTCCAGATGTTAATGCTTGTACAACACGAGCTGTACCCGTCCTGGCTAATGGAGATGGTCTATTCATACGATAGCAAAATACTGCGGATGCTGGAAATCCAAAATAACAACAGGAAACGCTGGAAAAACTCAGCAGGCCAGGCAACATCGGTGGAGAGAGAAACAGAGTCAATGTTTCAGGTCGAAACCCTTCGTCAGAACTGGAAAAAAAGCAGGAAATGGAAAGCAAGTTTAGGGGCTGGGAAAAGGGGGAGGGGCTGAAAGAACAAAAGGGAAGGTCGGTGATAGGATAGAAAGCAGGAGAGATTGAGAGACATTGAGAGATATTCAAGGCGAGAGGAGGTGGTCATGGGACAGGTTGAGGAACAAAGGATGGCTCTGGATGGGGTCTATTCATAAACTGGTTTCCAATCTCCGTACTGCTCAGAAAACCATGTTCACTCGCTCCTCTCTGCCGATTTCAGATGAATGCGTTTTACATGAAATCACTTCCAGGTTGTCTGATTCTGGGGTTGGTTTGTCAGCTTTACGTATTAAAGGAGTGTCTTTAAGGAGGAGAGAGAGGTAGAGAGGCGGAGAGGTTTAGGGAGGGAATTCCAGAGCTTAGGGCTTCGGCAGCTGAAGGCACGGCCGCCAGTAGTGGAGCGATTCAAATCGGGGATGCTCAAGAGGCCAGGATTGGAGGAGCGCAGAGATCTCGGAGGGTTGTGGGGCCGGAGGAGGTTACAGAGAGAGGGGATCGATCTCAGCCAGGCCACCTATTGGGTGGTTACAATTGGGCCCGGGGCGCCTGGGTTTGGGACGGGTTAAAAAGCCGACGGGGTTCCTGCTCCCGATCTCCGGCTGCGACCCCACCCCCTCGCTGGAAAGGGACGAGCTTACGGGATGTCGAATCAGGGCAGAGCCGGGAATGGCCGTTGGGCGTCCCCATGGCGGAAGAGCCAGCCGACGCTGGTGAAGAATGGGCCCCCCCGGGGGATGAGGGACCGGAGGGCGACCGGCACCTGTGGAGCCCCTATCCTCCCCCTCCCCATCCCCCTCCCCAACTACAGCCAGGGTCAGCGCCTTCAGAGCAGGAGGGTGAAAGGTGAAGTGTGGGGGCCCACTCTCTCCACCCAGCGCTGAAATGGCCGCCCTGGATTGTGGTCTCGGATCCTACAGTGGGGCTCCAACCCACGACCGTACGACTCGGACACCACTGAGCCAGGGCTCGCCTTTATCGGGTGGTTTAAATGGAAAAAATTTAAGGAAGCGAATCCTGGTTAAACAGCTGACATGGAGATTGCTGGCGTTATCTGTGGTCACTTGGACACTGCTGCCATCTTGTGGCCCAATATGGAATGGACTGAATTGGCACTGCAGTTGGTAAGACTTTCGAGACTGAGATCTTCTAATCCCTCCTGCCTTCCAGCCTATCACAGATCTTCCCTTTTTTAGTTCTTTCCTCCCCTCCTTCCTTTCCCTGCCCCCACACTTGCTTAAAAATCTGTTACTTCTCCAACTTTTTCCAATACTGACAAAGGGTCACAGACCTGAAACGTTAACTCTGTTTCTCTCTCTCCACAGATGCTGCCTGACCTGTTGAGTGTTTCTGGCTTTTTCTGTTGTTTGCTGGGTAAGGCTATCTAGGGATTATGGAGTAAAGGCGGGTAAAATGAAGTGGAGGTACAGAGCAGCCATGATCTCATTGAATGGCAGAACAAGGAGGGTAGATGAGGGTAGTGCGGTTGATGTAGTGTATATGGACTTCAGCAAGGCTTTTGATAAGGTTCCACATGGCAGACTGGTCACAAAGTTAAAAGCCCATGGGATCCAGGGCAAAGTGTCAAGTTGGATTCAAAACTGGCTCGGAGACAGGAAGCAGAGGGGAATGGTTGATGGGTGTTTTTGTGACTGGAAGGCTGTTTCCAGTGGGGTTCCGCAGGGCTCAGTACTAGGTCCCTTGCTTTTTGTGGTATATATCAATGATCCTGACTTGAATATAGGGGATATGATTAAGAAGTTTGCAGATGATACTAAAATCGGCTGTGTGGTTGATACTGATGTAGGGGGTGGCGGGTGGCGCGTGCGCCCAGTCAGTTATGCCCCTGACTGTCTGTGAGCGGTTCGAATCGCTCCCACACCCCTGGGTTCTAGACACTGGACTTAGGTACAGGCAGCGATACAGAAAATCGAGTAGCCAAGTGGTTTGGTGTAAGAAAACCAAGATTTTATTAAAACAGAGTAAAACACAGTCTTATGAGAAGCTCACTGGTATAAAATACAGGCATATACAAAAATTATACTTATACAGGGAATGGGGAACACACGGCACATCGAGGGAAAAACAACTACATTAACAATCCCCTTATCCTTATCCAACCCCCTATACCTAACTAGATTAAGCTATGAGGGGCCAGGAATTCATGCTCACCAATCCAAAGCCTGTTGCTTTAACAGTTGCGAGTTTTGAGGTTTGGTCTTCTGTCCTTTGGGGTACTCCGTCACCACGTGGTCTCAGGGTGCGGTGCTGGAGCTGTTGCTGCAACACACCTTCCCTCTCAGCTACCGTCGTCGTCTTGTCGCGATGGGTTCTCTTCTTCTCCCTCGGGCGGTCGTCGGCGGTAACGTTGCGGTTATGGGGCGGTTGGCGGTTTTACTGCTGGTTTGATTTTACTACCCATCCTTTGAATGCCAGCATATTCGTCGTGGGCGTGGACACCCGCGTCTAACGCCAGCTTATTCAGTGTTCAATAGCCAACTTATTCTCACTGTCCATACATATACTTTCTTCCCCAAGCGCCAGCTTATAACTAGGCGCTCGGTCTTTACCAATGCGTCTTCTGCTGCCCTTCTCTGCTCTTATCGAGTTTTACCTTCTTCTTCGTCTCGTCTCGTCTCGTTTCGTCTGCCCCCTCTTTGCGGCCTGTGTGTCCTGTATGACTTTGGACTCGGGTCTCGTTCCCCTACCCGCAATTGGTATGGATGTCCTTGGCTGTTATAATAATAATGCGGGGAGCGAGAAGAGAACCCGCCACGAGGCCAGGGCACGAGTACAAACGGCGGCAGCCCAAGAGGTCAGAATCAAGAGAGCAGAGCAAGAGTAAGAGAGCGATTGCTACTGAGGGCCTACAATTATACCCATTCCTTCATCTCCTATCTGCGCGCCAAATCAGGTCAGTCCATTGTTTAACTTTTGGCGGGCTGTTTAACATGATTATACCAATCTAAGTTAACTGGCATTAGATGGCCATTTATCGCACCTGATGGCCTCAATGTCCGGATTGTATTGTCATTAATGCATTTTAATCAGCCTGTCCAGCCTTGGTGGCTCCCTTGAGCTGTTTCCGATTATTTATGCGGACAAACTAATGGCCTCATGTTTAGGCCGAACTGGGTTAGATCTGTTTTCGATCTGACGCCATGCATATTCAGTGTTTGCCTAGCTGTCTGGCTTTTCAAAACACAAAGTCCTTTTCACAGAAATGCATTTTAAGTTTCGATTTCCCAAAGCTGCCTGTTTGTGTTGCAGAGTCCATGCTTTTAAAATCTTACAGGCTTTTGGTCACGAGGTGCGGACGCCATCTTTTGGGTACCCTTTTAAAATTGTCCATCCAGGGTCCCTTTTATTAATAACCTTGGGGGAATGTGGGGATTTTGAGAACCTTACACTCCCCCCTGTGATACTAAAACTTGCTTGAAGTATCATCCTTACGAGGTGAGCAAAATTTCTGACCCTCCATAGTCAACCTTCCCCTGTAATTACCTATCTAATATACCCACGACACATGCACTTCCCATTCTGCGAAAATGTAGTGTACATAAGCATACATAGGATAAATTACAAACCTTTACACACATCCAAGCATGGAGGGGGTCCAACACCCCTGCGCCACTTGGTACACACACATCTTTATTAACAACGCGTCGCAAAATCTTTATTAAAAACAACAAACACAAAAAAAAACAATCTTTAATCAAAGATACAAAAAAACTCAAACAGGTGTATCTCCCTCCACTTTCACATAATGTTCCTTCCAGATCCTCTGGTTCTGGAATTCTAATACCTGACCTTTTCCCTTGCACTGATTGCAGACTAGATACAACACTATCCCTAACTGGCAAACCACGAGAATGTGGGAAGCCAGTCTGATCCACGAAGAGACCTCTATGTTATTGAAAATGTCCCACCAGGGTGGAATCACAATATCCAATATCTTAGCCACTATCTCTACTGTTTTCTGCTCTAGAGTGTAAAAATGTTTCTGTGAAACTATAATGGCCTTGAGTATTTTGGTAAGGTGTTCTGGGAGAGGGGTAATTTCATAGCCAAAATGCGCTACGTACTTCTGCAAATCGGTAAAATTCTCCTTCACAGTGAGGTGAACAGCGGAGGGTTCAGGAATGGGGACAATTCGTTCCTGGGCCACTTGAACTTCTGCCTCGGGTTTAAAGCAGAAACTGCTGCCACTTACCGGACACCAGCCGTGCTGTCCATGCTGGTAGTGGGACGCGCCGGTGGTGACACAATATGTCCCACCTCCTATATATGCTACCTGCGGGGGAACATGGCCTTGTGCCATTGCCTCCATGGTGCAATTTATAGGTTTCGCGCCAGCAGCTCTGAACCCACACTGCGGTTTCGAATAGGCATTCAAGTGCTGGGGACACAGGATTATGTGTGCTCCCCGGCTCCGGCACCCTGAGAGGTCAGTACCTGTCATAGCGTGCTCCCACTTAATGACGTAAGGCGGGACCGCTGTGAAACGAATGTGTGCACCCCCTTGAATGACTCCAATATTCTCAACCCTGTATACCGGTGTGGGTCGGGCTGTCCTACCCATGACCGGCATCCTGACTACGACTCCCATGATCGTGTGGTTGGACCGCCCACAATCCACTGGGACTGGGTAGGCCTCGGAAGCTAGCCGGAGTTGGCAGGGGCTTAATGCGTGTGGAGGGCTGCGAGGTGCTTGTTGCTGATCCAGGAGGGGACTAAACCCTGTTTTAAATCCTCCAGATTACTGCGGCACTCGCCCAGCAACTATGCCCCGTATAGCACGCACACCTCGTTCTGCGCAGCCTGGTCAGAAGCATTTCTGTCCTCCCTTATGAGGGCATTTACCGTCTTTGTGTGCTTCTCCAACTCGGCTATAATCTCTTTTAAATGGACCGTCATGGCCTGGTGCTCATGTAACTCCGAGCCCACTACTTTGTTCTCATCCAGTAATATCTTCCTTAACTGTGTTTTTAAACCGTTTATCTGGGTCTGCTGCTCTATGTCATCTAAACTGTTGATGACAGAGGACCCAGTGTTAAACGCAGTAAAAACATCATTCCATACACCCTTTCTTTGTCTCCCTGCATTACCCAAAAACTCGCGGTGTGTGGTGTACAGTTCGGTTTTGTTAACATTGGCGAAATCGAACTCATAAAACTTCCTGAACATGTCCTTTAATAGGGCCTGGTATAGCTGCTCTGTTTCTTTGGGACACCACTCCGGTAAATGTACCTCGGTGAGATTTAAAATCACGAAGGCTACTGCGTAGTGTACCCCCTGGTACAGTACCTGATCCGTAGGCACTCGTGGTGCTTTCGGGGTTCTAACAGCAATCGGTTACTCCGATGCTGCCTTCCCATGTTCCCAGCCGCCTGCTCGTGGACCTGCTTCAGATGCTCAAAGAGGTGTCGGACGAACCTGTCCCGGCTTACCTCCCTGAGCTGACCCTCCGTGAGCACCGGGGCTAGTACATGGGTGGGGGTCCGCATAACCCTGCCAGTCATCAGCTCGTACGGGGAATACCCCGTGCTTTTCGACTGGCTGGCCCGGATCCCCATCAGAACCAACGGTAGGACCTCGGCCCATTTGCGGGGCGAGTCCACCGTCTCCTTCCTCAACCTTTCCTTTAGGGTCCTATTCATTCTTTCCACAATCCCTGATGACTGTGGGTTGTCAGAGAGGGACTGGAGGAGACTACTCTCCAGGGAGAATAGCAGCATCTTGGCCTGCTCAGCGCCATCGCAGTCGTTGACGCTGGCTGCCTGCTCTATGTCCCTGAAGTGGATCGAGGGGTCTCCTTTTTCGGAGAGCTTTGGGATATGGTTGACCATAGCCCTAAGCTGTTGGGTGCTATAAGGTAATACGAACTGGTTTTGGAGGGGTCCCTCATTGTCGCCATTGACGGGTGGGCCGAACCTCCGATGCCGTGCTGGGCACATCGGTCCCGGCTCCGACCTCTCTGGCAGGGGTTGCTCCACCTCCGCTCCCACCTCTGGCTCCACCCTCCCTTGCTGCCAGACCTCGCTGAAGCTTGGCGCTACGGGTGGTGGTCGTGAGACCTCCTGTTCCTCAACCGGGTCATCCCTGGGCACTACCAGTGACTTTGGAACTGTCCTCCCCTTGTTCCCCATAAAATCCGCCTGCCCTGCCTTTGGGCTTATGAGGCACACCATGCATTTTGCCTTCCTGGGGGCCAGGCTCAGACTTTCTATCCGCTCTTTACAGGGGCCGTGGTCTGCCACCTCAAACCCCTGTTCGCTCGCTAGCTTGTAAGCTGTCTTTAACTCCTGTACTTTCTCTTCCTGTTCCCTAACCTGCCTTGCCAAGCGGGCATTCTTTTCCCGCAACCTTAACTCATTTCCCTTGGCTTCGGTGACTTGGCACTGTCGGTATTCCAACTGGGCCTTGTGTTCTCCCATTAAATACAACCTCTCCTGATTCAGGGCCTGCAATGCTACCAGTAACTTCTCCCCTGCTAGAGCCTTATCCTGGATCTCCAGGGCTGACTCCCTTAACTCAGCTGCCTGTGCTGCAATGAGCCTGTCCAAAAGCTGGACCTGCTTTTTTGAAACACATCAGCCAGACTGCCTTCTCTAAGGACTTCTTGTGTTCCTTTCCCTCTGTCCACTTAGCTGCTGCATCTACCGGACGCCCAGCCCTTAACAGAGTGGTGATCCACTTCTTTGTGACATTCACCTTGCTAAACACATAATCAGAAATCCTTTCCTCCATCATGGTTTGCTCATCCGAACCATTGTCTACTGTATCGCACCCCTGTTGCCGGAGTCCTGCCGCGGTCACCATTTTCTGTAGGGGGTGGCGGGTGGGGCGTGCGCCCAGTCAGTTATGCCCCTGACTGTCTGTGAGCGGTTCGAATCGCTCCCACACCCTTGGGTTCTAGACACTGGACTTAGGTACAGGCAGCGATACAGAAAATCGAGTAGACAAGTGGTTTGGTGTAAGAAAACCAAGATTTTATTAAAACAGAGTAAAACACAGCCTTATGAGAAGCTCACTGGTATAAAATACAGGCATATACAAAAATTATACTTATACAGGGAATGGGGAACACATGGCACATCGAGGGAAAAACAACTACATTAAGAATCCCCTTATCCTTATCCCACCCCTATACCTAACTAGATTAAGCTATGAGGGGCCAGGAATTCATGCTCACCAATCCAAAGCCTGTTGCTTTAACAGTTGCGAGTTTTGAGGTTTGGTCTTCTGTCCTTTGGGGTACTCCGTCGCCACGTGGTCTCAGGGTGCGGTGCTGGAGCTGTTGCTGCGACACACCTTCCCTCTCCTCAGCTACCGTCGTCGTCTTGTTACACTGAAGAAGGAAGCTGTAGACTGCAGGAAGATATCAATAAATTGGTCAGGTGGGCAGAACAGTGGCAAATGGAATTCAATCCGGAGAAGTGTGAGGTAATGCATTTGGGGAGGGCTAACAAGGAAAGGGAATACACATTAAATGGTAGGACACTGAGTAGTGTAGAGGAACAAAGGGACCTTGGAGTGCATGTCCACAGATCCCTGAAGGTAGCAGGCCCGGTAGATAAGGTGGTTAAGAAGGCATACGGAACGCTTGCTTTTATTAGCCGTGGCATAGAATACAAGAGCAGGGGGGTTATGCTTCAACTGTATAAAACACTAGTTAGGCCTCAGCTAGAGTACTGCGTGCAGTCTGCTCACCACATTACAGGAAAGATGTGATTGCACTAGAGAGGGTACAGAGGAGATTTACAAGGATGTTGCCGATAGTAGAGAATCTTAGCTCTGAGGAAAGACTGGATCGGCTGGGTCTGTTTTCCTTGGAACAGAGGAGGCTGAGGGGAGACCTTATTGAGGTGTATAAAATTATGAGGGGCCTAGATAAAGTGGATAGAAAGGACCTATTTCCCTTAGCAGAGAGGTCAATAACCAGGGGGCACAGATTTAAAGTAATTGGTGGAAGGTTTAGAGGGGATTTGAGGGGAAATGTCTTCACCCAGAGGGTTGTGGGGGTCTGGAGCTCACTGCCTGAAAGGGTGGTAGAGGCAGGAACCCTCATCACATTTAAAAAGTACTTGGATGTGCACTTGGGATGCTGTAACCTGCAGGGCTACAGACCAAGAGCTGGGAAGTGGGATTAGGCTGGAGAGCTCGTTGTTGGCCGGCACGGACACGATGGGCTGAATGGCCTCCTTCCGTGCTGTAACTTTCTATGATTCTGTGATCCTAACAGCCTCGAGGGGCTGAATGGCCTCCTCCCGTTCCTGTAATCTCCGGAAGGCACTCTCTCGCTGGGTTTCAGTTCCACAGGGACCCAGAGCCCTGCAGTAAACCCCTGAGGTGAATCCTCCCACTGCCCGTCCTTCATGTACCAGCCGCGGAAGCAAGTTTTGGCCAGGGCAGTGAGTCACACAGCGGGAGCTTGGGCTCCATCCTGTCGGGGATCACCGGACAGTGACCAGGAGCCGCAACTCTCCCTGACTCTTCCCACCGGCTCGGATTGGCCAGCTGGGAATGGAATCTGAGGGGCTGAGGATGGGATCAGACCGACCGACAACAACAACAACGTGCATTTATATAGCGCCGTTAACGTAGTAAAACGTCCCAGGGCGTTTCACAGGAGCGATTATCAAACAAAATTCAACATCGAGCCACAGAAGGAGATATTAGGACAAGTGACCAAAAGCTTGATCAGGGAGGTGGGTTTTAAGGAGCGTCTTCAAGATTATGGCCTGTTGTTCTGGAGTCTCCCACCAGAGGAAATAGTTTCTCTCTCTCTCCACCCGATCAACTCCTTTAATCATCTTAAACACCTCGATTAGATCACCCCTTAATCTTCTATATTCGAGCCTCGTCTATGTCACCTGCCCTCATAATTTAACCCTTTTTAGCCCCGGTATCATTCTGTTGAAGACCCTCTCCCAGGCCTATATAGCCTTCCTGAGGTGCGGGGGTCAGACTGAACGCAGTGCTGCAGAGGGGCTCCGATCACAGCTCTGTACCACAGGAGCACTGAGCAAAAACAAAATACGGCGGATGCTGGAAATCTGAAATAAAAACAGAAAATGCTGGAAATGCTCAGCAGGTCAGGCAGCATCTGTGGAGAGAGAAACAGAGTTAACGTTTCAGGTCGATGACCCTTCGTCAGAACTGGAAAAAGTTGGAGAAGTAACAGGTTTTTAAACAAGTGTAGGGGCCGGGAGTGGGGGGGAGGGGAGGAAATGGAATGTATTCACTAGAGTTTAGAAGAATGAGAGGGGATCTTATTGAAACGTATAAAATTCTGACAGGGCTAGACAGACTGGGTGCAGGAAGGATGTTTCCCCTGGCTGGGGGGGTCTCGAACGAGGGGTCACAGTCTCAGGATACGGGGTAGGACATTTTAGGACTGAGATGAGGAGAAATGTCTTCACTCAGAGGGTGGTGAACCTGTGGAATTCTCTACCACAGAAGGCTGTGGAGGCCAAGTCACTGAATATATTTAAGAAGGAGATAGATAGATTTCTAGACACAAGGGGCATCAAGGGTATGGGGAGAGAGCGGGAATATGGTATTGAGATAGAGGATCAGCCATGATCATATTGAATGGCGGAGCAGGCTCGAAGGGCCGAATGGCCGACTCCTGCTCCTATTGTTCTATGTTTCTATGAAGGTACAAAAGGGAAGGTCTGTGATAGGATGGAGGGCAGGAGAGATTGAAGAGATGATGGGGCGAGGCAAAAGGAGATGGTAATGGGACAAGTTAAGAAACAAAAGATGACTCTAGATGAAGTGTAAATGGCGATGGCAGAATCATCGACAGCTGCCACGTGAGAGAGAGAAAAATGAGAGGAGCCGAGGTTATAATCTGAAATTGTTGAACTCGATGTTGAGTCCAGAAGGCTGTAAAGTGCCTAATCGAAAGATGAGGTGCTGTTCCTCGAGCTTCCGTTGAACTTCATTGGAACAGTGTACGAGGCCGAGGACGGAGATCAGAGCGGGAGTGGAGCGGGGAATTAAGGAGTACTGAGCAGCATTGTACCTGCCAGCGAGCCTGAAGCTCGTCGATATACCAGTGATTAGCTGGGAGTGAGGCGGACTTGTGCCGCAGTAGCCGACTGCACGGTCCCTGTGCCCAGTGTCTCGCCCCCCTCGCTGGAGAAGGTGCACTAAAGGTTCACAAGGGTGACACCAGAACCGAGAGGTTATAACTATCAGGAAAGGCTGAACAGCCTTTTCTCTGTGGGCTCCTTTCTCCAGAAAAGAGAAGTCTGAGGGGGGGGGGGGGGGGAGGTGACCTGATCGAGGTCTTTAAGATTATGAAGGGGTTTGATTAGGGTAGACGCAGAGAAGATGTTTCCACTTGTGGGGGAGACCAGAACTAGGGGACATAAATATAAGATAGTTATTAATAAATCCAATAGGGAATTCAGGAGAAACTTCTTTACCCAGAGAGTGGTGAGAATGTGGAACTCGCTACCACAGGGACTGGTTGAGGTGAGGAGAGATGCATTTAAGGGAAGCTAGATAAGCACATGAGGGAGAGAGGAGTAGAAGGATATGTTGATACGGTGAGATGAAGTAGGGTGGGAGGAGGCTCGAGTGGAGCATAAACACCGGCACGGACCACGTGGGTCGAATAACCTGTTTCTGTGCTGTACGCACTGTGTAATTCTGAGCCGGTGGTTCGCTCCCTGCCATATTGGTACAGGCATCAGAAGAGGTGTCCAGGGCCCGTGCCCGGAACAGGCAATAGCTGCCACCCACAGGCTTCTGACTCCAAGGCGAGCGAGCGAGCCGCCCGCTGAGCCACAGCCGGCACCTTAACTGACATCAGGAGACGAGGGCTGGGCTCACTCGCTGCTTGGGAGAGTGTTTGGAATCTGGACAGCCTGCTGCTTTTTTACACGGCCTCTTCCCGCTGCTCCCCATTTATCTCCTCCGAGCATAGAATCATAGAATCGTACAGCACAGGAGGAGGCCATTCGGCCCATCGAGTCTGCGCCGGCTCTCTCAAAGTGCAATCCAGTTAGTCCCACTCCCCCGCTCTTTCCCCATATCCCTGAAATTGTTTCTCCTTCAAGTATTTATCCAATTCCTTTTTGAAGGCCACTATTGAATCTGCATCCACCTCCCTATCAGGTGTGATCAACTAACTCGAAAACATTTCTTTAAAATAATACTTAAAAAATAATCACTAAAATGGGAATGGGAATAGTTTTTATTAAAAAGTCATCTCCTGACTCCCCAAAGCCTTTCCACCATCTACAAGGCACAAGTCAGGAGTGTGATGGAATACTCTCCACTTGCCTGGATGAGTGCAGCTCCAACAACACTCAAGAAGCTCGACACCATCCAGGACAAAGCAGCCCGCTTGATCGGCACCCCATCCACCACCTTAAACATTCACTCCCTCCACCACCGGCGCACCGTGGCTGCAGTGTGTACCATCTACAAGATGCACTGCAGCAACTCGCCAAGGGTTCTTCGGCAGCACCTCCTAAACCCGCGACCTCTTCCACCTAGAAGGACAAGGGCAGCAGGCGCATGGGAAACACCACCACCTCCAAGTTCCCCTCCAAGTCACACACCATCCTGACTTGGAAGTATATCGGCCGATCCTTCATCGTCGCTGGGTCAAAATCCTGGAACTCCCTCCCTAACAGCACTGTGGGAGCACCTTCACCACACGGACTGCAGCGGTTCAAGAAGGCGGCTCACCACCACCTTCTCGAGGGCAATTAGGGATGGGCAATAAATGCTGGCATTGCCAGTGACGCCCACATCCCAGGAACGAATACAAAAAAAATGTCAAAACCCTAACCCTTAACCCTAAACTCATACGTCCTTCCTTAACCTTAACATTCCAAATCCTAACCACACCTTGCGTAAGAAAGTTTTTCCTCATGTCGCCTCTGGTTCTTTTGCCAATCACGAGAGCAGCTGACAAGGATTCGCGTTCACAGATCATCCGGTTGGGGTTTTTTTTGGAATGGAATAAGATGCCAAACCTTCACCATTTTAAACGCTGGCGTGGAGTGTGAGCTGGGGTGATGTTTGTACGTGTGGGTCACCCAGAGCTGCCCAACTGCAGGGCGTCCAGAGGATCGAGCAGCCCTCCTGCTTAACAAAACGTCAGTCCGATACCTCTAGGGATAGGTTCATGTTATTGACCTGAAACGTTAACTCTGCTTCTCTCGCCACTGATGCTGCCTGACCTGCTGAGTATTTTCTGTTTTTACCTCTCGGGATAGCCTCCACGATGAGCCGGGGGGACAAATGCAGCAAGTGGCCAACTACGCAGACTGGGGGCGTCCCCGGGCTCGCACATCGAGTGAGCTGTGCGCTACAAGGCTGGTCTGCCTTCATAAACCTCTCCTCCTGATTTGTTGGGAGTACCATTTCATGGGTGAAAGCAGCCTTCCGCCCACCCTACTTGAGATCTGAAACAAGTGTGAGTTGGCGGGCTGTTCGCCTACTATGGGCATCACAGATGAGTTGGATGGCACCCGATGGCCACACAAGAGCATTTTCCAAAAAGGACTCACTGTGTTGTGTACAGGTGAGGGAACACCAGCTGATTTTTCCCCCCTTGCTAGCCCAGGGGCAAGAAGTCCAATTCCACCCAAGCCCCTGCCAGCCTGAGCTCACCAAGCTGGACACACATCCTCCTGGTGTCTCATTGTCACTTTGCAGCTACTTGCAGTAACAATAATTCCCAGCTGGTGGCGGCGCTGAGTCAGTGGCAATCCCCGGTCTCAATGGCCCCCTCAGCAGGCAGGCAGCGCTACTGCAGCCTAACACAACAACAACTTGCATTTATATAGCGCCTTTAACGTAGTAAAACGTCCCAAGGCGCTTCACAGGAGTGTTTTAAGACAAAATATTTGAAACTGAGCGATATAAAGAGAATATGGGCAGATGACCAAAAGAGGTCGGTTTTAAGGAGCGTCTTAAAGGAGGAGAGAGAGGTAGTGAGGCGGAGAGGTTTAGGCAGGGAATTCCAGAGCTTAGGGCCCAGGCAACAGAAGGCACGGCCGCCAATGGTTGAGCGATTATAATCAGGGATGCTCAAGAGGGCAGAATTAGAGGAGCGCAGATATCTCGGGGGGTTGTGGGGCTGGAGGAGATTACAGAGATAGCGAGGGGGGCGAGGGCCCTGGAGGGATTTGAAAACAAGGATGAGAATTTTGAAATCGAGGCGCTGCTTAACCGGGAGCCAATGTAGGTCAGCGAGCACAGGGGGCGATGGGTGAACGGGACTTGGTGCGGGTTAGGTCACGGGCAGCTGAGCTTTGGATGACCTCAAGTTTACCTAGGGTAGAATGTGGGAGGCCAGCCAGGAGTGCGTTGGAATAGTCAAGTCTAGAGGTAACACAGGCATGGATGAGGGTTTCAGCAGCGGATGAGCTGAGGCAAGGGCGGAGACGGGCGATGTTACGGAGGTGGAAATAGGCGGTCTTTGTTATGCTGCGGATATGTGGTCGGGAGCTCATTGCACGAACAGAAATGGCAACACTGGCAATTGACGGACTGCCAAGACTGGCGGTCAGCCTCTGACAGGGAGCAGTTACCCGAGACCTGACAAAGACCTCCATTCGGGAGCATTAACTTGTTTCAGGAGATGACTGACCTGCTGTGCCTTTTCGGCATTAGTTAGCTGTGGCTCAGTGGGCAGCACTCTCTCGCCTTCTGAGTCAGAAGGTTGTGGGTTCAAGTCCCACTCCAGTGAGACTTGAGCACAAAAATCTAGGCTGACACTCCAATGCAGTGCTGAGGGAGTGCTGCACTGTCAGAGGTGCCTTCTTTCAGAAGAGATGTTAAACTGAGGCCCTGTTTTCCCTCTCAAATTGGCATGAAAGATCCCATGGCACTATTTCGAAGAAGAGCAGTGGAGTTATCCCCGGCATCCCGGCCAATATTTGTCACTCAATTAACATAACAAAAACAGATGATCTGGTCATTATCACATTGCTGTTTATGGGAGCTTGCTGTGCGCAAATTGGCTGCCGCATCTCCTACATTACAACAGTGACCACACTTCAGAAACAAACGTACGTCATTGGCTGTTAAGTGTTTCAGGATGTCCCGAGGCCTTGAAAAATGCATTTATTTTTATTCTGGGAAATTAATATACCAGCCTGCCTCAGTGGGCAGCATTCTCGTCTCCTGAGTCAGAAGGCCGTTGGTTCAAGTCCTACTCTAAAGACTTGAGCATAAGATCTAGGCTGACCCTCCCAGTGCAGTGCTGAGGGAGAGTGCAGGGTAGGGCAGGGCAGGGGAGTGCCTAAGTCCAGGTGCACTGTGACCCCGCTGAGTTAAATGGGGAAAAGATTTGGCCTGTGTCTGTTGGACAGTAGGTGTGCATGAGCCTCAGGCCTGGACAGGATGGGGCTCAACTCTGTCACCATCAGTGGTCTCCTCACAGGCCTGCACCGTCTCGGCTCACCGTGACCGGAGGGCGGAGGTACCGAAGGTATCTCTGGGGGACTGTACCCAGCGAGAGTCGGCGGGAAGGCAGAGAAAATCAGGGCATCGTTGTTCAAAGGCCTGCGCCTTCCAATGGAAGCAATAGTTTATTGGGCGGAACCATCGTAACCACAAGATCGTCAGTCCTGTCAACTCCGCCACTCTCACACAACCACAGGCCGTCGAAGGACCTCACTGGCGGTTCATTCTTGCCAGCCTCAGGCCAGAAGTGGTGATTTAAAGATACTTTGGCGTCATCGTACAACTCTGAGAATCCCACAGCCAGTGATCTCCAAAATGGCAGCTTGGGTGGGGAGGGGTGTGGGGTGGGGGCGATCGCAGGTGAAGGAATGCTACTGTTTCAGCGAATGGAATGAGTGAGGCTTTACCGCTCCACCTCAGCCCTTAACCTACCGGATTTCCTTCGCCCCACCATTGGCGGCCGTGACCCTAAGCTCTGGAATTCCCTCCCTAAACCTCTCCGCCTCTCTACCTCTCTCTCCGCCTTTAAGACGCTCCTTAAACCTACCTCTTTGACCAAGCCTTTGGTCACCTGCCCTAGTATCTCCTTATATGGTTCGGTGTGTGATTACGTTCCTGTGAAGTGTCTTGGGACGTTTTATTATGTATCAGTTGTTGTCATAAAACAAAAGAAGGTCTCCAGTTTGATATTAGTAGGTCTTCTTGCCTTCAAGATTTTTGATTCACTTCCCACAGTAGAAAGTTCAGATCGAACAACATTCCATTTGATGTGACGTCTCTCCAATTGGCGTGGCCAGTAACCCACCCCGAGTGGACTTTGGTGCCAGGGTTTGACTGTCGCACAGCCAGGCCTGAGAGGAGGTGAGGAGGTCGTCAAGGGGCTCAGGAGAGCGGCAAATGGCGAGGATTTCGAGTGAGAGGCAGGAGGGATGGCAGAGGCCGAGGGGCTCGGAGGAGAAGGTGCCAGGGGGAGGCCCCGAGGGGGGACTTGGACCACCAGCGGAGAAGAGCAAAGCTCCAGATACAGACTCTCTCCGACTCTAACTAATTCTTTCCCAGGGCCTCAAACTGGAACTCCACGCCTCCCTCAACCTTTCCCTTCCTCCCACAATCCACAGGCCTCAAAAACCAGGCCCGGAGTATAATTGACCAACTGCTTCCCAATTTACCTCATCTTCTGACCTACGCTTTTCACCTTGGAGTCCTACAGCATCGCCCATGGCCCATGGCCCCGCTCCTCAATAAAACAAAGGACCATTTCAGCAAGGTCCTGAGGCGAAGGAGAGAAAAACAGGTCAATTATTCTCAGCTCAGCCCTCAGTAGAAGAGGCCCAACGATCGCTGGAAGCAATCACAACAACTTGCACCTTTAACATAGTAAAACTTCCCCGAAGGCGCTTCACCGGGGCGTAAATCAGATAAAGATCGACCCCGAGCCACACAAGGAAGCATTAGGACAGGTGACCAAAAGCTGTCTTGATATCTCCCTCCGCGGCTCGGTGTCCGGTAACGCTCCGGTGAAGCACCTTGGGACGTTTTACTACATTAAAGATGCTATATAAATGCCAGTTAGTCGAAGAGGTAGATATAAAGGAGCATCTTCAAGGAAGGAGAGAGAGGCGGAGAGGTTTAGGGAGGGAATTCCAGAGCTTAGGGCCCAGGCGGCTGAAGGCACGGCCGCCAACGGTGGAGCGATGGAAATCGAGGACGCTCAAGAGGCCAGAGTTGGCGGAGCGCTGAGATCTCGGAGGGTTGTAGGGGCCGGAGTTTTAAGATCTCCTTCTTTGGCTCGGTGTCAAATTTCTATCTGATTGCGCTCCTGTGGACATTTCACTACGTTATAGGCGCTGTATAAATGCAAATTGTTGTTCTAATGAAGGATGTTCTTGCCATGGAGGGAGTGCAGCGGAGATTCACCAGACTGATACCTGGGGTGGCAGGAATGACGTATGAGGAGATATTGGGTCGATTAGGCTTATATTCGCTGGAGTTTAGAAGAATGAGAGGTGATCTCATTGAAACTTATAAAATTCTAACAGGACTAGACAGACTAGATGCAGGAAGGATGTTCCCGATGGTCGGGGAGTCCAGAACCAGGGGTCACAGTCTAAGGATAAGGGGTAAGCCAATTAGGACAGAGATGAGGAGGAATTTCTTCACCCAGAGAGTGGTGAACCTGTGGAATTCTCTACCACACAAGGCAGTAGAGGCCAATTCATTAAATATATTCAAGAAGGAGTTGGATATATTTCTTAAGGCTAAAGGGATCAAGGGATATGGGGAGAAAGCAGGGACAGGGTACTGAATTTGGATGATCAGCCATGATCTCATTGAATGGCAGAGCAGGCTCGAGGGGCCGAATGGCCTACTCCTGCTCCTATCTTCTATGTTTCTAACTAGATCAAGGAAGGAGGGGAGAGGATATAAAATACTTTAGAAAGGGAGTGCGGCTGCCCCTCGCACCCCCCCGTCACCATGGCTCAGGGGGTGGGGCATCTGTTTCGGAGGCTCTGAGCTAATCAGGCCGGGATTGTCCCAGGTCTGATTGCAGGGGGCGCTGCTACAGTTGGACTGGATTGGAGAAAGATGTCTTGCGGTCTCTGCTCCCGATTTCTATCCAGTGGCCTCCTGCTGGGATCAGGGGGGGGATGGGGTTGAGGTCGACGGCGACAGATTCATACCCCGGGTCAAGGAGAAGAACAGGAGAAACCTGGGGGAAGTAATCGGAGCGAGGGAATCTCGGCTTCACCAGGTACGTCTGCCACGCGGCCGAGGCGATGCAGAAACCTTGTCTAACACCAGGGGGCAGCATTGTACAGGGCGAGAAATCCTGGGGCTGCTGCTGTCTGGGACAATGAACGGCAGATGCAGTCGATGGAGTTTGAATGTTGCTGTCAGGCAGCTGAGAGAACGGGGCTCGAGCAGAGGCCCAGGGCCTGTGAGCACAACTGTCCCCAGGGCACCAGGTCTGACTGCGTGTTAAGGATAGAGGTCTATGTCTGAGCTAACCTCCAGTCGGAACATCCATTAACCACTGCTCTGTTTCCTGTCCTTTATCCAACTTCCTAACTTCGTGTCCTAACTCGCACCAAGTCCCGTTCACCCATTACCCCCTGTGCTCGCTGACCTACATTGGCTCCCGGTTAAGCAGCGCCTCGATTTCAAAATTCTCATCCTTGTTTTCAAATCCCTCCTCGCCCCTCCCTATCTCTGTAACTTCCTCCAGCCCCACAACCCCCGCGAAATCTCTACGCTCCTCCAATTCTGGCCTCTTGTACATGCCTGATTTCCTTCACCCCTCCAGTGGTGGCCGTGCCTTCGGCCGTCTAAGCTCTGGAATTCCCTCCTTAAACCTCTTCAGCGTTCCTACTCTCTCCTCCTTAAAACCTACCTCTTTGACCAAGCATTTGGCCACCTGCCTCCTTCATTGGCTCAGTGTCAAATTTTGTTTCATAACGCTCCTCTGATGCGCCTTGGGATGTTTTAGTCTGTTAAAGGCGTTATATAAATACAAGTTGTTGTTCCCGTCCGCGCTGCCACATTCCCTTTAACACCACGTGCCTACATTTTATCAACCAGCCTCCCATGTGGCACTTTATCAAAGACCTCTTGAATATCCATATACACACCATCCGCTGCATTTCCTTTATCAAGACACTCTGTGATCTCCCCAAAGAATTCTATTAACAGTTGTTACGCTTGACTTGCCTCTTACTAATCCCTGCTGGCTTTTCTTAATGAACCCAGGTCCTTCTAGATTCAGCATTAAGGGGTTCACTGGACAGCCACCAGGAGCAGGATTCCTGCCTAACTTCCTTCCTCCCTTCAGTAGCCCAGGGCTATTGAGGACAATTGCAGCAGCACCGCTTGCTCTCCCTGCTGTACCAGTTCACATTCAGTCACTCAAGACACAAGCAAGGAACAGTCAATGCAACAAACACAACTTGCATTTATATAGCGCCTTTAACGTAGTAAAACATCCCAAGGCGCTTCACAGGAATACTATGAAACAAAATTTGACACCGAGCTACATAAGGAGATATTAGGACAGGCTTGGTCAAAGAGGTTGGTTTTAAGGAGCGTCTTAAAGGAGGAAAGAGAGGTAGTGAGGCGGAGAGGTTTAGGGAGGGAATTCCAGAGCTTAGGGCCTCGGCAGCTGAAGGCACGGCCACCAAAGTTGAGCAATTATAATCAGGGATGCTCAAGAGGGCAGAATTAGAGGAGTGCAGATATCTCGGGGTGGGCTGGTGGGGCTGGAGGAGATTACAGAGATAGGGAGGGGCGAGTCCGTGGAGGGATTTGAAAACAAGGATGAGAATTTTGAAATTGAGGCGTTGCTTAACCAGGAGCCAGTGTAGGTCAGAGACAGGCGCTGACGCCTGTTACTGTTGCTTGTACAACAGTTGGGCAAGCTGCACTGGCCCGAGTAACACACAGGCGGCGAGGTTTATCTCGGGAGAGGGAGGAGAGCGGCCACACAGTCGGGGACAGATGGTGTTAGCAGGTTCAGGAGGAGCTGGTAAACAAGACCATTGAGAGACACCAGGTCCCCACTACCGCACGCGATTTTAACTGTCCCCACCTGGCCCAAACCAGGCGAGTCAGTTACCCGCTCCCAGCCAGGTAGTCACTCAGACTGGGTGTCGCACGGGGACTCTGCACATGCTTTTATTTAAATGAGGCCTTGACATTCTTAACATCCCCAGCCTTGCCGGGTTCATCGCCCACCACTGGGCTCCCCCCGCACCCTTCCCGCCTCTCCATTAATACCGAGGCCAAGTGATCTGAGTAGAACGGGAGGGGGGTTGGGCGGGATGAGTTCCTGTCATCGGAGCCCATCAAATGGACCCACAGGTCCCTCCCATCACTCTGAGTGAGCTCCCTCCGCTGGTCACCCACAGTACTGCTGGTCGCTCGCTTCTATCTCTGCTCCAAATACCCAGGCCTTTATGGTGAAGGTGTTTGCTGAGGAGAAGGTGCGGGCGGAAGAAAAGGAAAACGGATAGTATTTAAAACACAATCCAGCCCTTTTTTTATATTCGTTCATGGGATGTGGGCGTCGCTGGCAAGGCCAGCATTTATTGCCCATCCCTAATTGCCCTGGAGAAGGCGTCGGTGAGCCACCTTCTTGAACCGCTGCAGTCCGTGTGGTGAAGGTACTCCCACAGTGCTGTTAGGGAGGGAGTTCCAGGATTTTGACCCAGCGACGATGAAGGATCGGCCGACATACTTCCATGTCAGGATGGAGTGTGACTTGGAGGGGAACTTGGAGGTGGTGGTGTTTCTCATGCGCCTGCTGCCCTTGTCCTTCTAGGTGGGAAAGGTCGCGGGTTTGGGAGGTGCTGTCGAAGAGTTAATACTCAAACCGCCAAACATTAACCATGTTCAATCTCGGAGCCTATAATATAATATTAATCAGCCAGTGTATTATGAAGAATTACAAGTCCGTACCTAATGTTTCTGTCCCGAAGATAGGATCTGGCCTCCTGCCAGTGAGCTGTGATAAACCTTTTAATCGTCTGTGCATGGACACCATTTCCTTCATTAATTTGAGGATTGGTATTGTGCGAAGTGAATGAGCCATCCTCTCTAAACCTCTGTGACTACAGGCAGCCCCCATTTAGGGCCATATTAAAGCTCCCTCTACACTGGCCCATCAAACACTCCCAGGACAGGTACAGCACGGGTTAGATACAGAGTAAAGCTCCCTCTACACTGTCCCATCAAACACTCCCAGGGCAGGTACAGCACGGTTTAGATACAGAGTAAAGCTTCCTCTACACTGTCCCATCAAACACTCCCAGGGCAGGTACAACACGGGTTAGATACAGAGTAAAGCTCCCTCCACACTGTCCCATCAAACAGTCCCAGGGCAGGTACAGCATGGGTTAGATACAGAGTAAAGCTCCCTGTACACTGGCCCATCAAACACTCCCAGGGCAGGTACAGCACGGGTTAGATACAGAGTAAAGCTCTCTCTACACTGTCCCATCAAACACTCCCAGGGCAGGTACAGCACAGGTTAGATACAGAGCAAAGCTCCCTCTACACTGTCCCATCAAACACTCCCAGGGCAGGTACAGCACGGGTTAGATACAGAGTAAAGCTCCCTCTACACTGTCCCATCCAACACTCCCAGGGCAGGTACAGCACAGGTTAGATACAGAGTAAAGCTCGCTCTACACTGTCCCATCAAACACACCCAGGGCAGGTACAACACGGGTTAGATACAGAGTAAAGCTCGCTCTACACTGTCCCATCAAACACTCCCAGGGCAGGTACAGCACGGGTTAGATACAGAGTAAAGCTCCCTCTACACTGTCCCATCAAACACTCCCAGGGCAGGTACAGCACGGGTTAGATACAGAGTAAAGCTCCCTCTACACTGTCCCATCAAACACCCCCAGGGCAGGTACAGCACGGGTTAGATACAGAGTAAAGCTCCCTCTACACTGTCCCATCAAACACTCCCAGGGCAGGTACAGCACGGGTTAGATACAGAGTAAAGCTGCCTCTACACTGTCCCATCAAACACCCCCCGGGCAGGTACAGCACGGGTTAGATACAGAGTAAATCTCCCTCTACACTGTCCTGTCAAAAACCCCAGGGCAGGTACAGCACGGGTTAGATACAGAGTAAAACTCCCTCTACACTGTCCTGTCAAACACCCCCAGGGCAGGTACAGCACAGGTTAGATACAGAGTAAAGCTCCCTCTACACTTTCCCCATCAAACACTCCCGGGGCAGGTACAGCACGGGGTTAGATACAGAGTAAAGCTCCCTCTACACTGTCCTGTCAAACACCCCCAGGGCAGGTACAGCACGGGTTAGATACAGAGTAAAGCTCGCTCTACACTGTCCCATCAAACACTCCCAGGGCAGGTACAGCACGGGTTAGATACAGAGTAAAGCTCGCTCTACACTGTCCCATCAAACACTCCCAGGGCAGGTACAGTGATGGTTTGGAGGAAGCAAGACCTGTGGTAAACAAAGTCTTGTGCAATTGCAGAAAGGGATCGAGTGCGTGTTAAAGAAGTTTGACCGTGTTGCCTGACCGAGCCTTGGTTTGTCAATGGTTCACAGATACCGGTTTGCAGTTACTGCTCAGGTATGTCACCAGCCCGATGTCACTGGGTTCGGACCGACACTGGGTGAACTCGGCGGAATAGTTTACTTTTTTTCACGTTACGCCATTCCTCTGGTCCTGCTTGAGTGGCAAAGAAAAGAAAACGAACCAGCCATTGTCAGATAAGAGCCGCAATTGTCGCGGAGCCAAGTCGTATCTGAACATCAGGCTGCCTTTCATTAGCAGAAGTGCTGTCTGAAGGTTCAAGCAGTTCATACTCAGGATCAAAATAACCCAAACAGCTCAATGCAAAAAACGTGGCAGGAATCAGTGAGCTGGCAGCTTCTCAGCGGGAGGGGCGAGAGAGGGAATGGGGCCCGGAGGGTGGAGCTGCCTCGTTTGGTGTCTCAGTGAACGAGTCCTTCGCCACTCCGCCTCATGCCCGCCACTCTGGGCCCGATGTTGCTGCTCCTTCCACTGTTGTCATCGGGAGTCCGGCATTGAGCATCAGGAGGGGAGCCAAGCTCTGGGACTGCCCCAGACCCTGCAAACCCAGCTCCTCAATCCTGCAAACCCAGCTCGTCAATCCTGCAAACCCAGCTCGTCAATCCTGCAAACCCAGCTCCTCAACCCTGCAAACCCAGCTCCTCAATCCTGCAAACCCAGCTCCTCGATCCTGCAAACCCAGCTCCTCGATCCTGCAAACCCAGCTCCTCGATCCTGCAAACCCAGCTCCTCGACCCTGCAAACCCAGCTCCTCGATCCTGCAAACCCAGCTCCTCGATCCTGCAAACCCAGCTCCTCGATCCTGCAAACCCAGCTCCTCGATCCTGCAAACCGAGCTCCTCGATCCTGCAAACCCAGCTCCTCGATCCTGCAAACCCAGCTCCTCGATCCTGCAAACCCAGCTCCTCGATCCTGCAAACCCAGCTCCTCGATCCTGCAAACCCAGCTCCTCGATCCTGCAAACCCAGCTCCTCGATCCTGCAAACCCAGCTCCTCGATCCTGCAAACCCAGCTCCTCGATCCTGCAAACCCAGCTCCTCGATCCTGCAAACCCAGCTCGTCGATCCTGCAAACCCAGCTCCTCGATCCTGCAAACCCAGCTCCTCCATCCTGCAAACCCAGCTCCTCAATCCTGCAAACCCAGCTCGTCAATCCTGCAAACCCAGCTCCTCAACCCTGCAAACCCAGCTCGTCAATCCTGCAAACCCAGCTCCTCAACCCTGCAAACCCAGCTCCTCAATCCTGCAAACCCAGCTCGTCAATCCTGCAAACCCAGCTCCTCAACCCTGCAAACCCAGCTCCTCGATCCTGCAAACCCAGCTCGTCAATCCTGCAAACCCAGCTCCTCGATCCTGCAAACCCAGTTCCTCAATCCTGCAAACCCAGCTCCTCAATCCTGCAAACCCAGCTCCTCAATCCTGCAAACCCAGCTCCTCGATCCTGCAAACCCAGCTCCTCCATCCTGCAAACCCAGCTCCTCAATCCTGCAAACCCAGCTCGTCAATCCTGCAAACCCAGCTCCTCAACCCTGCAAACCCAGCTCCTCGATCCTGCAAACCCAGCTCGTCGATCCTGCAAACCCAGCTCCTCGATCCTGCAAACCCAGTTCCTCAACCCTGCAAACCCAGCTCCTCAATCCTGCAAACCCAGCTCCTCGATCCTGCAAACCCAGCTCCTCGACCCTGCAAACCCAGCTCCTCGACCCTGCAAACCCAGCTCCTCAAACCTGCAAACCCAGCTCCTCAACCCTGCAAACCCAGCTCCTCAACCCTGCAAACCCAGCTCCTCGATCCTGCAAACCCAGCTCTTCGATCCTGCAAACCCAGTTCCTCGATCCTGCAAACCCAGCTCCTCGATCCTGCAAACCCAGTGTGGTAAACCACGTTCACTATCGTTAGCACTGTTCACCACTGTTCGTTATAACTGTATCACTGACCACTATTGTATCACGGTACGAGGTCGCCTCTTGCCACACTGCTATACCTGGGATGACCACTGCCGACTCCGCCTTGGCTCCACCCACCAGGCCAGGTATAAAGGTGAGCGACTGGCTGGTATTCCTCCTGCTTGGATCGGATCACCCACGAGAGTGGGCTGTTATTTAGTCAATAAAAACCTTTAGTCACCTTCGTAACTCTTCGCCTTTTATTGGAGGAATTGATAGGTATATCAATTTTATTGACTAAATTTAATGATGTCCGACAACGAGTCACAACCGGCGGAGGAGCCACCAGCGCAGCTCCCAGGAGCACAGCCACACCAGCCAGCTTGGCTGCGAGCCCTCAGACCGCCGTACCTGGACCTGAACCCACGAGCAGCAAACTCAGCCGCAGACTTTAAACACTGGCTGGTCTGCTTCGAATCATACCTGAGAGAATCCAGCGTCCCTCAGGCATCCAAACTAAGTGTCCTGCAGGCACAACTGAGCCCGAGAGTATACACTCTCATCGAGGACATGACTACCTACGAGACCGCCATCAACCTGCTGAAACAGAAGTACCGGACCCCGGTAAACTACATGTACGCTAGGCACCTCCTAAGATCACGGCCGCAACAGCCAGGAGAATCAGTAGCCGAATTCTCACAGGCGCTATATGCACTCGCCAGGAACTGTGACTTTAAATCGGTGTCGGCAGCCGAAAATACTGAAGATAATATCCGCGACGCATTCCTGAAAGGCCTACGGTCCGAGTACTCACGGCAAAGACTGCTGGAAGCTAAAGACCTCAGCATGGAAAAAGCTGAAGCCCTCGCTATCTCCCTGGAAGTGGCCCACCAAGATCAGGAAGCATTCACCAGGTACTGCTCGCGACCCTGGGACTCGGGCCCGACCCCTACCACAGCACCCTTCCCAGCGCCGCCCCCGGGACCTACCTCTGCGTCGGCGTCCCGGACCCGACCGGCCCCGCCACCCCCGGCACCGGCCCCGACATCGGGCATCCGCGATCGGGCCGCCGGCTGTTTTTTTTGTGGCCAGGAGAAGCACCCGAGGTCGCGCTGCCCAGCCAAGAACTCCATATGTAGAACCTGCCTGAAGAAAGGCCACTTCTCCAAGGCCTGCAGGAGCGGATCCTCAGAGGCCAGCAGTGCCGCATGCGAACTATGGGGGCGGCCATCTTCGTTTAGGGCAACTGAGGCCAGCATCCCCACACATGAGTCATGGGGGCGGCCATCTTTGTTTAGGGCAACTGAGGCCAGCATCCCCACACATGAGTCATGGGGGCGGCCATCTTTGATTAAGGCAACCGACCCCAATAGTGCCTCATGGGGCCCTACCTCGTGGGAGACGCCATTTTACTCACCACGCCCGACCGCCTCGCCCGCAGATGACAACGACTCGCTCAGCTACACACTAGCTTCCGTCACCCTGGACCAAGCCCGCCCGCACCATCTGTCCAAGTCAATGATGGACATCAAAGTGAACGGCCACGCCACGACCTGCCTGTTCGACAGCGGAAGCACGGAGAGCTTCATCCACCCAGACACGGTGAGCCACTACTCCCTCTCTGTCCTACCAACGCGCAGCCGAATCTCGATGGCATCGAGGTCCCACGCCACGGACATCAGCGGCTACTGTGTCGTGACCCTGTCGGTTAAGGGCACGGAGTATAAAAACTTTAAACTCCTCGTCCTCCCCCATCTCTGCGCTGCCGTCCTACTAGGGCTGGACTTCCAATCCCACCTCCAAAGCGTAACCCTAGCATACGGTGGACCCCTCCCCCCACTCACAGTCAACAACCAGCAAACGTTAAACCGCCCACCGCGTAACACCTGCAGCCTCTCCACCCTCAAGGTCCCGCCACCCTCTCTGTTTGCTAACCTTACCCCTGACTGCAAACCCGTCGCTACCAAAAGCAGGCGGTATAGCGCCGGGGACAGAGCCTTCATTAGCTCTGAGGTGCGGCGCCTCCTGAAAGAGGGCATTATCGAGGGGAGCAGCAGCCCCTGGCGTGCCCAGGTCGTAGTCGTAAAGACCGGCGATAAAAACCGCCTGGTCATCGACTACAGCCAGACCATAAACAGATATACCCAGCTGGACGCATACCCCCTCCCCCGCATATCTGACATGGTCAATCAGATTGCACAGTATAAAGTATTCTCGACCATCGACCTGAAGTCGGCCTACCACCAACTCCCTATCCACCCTGAGGACCGCCAGTATACCGCCTTCGAGGCGAATGGGCGCCTATACCACTTCCTTAGGGTCCCCTTCGGTGTCACTAATGGGGTCTCGGTCTTCCAAAGGGAGATGGACCAGATGGTTGACCAGAACGAACTGCAGGCTACATTCCCCTACCTAGATAACGTCACTATCTGCGGCCGCGACCAGCAGGAACATGACGCGAATCTGGAGAAATTCCTCCGTACGGCCCAACGGCTGAACCTCACCTACAATAAGGAGAAATGCGTGTTTAACACCACGCGCCTTGCCATCCTCGGCTGCGTAGTGGAGAACGGAATCATCGGCCCCGACCCAGAAAGAATGCGCCCCCTCATGGAGCTACCCCTCCCCCACTGCCCTAAAGCACTTAGGAGAACCCTGGGGCTTTTCGCCTACTATGCCCAATGGGTACCCAATTACGCGGACAAAGCCAGACCCCTCCTGAAAGCCACTTCCTTCCCCCTCACGGAGGAGGCGTGCGCGGCCTTCTCCCTCATTAAGGGAGACATAGCCAAGGCCACGATGCACGCAGTGGACGAGTCCATCCCCTTTCAGGTGGAGAGCGACGCCTCCGACTTCGCCTTAGCCGCCACCCTAAACCAGGAGGGGAGGCCAGTGGCCTTCTTCTCAAGGACCCTACAGGGCCCCGAGATCCGACATTCGTCGGTCGAGAAAGAGGCCCAGGCGATCGTGGAGGCAGTACGGCGCTGGAGGCACTACCTGGCAGGCAAACGATTTACCCTCCTCACCGACCAGCGTTCGGTGGCTTTCATGTTTAATAACAAGCTGAAGGGCAAAATCAAGAATGACAAGATTTTGAGATGGAGAATCGAGCTCTCCACCTACGATTATGAGATCTTGTACCGGCCAGGCAAGCTGAACGAATCCCCTGATGCCCTTTCACGAATGACATGCGCCAGCGCGCATATCGATAGGCTTCAGACCCTCCACGACCAGCTCTGCCACCCCGGAGTCACCAGACTCTACCATTTCATTAAGGCCCGCAACCTGACCTACTCCATCGAGGAGGTCAGGACCATGACCAGGAACTGCCAGACCTGTGCGGAGTGCAAACCGCACTTCTATAGGCCGGACCGAGCAAGCCTGATCAAGGCCACCCGCCCCTTCGAGCGCCTGAGCATCGACTTTAAGGGGCCCCTCCCGTCCTCTGACCGTAATGTGTACTTCCTCAACATCGTTGATGAGTACTCCCGTTTCCCCTTTGCCTTCCCCTGCCCCGACATGACCAGTAGCACGGTCATTAAGTGCCTGAATGCCCTCTTCGCCTTGTTCGGGTTCCCGAACTATATACACAGCGACCGGGGCTCCTCCTTCATGAGCGAGGAACTCCGGCAATTCCTCCTAGAGAGAGGTATTGCAGCAAGCAGGACCACCAGCTACAACCCCAGAGGTAACGGTCAGGTGGAAAGAGAGAACGCGACGGTATGGAAGGCCGTCCTCTTAGCCTTAAAGTCTAAGGGCCTCCCAACCTCCCGCTGGCAAGAAGTCCTCCCGACAGCGCTGCACTCCATCCGGTCATTACTTTGCACGGCCACTAACACCACCCCCCATGAACGAATGTTCGTTTTCCCCAGGAAGTCGACTACGGGAACCACTCTACCAACCTGGCTGACCGCCCCGGGGCCGGTCTGGCTGCGGAAACACGTGAGGACCCATAAAACGGACCCCCTGGTCGAGAGGGTGAACCTCCTGCACGCCAACCCCCAGTACGCCTACGTGGCGTACCCAGACGGGCGGGAGGACACTGTCTCCCTACGAGACCTCGCACCCTCAGCCGATCCGGAAACACCGCCACCACCCCCCCCAACCTCAGTCCAGGTAGACGGCATGCCGGAACCCCACGAGCCCTCGCCGACCACGCAAACACCAGCATCAACACCGGATAAGGCACCAGCACCGGATAAGGCAACACCACCGCTGCGGCGATCGGAGAGGCTTACGAAGCCTCCGGACAGACTGACCTACCAGAATTGGTAGTACACTTCACCCCGCCGGACTTAATTCTAAACAAGGGGTGAATGTGGTAAACCACGTTCACTATCGTTAGCACTGTTCACCACTGTTCGTTATAACTGTATCACTGACCACTATTGTATCACGGTACGAGGTCGCCTCTTGCCACACTGCTATACCTGGGATGACCACTGCCGACTCCGCCTTGGCTCCACCCACCAGGCCAGGTATAAAGGTGAGCGACTGGCTGGTATTCCTCCTGCTTGGATCGGATCACCCACGAGAGTGGGCTGTTATTTAGTCAATAAAAACCTTTAGTCACCTTCGTAACTCTTCGCCTTTTATTGGAGGAATTGATAGGTATATCACCCAGCTCCTCGATCCTGCAAACCCAGCTCCTCGATCCTGCAAACCCAGCTCCTCGATCCTGCAAACCGAGCTCCTCCATCCTGCAAACCCAGCTCCTCAATCCTGCAAACCCAGCTCCTCAATCCTGCAAACCCAGCTCCTCAATCCTGCAAACCCAGCTCCTCAATCCTGCAAACCCAGCTCCTCGATCCTGCAAACCCAGTTCCTCGATCCTGCAAACCCAGCTCCTCAATCCTGCAAACCCAGCTCCTCAACCCTGCAAACCCAGTTCCTCGATCCTGCAAACCCAGCTCGTCAATCCTGCAAACCCAGCTCCTCGATCCTGCAAACCCAGTTCCTCGATCCTGCAAACCCAGCTCCTCGATCCTGCAAACCCAGCTCCTCGATCCTGCAAACCCAGCTCCTCGATCCTGCAAACCCAGCTCCTCGATCCTGCAAACCCAGCTCCTCGACCCTGCAAACCCAGCTCCTCGATCCTGCAAACCCAGCTCCTCGATCCTGCAAACCCAGCTCCTCGACCCTGCAAACCCAGCTCCTCAATCCTGCAAACCCAGCTCCTCGATCCTGCAAACCCAGCTCCTCGATCCTGCAAACCCAGCTCCTCAATCCTGCAAACCCAGCTCCTCCATCCTGCAAACCCAGCTCCTCGACCCTGCAAACCCAGCTCCTCAATCCTGCAAACCCAGCTCCTCAATCCTGGAAACCCAGCTCCTCGATCCTGCAAACCCAGCTCCTCAATCCTGCAAACCCAGCTCCTCGATCCTGCAAACCCAGCTCCTCGATCCTGCAAACCCAGCTCCTCGATCCTGCAAACCCAGCTCCTCGATCCTGCAAACCCAGCTCCTCGATCCTGCAAACCCAGCTCTTCGATCCTGCAAACCCAGCTCCTCGACCCTGCAAACCCAGCTCCTCGATCCTGCAAACCCAGCTCCTCGATCCTGCAAACCCAGCTCCTCGATCCTGCAAACCCAGCTCCTCGATCCTGCAAACCCAGCTCCTCGATCCTGCAAACCCAGCTCCTCGATCCTGCAAACCCAGCTCCTCGATCCTGCAAACCCAGCTCCTCGACCCTGCAAACCCAGCTCCTCGACCCTGCAAACCCAGCTCCTCGACCCTGCAAACCCAGCTCCTCAATCCTGCAAACCCAGCTCCTCAACCCTGCAAACCCAGCTCCTCAACCCTGCAAACCCAGCTCCTCGATCCTGCAAACCCAGCTCTTCGATCCTGCAAACCCAGCTCCTCGATCCTGCAAACCCAGCTCCTCGATCCTGCAAACCCAGCTCCTCGATCCTGCAAACCCAGCTCCTCGATCCTGCAAACCGAGCTCCTCAATCCTGCAAACCCAGCTCCTCAATCCTGCAAACCCAGCTCCTCAATCCTGCAAACCCAGCTCCTCAATCCTGCAAACCCAGCTCCTCAATCCTGCAAACCCAGCTCCTCGATCCTGCAAACCCAGTTCCTCGATCCTGCAAACCCAGCTCCTCAATCCTGCAAACCCAGCTCCTCAACCCTGCAAACCCAGTTCCTCGATCCTGCAAACCCAGCTCGTCAATCCTGCAAACCCAGCTCCTCAATCCTGCAAACCCAGTTCCTCGATCCTGCAAACCCAGCTCCTCGATCCTGCAAACCCAGCTCCTCGATCCTGCAAACCCAGCTCCTCGATCCTGCAAACCCAGCTCCTCGATCCTGCAAACCCAGCTCCTCGATCCTGCAAACCCAGCTCCTCAGTCCTGCAAACCCAGCTCTTCGATCCTGCAAACCCAGCTCCTCAATCCTGCAAACCCAGCTCCTCAACCCTGCAAACCCAGCTCCTCAACCCTGCAAACCCAGCTCCTCAATCCTGCAAACCCAGCTCCTCGATCCTGCAAACCCAGCTCCTCGATCCTGCAAACCCAGCTCCTCGATCCTGCAAACCCAGCTCCTCCACCCTGCAAACCCAGCTCCTCAACCCTGCAAACCCAGCTCCTCGATCCTGCAAACCCAGCTCCTCAATCCTGCAAACCGAGCTCCTCAATCCTGCAAACCCAGCTCCTCAATCCTGCAAACCCAGCTCCTCAATCCTGCAAACCCAGCTCCTCAATCCTGCAAACCCAGCTCCTCGATCCTGCAAACCCAGCTCCTCGATCCTGCAAACCCAGCTCCTCGATCCTGCAAACCCAGCTCCTCGATCCTGCAAACCCAGCTCCTCGATCCTGCAAACCCAGCTCCTCGATCCTGCAAACCCAGCTCGTCGATCCTGCAAACCCAGCTCCTCGATCCTGCAAACCCAGCTCCTCGACCCTGCAAACCCAGCTCCTCGATCCTGCAAACCCAGCTCCTCGATCCTGCAAACCCAGCTCCTCGACCCTGCAAACCCAGCTCCTCGATCCTGCAAACCCAGCTCCTCGATCCTGCAAACCCAGCTCCTCGATCCTGCAAACCCAGCTCCTCAATCCTGCAAACCCAGCTCCTCAATCCTGCAAACCCAGCTCCTCGACCCTGCAAACCCAGCTCCTCAATCCTGCAAACCCAGCTCCTCGATCCTGCAAACCCAGCTCCTCAATCCTGCAAACCCAGCTCCTCAATCCTGGAAACCCAGCTCCTCGATCCTGCAAACCCAGCTCTTCAATCCTGCAAACCCAGCTCCTCGATCCTGCAAACCCAGCTCCTCGATCCTGCAAACCCAGCTCCTCGATCCTGCAAACCCAGCTCCTCGATCCTGCAAACCCAGCTCCTCGATCCTGCAAACCCAGCTCTTCGATCCTGCAAACCCAGCTCCTCAATCCTGCAAACCCAGCTCCTCGATCCTGCAAACCCAGCTCCTCGATCCTGCAAACCCAGCTCCTCGATCCTGCAAACCCAGCTCCTCGATCCTGCAAACCCAGCTCCTCGATCCTGCAAACCCAGCTCCTCGATCCTGCAAACCCAGCTCCTCGATCCTGCAAACCCAGCTCCTCGATCCTGCAAACCCAGCTCCTCGATCCTGCAAACCCAGCTCCTCGATCCTGCAAACCCAGCTCCTCGATCCTGCAAACCCAGCTCCTCGATCCTGCAAACCCAGCTCCTCAATCCTGCAAACCCAGCTCCTCGATCCTGCAAACCCAACTCCTCAATCCTGCAAACCCAGCTCCTCGATCCTGCAAACCCAGCTCCTCGATCCTGCAAACCCAGCTCCTCAATCCTGCAAACCCAGCTCCTCGATCCTGCAAACCCAGCTCCTCGATCCTGCAAACCCAGCTCCTCGATCCTGCAAACCCAGCTCCTCGATCCTGCAAACCCAGCTCCTCGATCCTGCAAACCCAGCTCCTCGATCCTGCAAACCCAGCTCCTCGATCCTGCAAACCCAGTTCCTCAATCCTGCAAACCCAGCTCCTCGATCCTGCAAACCCAGCTCCTCGATCCCTCTCTCGGATGAGACGTTAAACCGAGGCCCTGTCTGCTCTCTCGGGTGGAGGTAAAAGATCCCAGGGCACTAGTTCAAAGAAGAGCCGGGGAGTTCTCCCCGGTGTCCTGGCCAATATTTATCTCTCAACTAACATAACAAAAAACAGATGATCTGGTCATTATCACATTGCTGTTTGTGCGAGCTTGCTGTGCACAAATTGGCTTCTTTCTTTCTTCTAGCCGCATGGATAGTACACGGCCCCCTGGACATTGTCTAGCCGTGAGGATAGAACACGACCCCCTGGACATTGTCTAGCCGCATGGATAGTACACAGCCCCCTGGACATTGTCTAGCCGCATGGATAGTACACAGCCCCCTGGACATTGTCTAGCCGCATGGATAGTACACAGCCCCCTGGACATTGTCTAGCCGCATGGATAGTACACGGCCCCCTGGACATTGTCTAGCCATGTGGATAGAACACGACCCCCTGGACATTGTCTAGCCATGAGGATAGTACACGGCCCCCTGGACATTGTCTAGCCATGAGGATAGAACACGGCTCCCTGGACATTGTCTAGCCATGAGGATAGAACACGACCCCCTGGACATTGTCTAGCCGTGATGATAGAACACGGCTCCCTGGACATTGTCTAGCCATGAGGATAGAACACGGCTCCCTGGACATTGTCTAGCCATGAGGATAGAACACGGCTCCCTGGACATTGTCTAGCCGTGAGGATAGAACACGGCTCCCTGGACATTGTCTAGCCATGAGGATAGAACACGGCCCCCTGGACATTGTCTAGCCATGAGGATAGAACACGGCCCCCTGGACATTGTCTAGCCATGAGGATAGAACACGGCCCCCTGGACATTGTCTAGACCTGGGACGCGAGGATAGAACACGGCTCCCTGCCATTGTCTAGCCATGTGGCTAGAACAGGGCTCCCCCCTCCTGGTCACTAGTGACCACCACTGCATGTGTGAAGCCAGCAGGTGGGGACGAGGTCAGATCAGGTGGAGAAGCCTGCCATGGGTGAATCATCTACCAACACTCATTAAGCTCAGGGGTGAAGGACAGGACACTTGAGCGAGATGTCGGAGGAGAGCCCAGCAGTGGGGCGGGGGGGGGGGCAGAAAGTAACCAGGTTGCTCCCACCCCTCTCCCCCCTTGCTGTGGGTGCCTGTGTGGGTGAAGGGCAGGGGATCAGCAGCCTGGTGCCTCTTTGCTGATGCAAATACATTTGTTTTGGATCTAAAGGGAAGCCTGCGAGTGAGAGCACAGGAGAGAGCAGGTTTTGTCTGCTGTGTGCATTACTGCACGTCCCACCTGGCAATGTGACAAGGGTAGGTCAATCAGTTCCTGCACTCACTGCCCATCAGGCCTGCCGGAGCAGTGTGTGTGTGTTTGCACAGTTCAGGTGCGGCTGGGGCCCGTCCTTTGTAAACAAATAACTCGATTACCGAACCGACCTGGGCCGAGCGGATCAGAGGAGCTTTCAACATTTGCAAATCTTCAGGCCAGAACAAAAAATACTTTCTTTAGTTAAACGTTTTTTTTTAAATTTCAGCTAACATCTGGGACTGGCTCTTGACTGGGTTTCCCTATAGGCCCAGGAGGATGAACAACTTTATAGGTCAGTGTTTTTAGTTTACCAACTGGGATCTCATGGCTGCACCAACATATAGTAATAGGTCAAAAAACATAGAGTGATACAGCACAGTAGGAGGCCATTAGGCCCATCGCGCCCGTGCGATCCAATCAGTCCCACGGCCCCATCTCTTTTCCCATAGACTAGAAGGCCCCAGGCGCAATCTCCGTCATCCCATCTCAGCCAGTGCAGCAGTGATAGCGCCTCTCACAACCTCTCAAAGCTCTCCACGGCCAAAGAAGCACTTTTTTAGACTGTAGTCACTGTCGTAATGTGGGAAACGCGGCAGCCAATTTGCGCACAGCAAGCTCCCACAAACAGCAATGTGAAAACGACCAGATCACCTGTTTTCGTTTTTTTTCTATTCGTTCATGGGATCTGGGCATTGCTGGCAAGGCCAGCGTTTATTGCCCATCCCTAGTTGTCCTCGAGAAGGTGGTGGTGAGCCGCCTTCTTGAACCGCTGCAATCCGTGTGGTGAAGGTACTCCCACAGTGCTGGTAGGGAGGGAGTTCCAGGATTTTGACCCAGCGACGATGAAGGATTGGCGATATATTTCTAAGTCAGGATGGTGTGTGACTTGGAGGGGAACATGGTGGTGTTCCCATGCGCCTGCTGCCCTTGTCCTTCTAGGTGGAAGAGGTCACGGGTTTGGGAGGTGCTGCCGAAGAAGCCTTGGCGAGTTCAGTGATTTTGGTTGAGGGATAAATATTGGCCGGGACACCGGGGATAACTCTCCAGCTCTTTTTGGAAATAGCACCACGAGATCTTTTACATCCACCTGAGAGAGCAGGTGGGGCCTCGGTTTAACGTCTCTTCTGAAAGACAGCACCTCCGGCAGTGCGGCACTCCCTCAGTACTGCACTGGGAGTGGTCGGCCTAGATTATGTGCTCAAGTCTCTGGAGTGGGGCTTGATCGCGCAACCTTCTGACTCAGAGTTGAGTGTACTACCCACTGAGTCACAGACTGACAGTCCCAGTGGTGGTGGTGGGGGCGGTTACAATTGGTCTCAGCTTCATCAACTCGGAAGAGTGGGGGCACGGAAGTGGCGGGGGGGGGGGGGGGTATAAAAATCAGATTCCTCACTCCTGATCTAATGACTCCTGCTGGTAAAGTATAAATCGGGCAAGGTCTTGGCTGTGAAGCCATCCACAGTCAAATATCCTGCTCATACTCAGTACTTGGCCTCTTGGGTGAGGGAGCACCTGTGGAATCAGACCTTCAGTGGCCGTGCCTTCTGTTGCCTGGGCCCTAAGCTGGGGAATTCCCTGCCTAAACCTCTCCGCCTCGCTACCTCTCTTTCCTCCTTTAAGACGCTCCTTAAAACCGACCTCCTTGACCAAGCACCTGTCCTAATTTCTCCTTATGTGGCTCGGTGTCAAATTTTGTTTTGATAATCGCTCCTGTGAAGCGCCTTGGGGACCTTTTACTATGTTATCAAGGAGCTATATAAATGTTGTTGCTTGTACTCCCAGTCCCTTCGAAGCGGCAAAACTGGGAAAGGCTAATGGTGAGCAGATGCCCTTGGTGGGAATGGGAAAAGGCCCCTTGACAACAAGGGCTCAGCTACTAGAAAGCAGAGGCATGGTGGGTGGACAGGGCCGTCACAGACGAGGGAGCTGAAAGGAAGAAGAGAACATTGGCAGTGATACTTCTGAATAAAGTCCAAGATAAGCAGGCATCTGGATCAGAATCAGAATCACAGCTCAACTCGCTGCCGACACGATTAAACAAAGGGAGGGAGAGATAACATTCCGAACCTTTACTTTGGGCGTGACGGTGAATATTTATTTAGGTTACAGGACAGAGGAATGCTGGTTTGCAGGCTTTTACCGTTCAGCGGTTTAGTGCGTAAACAGTCTGCCTCTGAGTCATGCAATCTGGCAAGGGCCAGTGGCTCAGTGGGCAGCACCCTCGCCTCTGAGTCAGAAGGTTGTGGGTTCAAGTCCCACTCCGGAGACTTGAGCACAACAATGCAGGCTGACACTCCAGTGCAGTGCTGAGGGAGCGCCGCACTGTCGGATGCGATGTTAAACCGAGGCCCTGTCTGCTCTCTCAGGTGGATGTAAAAGATCCCGCGGCACTATTTCGAAGAAGAGCAGGGGGAGTTATCCCCGGTGTCCTGGGCCAATATCTATCCCTCAATCAACACCACTACAAAAACAGATTATCTGGGAGCTTGCTGTGTGCAAGGACAACGGCAGCAGGCGCATGGGGAACACCACCACCTCCAAGTTCCCCTCCAAGTCACACACCATCCTGACTTGGAAATATATTGGCCGTTCCTTCATCATCACTGGGTCAAAATCCTGGAACTCCCTCCCTAACAGCACTGTGGGAGTACCTTCACTACACGGACTGCAGCGGTTCAAGAAGGCGGCTCACCACCACCTTCTCAAGGGCAACTAGGGATGGGCAATAAATGCTGGTCTTGCCCGTCCCATAAATGAATAAAAAAAACTGGCTGCCGCGTTTCCTACATTACAACAGTGACTACACTTCAAAAAGTGCTTCATTGTTTGTAAAGTGCTTTGGGATGTTCTGAGGCACTATATAAATCCAAATCTTTCTTTCTGAATTGGGGGCATTTCGAGAGGCTAGTGTTTACTTCAATGACCCCTTGTTTAGGGAGGTAAAATAAAATCCATCGGGGGGGGGGGGGTGTTCCCACTCCCGGTCACTCATTGGTCATTTCAGCCAGGCGTCAGGTGAGGATAATTGACCTGACCATGATGCTCCCCATGGTCGAATATCGACTCGCAGTCTATTGCAGTGTGTGGGGCTTAGGTTTGTCCAGTGATGCTTCGCAGGTAACCGGGGTTTCCTGCAGCTCTTTCGATGGCCAACTTCCCCAGTGCTTTCCCTGAAAGTCAGGCACGGGCATTTAACCTGGACATTGGCCTCTGCAGGAGTTAGTTTTATTAGTGGTGCATGAGGTCACACAGTCTAACACAGAGTACGAGCAGTGATGGGCCTAATGGCCTTTTCTCATCCTTGTGTGTTCGCCAGAGATTCAGCGCTAAGGGCTGAAGCATACTTGAAGCCTCGCTCTGTATTTAAACTCATTCACCTGTGGGGGAAACGGCCACTCAAGCTTCTTAACTTGGCTCAGTTCTCAGTGGGGCAACAGTCAGTGCCCTGGGAGGGCAATCATGTCCAGCTCGTTGGCTTGGAAATTCACTAAATACAAACACTCACCAGGCATTGCCAGTGTACGTGGCTGAGAGACTGCAGGAGGGAGTGAGTGTGTGTCAGTGTGAGCGAGAGAGTGAGCGTGGGTTTTTCGAGTGTGTGAGAGTGTGAACGTGAGTGGGAGAGAAGATGAGTGAGTGTGTGTGTGAGTGTGTGTGTGAGAGTGAGAGTGAGTGTGAGTGAGTGTGAGAGTGAGTGTGTTTGTGAGTGTGAGAATGTGAGTGTTTGAGTGTGTGTGTGTGAGAGTGAGTGTTTTTGAGTGAGTGCATGAGTGTGAGTGAAAGAGTGAGTGGAACTGAGTCTGAGAGAGAGTGTCTGAGAGAGAGTGCGAGTGTGTGTGTGTGTGTGAGAGTGAGTGTGTGTGTGTGAGAGTGAGCGTGAGTGTGTGTGAGAGTGAGTGTGTGTGTGAGTGTGTGAGTGTGAGCGTGTGTGTTTGAGTGAGTGTGAGTGAGTGAGTGTGTGTTTGAGTGTGAGTGTGTTTGAGTGTGAGTGTGTGTGTTTGAGTGTGAGTGTGTATGTTTGAGTGTGAGTGTGAGCGTGTGTGTTTGAGTGTGAGCGTGTGAGTTTGAGTGTGTGTGAGTGCGAGTGTCAGTGTGTGTGAGTGTGTGTTTGGGTGTGAGTGTGAGTGCGAGTGCGAGTGTGTGTGAGTGTGCGTGTTTGAGTGTGTGAGAGAGTGTGTGAGTGAGTGCGAGTGTGAGTGTGTGTGAGTGTGAGTGTTTGAGTGAGTGTGAGTGTCTGAGTGCGAGTGCGAGTGTGAGTGTGTGTGAGTGAGTGTGAGAGTGAGTGAGAGTGAGTGTGAGAGTGAGTGTGAGTGAGAGAGTGAGTGTGTTTGTGTGTGAGAGTGTGAGTGTATGAGTGAGTGTGAGTGTGTGAGTGCGAGTGAGTGTGAGTGAGAGTGAGTGTGTGTGTGTTTGAGTGTGAGTGTGTGAGAGTGAGTGTGAGTGAGAGTGAGTGTGAGTGAGAGTGAGTGTGAGTGAGAGTGAGTGAGAGTGAGTGTGAGTGAGTGTGAGCGTGAGTGTGAGTGAGTGTGTGTGAGTGCGAGTGAGTGTGTTTGTGTGAGTGTGTGTGTTTGAGTGTGAGTGAGTGTGAGAGTGAGTGTGTGAGTGCGAGTGAGTGTGTTTGTGTGAGTGTGTGTGTTTGAGTGTGAGTGAGTGTGAGAGTGAGTGTGAGAGTGAGTGTGTGTGTGAGAGTGAGTGTGAGAGTGAGTGTGAGAGTGAGCGAGAGCGAGTGAGCGAGCGAGTGCGAGTGAGAGTGCGAGTGAGCGCGAGAGCGAGTGAGCGTGAGCGCGTGCGAGTGCGAGAGCGAGTGCGAGCGCGTGCGAGTGCGAGCGCGTGCGAGTGCGAGTGAGAGTGAGTGTGAGCGTGTGCGAGTGCGAGCGCGTGCGAGTGCGAGTGAGTGAGTGTGAGCGTGTGCGAGTGCGAGTGCGTGTGAGAGTGAGAGTGAGAGTGAGTGTGAGAGTGAGTGTGAGAGTGAGAGTGAGAGTGAGAGTGAGTGTGAGAGTGAGTGTGAGAGTGAGAGTGAGAGTGAGAGTGAGAGTGAGTGTGAGAGTGAGAGTGAGAGTGAGAGTGAGTGTGAGAGTGAGAGTGAGAGTGAGAGTGAGAGTGAGAGTGAGTGTGAGAGTGAGAGTGAGTGTGAGAGTGAGTGTGAGAGTGAGTGTGAGAGTGAGAGTGAGCGCGAGTGAGAGTGAGTGAGTGTGAGAGTGTGCGAGTGTGCGAGTGAGTGAGTGTGAGAGTGAGTGTGAGCGTGTGCGAGTGCGTGTGAGAGTGAGTGTGAGAGTGAGCGTGAGCGAGTGCGAGTGAGAGTGAGTGAGAGCGAGTGCGAGTGAGAGTGCGAGTGAGCGCGAGAGCGAGAGCGCGAGAGCGAGAGCGAGAGAGCGTGAGCGCGTGCGAGTGCGAGTGAGAGTGAGTGTGAGTGAGAGTGCGAGTGAGCGCGAGAGCGCGAGAGCGAGAGCGAGAGAGCGTGAGCGCGAGCGAGTGCGAGTGCGAGCGCGTGCGAGTGCGAGTGAGAGTGAGTGTGAGTGTGAGCGTGTGCGAGTGCGAGTGCGTGTGAGAGTGAGAGTGAGAGTGAGTGTGAGAGTGAGAGTGAGTGTGAGAGTGAGTGTGAGCGTGTGCGAGTGAGAGTGAGAGTGAGAGTGAGTGTGAGAGTGAGTGTGAGAGTGAGTGTGAGAGTGAGTGTGAGTGTGAGCGTGTGCGAGTGCGAGTGAGAGTGAGAGTGAGAGTGAGTGTGAGAGTGAGAGTGAGTGTGAGAGTGAGTGTGAGCGTGTGCGAGTGCGTGTGAGAGTGAGAGTGAGAGTGAGTGTGAGAGTGAGTGTGAGAGTGAGAGTGAGAGTGAGTGTGAGAGTGAGTGTGAGCGTGTGCGAGTGCGAGTGCGTGTGAGAGTGAGAGTGAGTGTGAGAGTGAGTGTGAGAGTGAGAGTGAGAGTGAGTGTGAGAGTGAGTGTGAGAGTGAGTGTGAGCGAGTGCGAGTGCGAGTGCGTGTGAGAGTGAGAGTGAGTGTGAGAGTGAGTGTGAGAGTGAGAGTGAGAGTGAGTGTGAGAGTGAGTGTGAGCGTGTGCGAGTGCGAGTGCGTGTGAGAGTGAGAGTGAGTGTGAGAGTGAGTGTGAGAGTGAGTGTGAGAGTGAGTGTGAGCGTGTGCGAGTGCGTGTGAGAGTGAGAGTGAGAGTGAGTGTGAGAGTGAGTGTGAGAGTGAGTGTGAGAGTGAGTGTGAGAGTGAGAGTGAGTGTGAGCGTGTGCGAGTGCGAGTGCGTGTGAGAGTGAGTGTGAGAGTGAGTGTGAGAGTGAGAGTGAGTGTGAGAGTGAGAGTGAGAGTGAGTGTGAGTGTGTGCGAGTGCGAGTGCGTGTGAGAGTGAGAGTGAGAGTGAGTGTGAGAGTGAGTGTGAGAGTGAGTGTGAGAGTGAGTGTGAGCGTGTGCGAGTGCGAGTGCGTGTGAGAGTGAGTGTGAGAGTGAGTGTGAGAGTGAGTGTGAGTGTGAGAGTGAGTGTGAGCGTGTGCGAGTGCGTGTGAGAGTGAGAGTGAGAGTGAGTGTGAGAGTGAGTGTGAGAGTGAGAGTGAGTGTGAGAGTGAGAGTGAGTGTGAGCGTGTGCGAGTGCGAGTGCGTGTGAGAGTGAGTGTGAGAGTGAGTGTGAGAGTGAGTGTGAGTGTGAGAGTGAGTGTGAGCGTGTGCGAGTGCGTGTGAGAGTGAGAGTGAGAGTGAGAGTGAGAGTGAGTGTGAGAGTGAGAGTGAGTGTGAGCGTGTGCGAGTGAGAGTGAGTGTGAGAGTGAGTGTGAGAGTGAGTGTGAGAGTGAGTGTGAGAGTGAGTGTGAGAGTGAGAGTGAGTGTGAGCGTGTGCGAGTGCGAGTGCGTGTGAGAGTGAGTGTGAGAGTGAGTGTGAGAGTGAGAGTGAGTGTGAGAGTGAGAGTGAGAGTGAGTGTGAGTGTGTGCGAGTGCGAGTGAGAGTGAGAGTGAGAGTGAGTGTGAGAGTGAGTGTGAGAGTGAGTGTGAGAGTGAGTGTGAGAGTGAGTGTGAGCGTGTGCGAGTGCGAGTGCGTGTGAGAGTGAGTGTGAGAGTGAGTGTGAGAGTGAGTGTGAGAGTGAGTGTGAGTGTGAGAGTGAGTGTGAGAGTGAGTGTGAGAGTGAGTGTGAGCGTGTGCGAGTGCGTGTGAGAGTGAGTGTGAGAGTGAGTGTGAGAGTGAGTGTGAGAGTGAGTGTGAGTGTGAGAGTGAGTGTGAGAGTGAGTGTGAGCGTGTGCGAGTGCGTGTGAGAGTGCGTGTGAGAGTGAGAGTGAGTGTGAGAGTGAGTGTGAGAGTGAGAGTGAGTGTGAGCGTGTGCGAGTGCGAGTGCGTGTGAGAGTGAGTGTGAGAGTGAGTGTGAGTGTGAGAGTGAGTGTGAGCGTGTGCGAGTGCGTGTGAGAGTGAGAGTGAGAGTGAGAGTGAGTGTGAGAGTGAGAGTGAGTGTGAGCGTGTGCGAGTGAGAGTGAGTGTGAGAGTGAGTGTGAGAGTGAGTGTGAGAGTGAGTGTGAGAGTGAGAGTGAGTGTGAGCGTGTGCGAGTGCGAGTGCGTGTGAGAGTGAGAGTGAGAGTGAGAGTGAGAGTGAGTGTGAGAGTGAGTGTGAGAGTGAGAGTGAGAGTGAGAGTGAGAGTGAGTGTGAGAGTGAGTGTGAGAGTGAGAGTGAGTGTGAGAGTGAGAGTGAGTGTGAGCGTGTGCGAGTGCGAGTGCGTGTGAGAGTGAGTGTGAGAGTGAGTGTGAGAGTGAGTGTGAGAGTGAGTGTGAGCGTGTGCGTGTGAGAGTGAGAGTGAGAGTGAGAGTGAGAGTGAGTGTGAGAGTGAGAGTGAGTGTGAGCGTGTGCGAGTGAGAGTGAGTGTGAGAGTGAGTGTGAGAGTGAGTGTGAGAGTGAGTGTGAGAGTGAGTGTGAGAGTGAGTGTGAGCGTGTGCGAGTGCGAGTGCGTGTGAGAGTGAGAGTGAGAGTGAGAGTGAGAGTGAGAGTGAGTGTGAGAGTGAGTGTGAGAGTGAGTGTGAGAGTGAGAGTGAGAGTGAGAGTGAGTGTGAGAGTGAGTGTGAGAGTGAGTGTGAGAGTGAGAGTGAGTGTGAGAGTGAGTGTGAGCGAGTGCGAGTGCGTGTGAGAGTGAGTGTGAGAGTGAGTGTGAGAGTGAGTGTGAGTGTGAGAGTGAGTGTGAGCGTGTGCGAGTGCGTGTGAGAGTGAGAGTGAGAGTGAGAGTGAGAGTGAGTGTGAGAGTGAGAGTGAGTGTGAGCGTGTGCGAGTGAGAGTGAGTGTGAGAGTGAGTGTGAGTGTGAGAGTGAGAGTGAGAGTGAGAGTGAGAGTGAGTGTGAGAGTGAGTGTGAGAGTGAGTGTGAGAGTGAGAGTGAGTGTGAGAGTGAGAGTGAGTGTGAGCGTGTGCGAGTGCGAGTGCGTGTGAGAGTGAGTGTGAGAGTGAGTGTGAGAGTGAGTGTGAGTGTGAGAGTGAGTGTGAGCGTGTGCGAGTGCGTGTGAGAGTGAGAGTGAGAGTGAGAGTGAGAGTGAGTGTGAGAGTGAGAGTGAGTGTGAGCGTGTGCGAGTGAGAGTGAGTGTGAGAGTGAGTGTGAGAGTGAGTGTGAGAGTGAGTGTGAGAGTGAGAGTGAGTGTGAGCGTGTGCGAGTGCGAGTGCGTGTGAGAGTGAGTGTGAGAGTGAGTGTGAGAGTGAGTGTGAGTGTGAGAGTGAGTGTGAGCGTGTGCGAGTGCGTGTGAGAGTGAGAGTGAGAGTGAGAGTGAGAGTGAGTGTGAGAGTGAGAGTGAGTGTGAGCGTGTGCGAGTGAGAGTGAGTGTGAGAGTGAGTGTGAGAGTGAGTGTGAGAGTGAGTGTGAGAGTGAGAGTGAGTGTGAGCGTGTGCGAGTGCGAGTGCGTGTGAGAGTGAGAGTGAGAGTGAGAGTGAGAGTGAGAGTGAGTGTGAGAGTGAGTGTGAGAGTGAGAGTGAGAGTGAGAGTGAGTGTGAGAGTGAGTGTGAGCGTGTGCGAGTGCGAGTGCGTGTGAGAGTGAGTGTGAGAGTGAGTGTGAGAGTGAGTGTGAGTGTGAGAGTGAGTGTGAGCGTGTGCGAGTGCGTGTGAGAGTGAGAGTGAGAGTGAGAGTGAGAGTGAGTGTGAGAGTGAGAGTGAGTGTGAGCGTGTGCGAGTGAGAGTGAGTGTGAGAGTGAGTGTGAGTGTGAGAGTGAGAGTGAGAGTGAGAGTGAGAGTGAGTGTGAGAGTGAGTGTGAGAGTGAGTGTGAGAGTGAGTGTGAGAGTGAGAGTGAGTGTGAGCGTGTGCGAGTGCGAGTGCGTGTGAGAGTGAGTGTGAGAGTGAGTGTGAGAGTGAGTGTGAGTGTGAGAGTGAGTGTGAGCGTGTGCGAGTGCGTGTGAGAGTGAGAGTGAGAGTGAGAGTGAGAGTGAGTGTGAGAGTGAGAGTGAGTGTGAGCGTGTGCGAGTGAGAGTGAGTGTGAGAGTGAGTGTGAGAGTGAGTGTGAGAGTGAGTGTGAGAGTGAGAGTGAGTGTGAGCGTGTGCGAGTGCGAGTGCGTGTGAGAGTGAGTGTGAGAGTGAGTGTGAGAGTGAGTGTGAGTGTGAGAGTGAGTGTGAGCGTGTGCGAGTGCGTGTGAGAGTGAGAGTGAGAGTGAGAGTGAGAGTGAGTGTGAGAGTGAGAGTGAGTGTGAGCGTGTGCGAGTGAGAGTGAGTGTGAGAGTGAGTGTGAGAGTGAGTGTGAGAGTGAGTGTGAGAGTGAGAGTGAGTGTGAGCGTGTGCGAGTGCGAGTGCGTGTGAGAGTGAGAGTGAGAGTGAGAGTGAGAGTGAGTGTGAGAGTGAGTGTGAGAGTGAGAGTGAGAGTGAGAGTGAGTGTGAGAGTGAGTGTGAGAGTGAGCGTGAGCGAGTGAGAGTGAGTGAGTGAGAGTGCGAGTGCGAGTGAGTGAGAGTGAGCGTGAGCGAGTGCGAGTGAGTGTGAGAGCGAGTGCGAGTGCGAGTGAGTGTGAGTGAGTGTGAGCGTGAGCGAGTGCGAGTGAGTGAGAGTGAGTGAGTGTGAGAGTGAGCGAGTGCGAGTGAGTGTGAGTGAGTGTGAGCGTGAGCGAGTGCGAGTGAGTGAGAGTGAGAGTGAGAGTGAGTGAGTGTGAGAGTGAGCGAGTGCGAGTGCGAGTGAGTGTGAGTGAGTGTGAGAGTGAGCGTGTGTGAGTGCGAGTGCGAGTGAGTTTGAGTGTGAGAGCGAGTGTGAGTGCGAGTGTAAGTGAGAGTGAGTGTGTGTGAGTGTGTGTGAGTGTGAGTGAGAGTGAGTGTGTGTTTGAGTGTGAGTGTGAGTGTGAGAGTGAGAGTGAGTGAGAGTGAGTGAGTGAGTGTGAGTGAGTGTGAGAGTGAGTGTGTGTGAGTGTGTGTGTGTGAGCGTGAGTGAGTGTGTGTGAGTGAGAGTGAGTGAGTGTGTTTGTGTGAGTGTGTGTGTTTGAGTGTGAGTGACTGAGTGTGACTGAGTGTGAGTGTGAGAGTGAGTGAGTGTGTGTGTGAGCGTGAGCGTGAGTGTGTGAGTGCGAGTGAGTGTGTTTGTGTGAGTGTGTGTGTTTGAGTGTGAGTGAGTGTGAGAGTGAGTGAGTGTGAGTGTGTGAGCGTGAGCGTGAGTGTGTGCGAGTGAGTGTGTTTGTGTGAGTGTGTGTGTTTGAGTGTGAGTGAGTGTGAGTGTGAGAGTGAGCGTGTGTGAGTGCGAGTGCGAGTGAGTGTGTTTGTGTGAGTGTGTGTGTTTGAGTGTGAGTGTGAGAGTGAGTGTGAGAGTGAGTGTGAGTGAGAGTGTGTTTGAGTGTGAGTGTGTGAGTGAGTGCGAGTGTGAGTGAGAGTGAGTGTGTTTGTGTGTGAGAGTGTGAGTGTATGAGTGAGTGTGAGTGTTTGAGTGTGTGAGTGAGTGTGTGCGAGTGTGAGTGAGTGAGTGTGTGTGTGTTTGAGTGAGAGTGAGTGAGTGTGTGAGTGAGAGTGAGTGTGAGTGTGTGTGAGTGTGAGTGCGAGTGAGAGTGTGAGTGTGAGAGTGAGCGTGTGTGAGTGCGAGTGCGAGTGAGTTTGAGTGTGAGAGCGAGTGTGAGTGCGAGTGTGAGTGAGAGAGTGTGTTTGTGTGTGAGAGTGTGAGTGTATGAGTGAGTGTGTGTGAGTTTGAGTGTGTGAGTGTGAGTGAGTGCGAGTGTGAGTGAGAGTGAGTGTGTGTGTGTGTGAGTGTGTGAGAGAGAGTGAGTGTGAGTGAGTGTGAGTGTGTGTGAGTGAGTGAGCGTGAGTGAGTGTGAGCGTGAGTGAGCGTGAGCGTGAGTGAGCGTGAGTGTGTGTGAGTGTGAGCGTGAGTGAGTGCGAGTGAGAGTGAGTGTGAGTGTGTGCGAGCGCGAGTGCGAGTGTTTGTGTGAGTGTGTGTTTGAGTGTGAGTGAGTGTGAGAGTGAGCGTGAGTGTGTGTGAGTGCGAGTGAGTGTGTTTGTGTGAGTGTGTGTTTGAGTGTGAGTGAGTGAGTGTGAGAGTGAGTGTGTGTGTGAGTGTGTGTGTGAGTGTGAGCGTTTGAGTGTGAGTGTGAGAGTGAGTGTGAGAGCGAGAGCGAGTGAGCGAGCGAGTGCGAGTGAGAGTGCGAGTGAGCGCGAGAGCGAGTGAGCGTGAGCGCGTGCGAGTGCGAGAGCGAGTGCGAGCGCGTGCGAGTGCGAGCGCGTGCGAGTGCGAGTGAGAGTGAGTGTGAGCGTGTGCGAGTGCGAGCGCGTGCGAGTGCGAGTGAGTGAGTGTGAGCGTGTGCGAGTGCGAGTGCGTGTGAGAGTGAGAGTGAGAGTGAGAGTGAGTGTGAGAGTGAGTGAGAGTGAGAGTGAGAGTGAGTGTGAGAGTGAGAGTGAGTGTGAGAGTGAGTGTGAGAGTGAGTGTGAGAGTGAGTGTGAGAGTGAGCGCGAGTGAGAGTGAGTGAGTGTGAGAGTGTGCGAGTGTGCGAGTGAGTGAGTGTGAGAGTGAGTGTGAGCGTGTGCGAGTGCGTGTGAGAGTGAGTGTGAGAGTGAGAGTGAGAGTGAGAGTGAGAGTGAGAGTGAGTGTGAGAGTGAGAGTGAGTGTGAGAGTGAGTGTGAGAGTGAGTGTGAGAGTGAGTGTGAGAGTGAGTGTGAGAGTGAGCGCGAGTGAGAGTGAGTGAGTGTGAGAGTGTGCGAGTGAGTGAGTGTGAGAGTGAGTGTGAGCGTGTGCGAGTGCGTGTGAGAGTGAGTGTGAGAGTGAGCGTGAGCGAGTGAGAGTGAGTGAGAGCGAGTGCGAGTGAGAGTGCGAGTGAGCGCGAGAGCGAGAGCGCGAGAGCGAGAGCGAGAGAGCGTGAGCGCGTGCGAGTGCGAGTGAGAGTGAGTGTGAGTGAGAGTGCGAGTGAGCGCGAGAGCGAGAGCGCGAGAGCGAGAGCGAGAGAGCGTGAGCGCGAGCGAGTGCGAGTGCGAGCGCGTGCGAGTGCGAGTGAGAGTGAGTGTGAGCGTGTGCGAGTGCGAGTGCGTGTGAGAGTGAGAGTGAGAGTGAGTGTGAGAGTGAGTGTGAGAGTGAGTGTGAGCGAGTGAGAGTGAGAGTGAGAGTGAGTGTGAGAGTGAGTGTGAGAGTGAGTGTGAGTGTGAGCGTGTGCGAGTGCGAGTGCGTGTGAGAGTGAGAGTGAGAGTGAGAGTGAGAGTGAGTGTGAGAGTGAGTGTGAGCGTGTGCGAGTGCGAGTGCGTGTGAGAGTGAGAGTGAGAGTGAGTGTGAGAGTGAGAGTGAGAGTGAGTGTGAGAGTGAGTGTGAGCGTGTGCGAGTGCGAGTGCGTGTGAGAGTGAGAGTGAGTGTGAGAGTGAGTGTGAGAGTGAGTGTGAGAGTGAGTGTGAGCGTGTGCGAGTGCGTGTGAGAGTGAGAGTGAGAGTGAGTGTGAGAGTGAGTGTGAGAGTGAGTGTGAGAGTGAGAGTGAGTGTGAGCGTGTGCGAGTGCGAGTGCGTGTGAGAGTGAGAGTGAGTGTGAGAGTGAGTGTGAGAGTGAGTGTGAGAGTGAGAGTGAGTGTGAGTGTGTGCGAGTGCGTGAGAGTGAGAGTGAGAGTGAGAGTGAGTGTGAGAGTGAGTGTGAGAGTGAGTGTGAGAGTGAGTGTGAGCGTGTGCGAGTGCGAGTGCGTGTGAGAGTGAGTGTGAGAGTGAGTGTGAGAGTGAGTGTGAGTGTGAGAGTGAGTGTGAGCGTGTGCGAGTGCGTGTGAGAGTGAGAGTGAGAGTGAGAGTGAGTGTGAGCGTGTGCGAGTGCGAGTGCGTGTGAGAGTGCGTGTGAGAGTGAGTGTGAGAGTGAGTGTGAGAGTGAGTGTGAGTGTGAGAGTGAGTGTGAGCGTGTGCGAGTGCGTGTGAGAGTGAGAGTGAGTGTGAGAGTGAGAGTGAGTGTGAGAGTGAGAGTGAGTGTGAGCGTGTGCGAGTGAGAGTGAGTGTGAGAGTGAGTGTGAGAGTGAGTGTGAGAGTGAGTGTGAGTGTGAGAGTGAGTGTGAGCGTGTGCGAGTGCGTGTGAGAGTGAGAGTGAGAGTGAGTGTGAGAGTGAGAGTGAGTGTGAGAGTGAGAGTGAGTGTGAGAGTGAGAGTGAGTGTGAGCGTGTGCGAGTGAGAGTGAGTGTGAGAGTGAGTGTGAGAGTGAGTGTGAGAGTGAGTGTGAGAGTGAGTGTGAGAGTGAGTGTGAGAGTGAGTGTGAGAGTGAGAGTGAGAGTGAGTGTGAGCGTGTGCGAGTGCGAGTGCGTGTGAGAGTGAGAGTGAGAGTGAGAGTGAGAGTGAGAGTGAGTGTGAGAGTGAGTGTGAGAGTGAGAGTGAGTGTGAGAGTGAGAGTGAGTGTGAGAGTGAGCGTGAGCGAGTGAGAGTGAGTGAGTGAGAGTGCGAGTGCGAGTGAGTGAGAGTGAGCGTGAGCGAGTGCGAGTGAGTGTGAGAGCGAGTGCGAGTGCGAGTGAGTGTGAGTGAGTGTGAGCGTGAGCGAGTGCGAGTGAGTGAGAGTGAGTGAGTGTGAGAGTGAGCGAGTGCGAGTGCGAGTGCGAGTGAGTGTGAGAGTGAGCGTGAGCGTGAGCGAGTGCGAGTGCGAGTGCGAGTGAGTGAGTGTGAGCGTGAGCGAGTGCGAGTGAGTGAGAGTGAGAGTGAGAGTGAGTGAGTGTGAGAGTGAGCGAGTGCGAGTGCGAGTGAGTGTGAGTGAGTGTGAGAGTGAGCGTGTGTGAGTGCGAGTGCGAGTGAGTGTGAGTGTGTGTGAGTGTGAGTGAGAGTGAGTGTGTGTTTGAGTGTGAGTGTGAGTGTGAGAGTGAGAGTGAGTGAGAGTGAGTGAGTGAGTGTGAGTGAGTGTGAGAGTGAGTGTGTGTGAGTGTGTGTGTGTGAGAGTGAGTGTGAGTGTGTGTGAGCGTGAGTGAGTGTGTGTGAGTGAGAGTGAGTGAGTGTGTTTGTGTGAGTGTGTGTGTTTGAGTGTGAGTGACTGAGTGTGAGTGAGTGTGAGAGTGAGTGAGTGTGAGTGTGAGCGTGAGCGTGAGTGTGTGCGAGTGAGTGTGTTTGTGTGAGTGTGTGTGTTTGAGTGTGAGTGAGTGTGAGTGTGAGAGTGAGCGTGTGTGAGTGCGAGTGCGAGTGAGTGTGTTTGTGTGAGTGTGTGTGTTTGAGTGTGAGTGTGAGAGTGAGTGTGAGAGTGAGTGTGAGTGAGAGTGTGTTTGAGTGTGAGTGTGTGAGTGAGTGCGAGTGTGAGTGAGAGTGAGTGTGTTTGTGTGTGAGAGTGTGAGTGTATGAGTGAGTGTGAGTGTTTGAGTGTGTGAGTGAGTGTGAGTGCGAGTGTGAGTGAGTGAGTGTGTGTGTGTTTGAGTGAGAGTGAGTGAGTGTGTGAGTGAGAGTGAGTGTGAGTGTGTGTGAGTGTGAGTGCGAGTGAGAGTGTGAGAGTGAGCGTGTGTGAGTGCGAGTGCGAGTGAGTTTGAGTGTGAGAGCGAGTGTGAGTGCGAGTGTGAGTGAGAGAGTGTGTTTGTGTGTGAGAGTGTGAGTGTATGAGTGAGTGTGTGTGAGTTTGAGTGTGTGAGTGTGAGTGAGTGCGAGTGTGAGTGAGAGTGAGTGTGTGTGTGTGTGAGTGTGTGAGAGAGAGTGAGTGTGAGTGAGTGTGAGTGTGTGTGAGTGAGTGAGCGTGAGTGAGTGTGAGCGTGAGTGAGCGTGAGCGTGAGTGAGCGTGAGTGTGTGTGTGTGAGCGTGAGTGAGTGCGAGTGAGAGTGAGTGTGAGTGTGTGCGAGCGCGAGTGCGAGTGTTTGTGTGAGTGTGTGTTTGAGTGTGAGTGAGTGTGAGAGTGAGCGTGAGTGTGTGTGAGTGCGAGTGAGTGTGTTTGTGTGAGTGTGTGTTTGAGTGTGAGTGAGTGAGTGTGAGAGTGAGTGTGTGTGTGAGTGTGTGTGTGAGTGTGAGCGTTTGAGTGTGAGTGTGTGAGTGAGTGCGAGTGTGAGTGAGAGCGAGTGTGTTTGTGTGTGAGAGTGTGAGTGTGAGTGCGAGTGTGAGTGAGTGAGTGTGAGTGTGAGAGTGAGAGTGAGAGAGAGTGAGAGAGAGTGAGTGTGAGAGTGAGTGTGAATGTGAGTGTGAGTGTGAGAGTGAGTGTGTGTGAGTGTGTGTGAGAGTGAGTGTGTGTGAGTGTGAGCGTGAGCGAGTGTGTGTGAGCGTGAGTGTGTGCGAGTGCGAGTGTGAGTGTGTTTACTGTTCAGGGACAACAGACAGGCTACGACTCCACTGGTGCCAGTTCCTGACCGTTCCTGATGTGGCTCAACACGGTGAGTATCAGCCGCGGGCCAACAGTGACCAGGGGCTGAGTGTCCCTTCTGTGTTAAGGCAATAGCTGGCCTGAGCTTGGGTTTCTATATAAAAACAAGCCCAGTGTGTGTTAATGTGCGAGTGTGTCCTCAGTCACAGTTCAGCTCCATGAATCATACCTTATATAACACACACTGCTGATCATTATGTAACTAAATGTCAAATGATGGTTCTTCTCATAAAACAAAACTTCCTTTCAAACCATGCCCCCGCACGCTGTGTTAATTCTGGTTATCCGCCTGTCCAACTTTCCAGTATCGATGTCAGAGTCTCGCTGCCACTGCGACCCGTTAATTCAATGGAAATAAAAGCAAGCGGCGAGATGTAAAACGGGCTGCCCATTCACTATCGCCCGCTGTACATTGTCCCACAATCTACCCCAACGAGTGGCACAGACAATCCCTCACTAGTTGGGATTTAGCAAACCTGCAATAAGATAAATGACCAGTTCGTCTACTTTTGGCTGAAGGAGGCAGGTGGCCAGGGCACTGGGGGAGAATGCCCCCCTTCTCCTCTTCGAATAACGTCACGGGAATCTTTAACATCCACCTGACGGGGCCTCGGGTTAACGTCTCACCCGAAAGACGGCACCTCCGACAGTGCGGTACTCCCTCAGCACTGCAGTGGGAGTGTCGGCCTAGATTATGGGCTCAATTCATAGAATCATGGAATGATACAGCGCAGTCGGAGGCCTTTCGGCCCATCATGCTCTTTGGTATTCAGTTAGTCCTGCTCCCCTGCTCTTTCCCCGTAGCCCTGTAAATGTTTTCCCATCAAGCATTTATCCAATTCTCTTTTGAAAGTCACTATTGAATCTGCTTCCGCTGTCCTTTCAGGCAGCGCATTCCAGATCACAACAACTCGCTGCGTAAAAGAGTTTTTCCTCATGTCACCTCTGGTTCTTTTGCCAATCACCTTAAATCTGTGTCCTCTGGTTACCGACCCGTCTGCCAATGGGAAACAGTTTCTCCTTACCCTATCAAAACCATTGAGTGCGGTTTCAACAGAGTGCTGCGAGTTGGGTGAGTCAGAGTTAGGTGAGGAGTGGAAGGAGCAGCTCCCTTGCTTCGCCTTTGTTTTTCCTAGCTTTTCACCCTGTAGCAAGAGGCCGGTGTCGGGAGCAGCAGTAGAGTGGTGAGTATTTAAACTCACTTTCGCGGGCTTTTTCTCAAAGGCTGGTCAATCTCGCAGACCGGCGGCTGCGTTCCAGAGCCACGCCACGATTCAAAAAGTGCCGCGGGCAAGAGGAAGCAGCTGATTGGGTGAGTATGTCCAGGTGAGTATTTATACTACTCTATCGTTTGACAGTTAAGGTAAAGTTTAGAAGGTCTTAATTTTTGTGGTTATAGTTTCTAAGGTCTCTGTTGTATATCGGGGAGTGCTAGTAACCAAGGGCCCTTGAGTATATCATTTAATTGTAGTGTAATTGGTGGTATTGACTTGATTTAATTTAATTTAAATTAATTGACCCCGTGGCATGCTCCTCCTGCACTATGTGGGAAATCAGGGAAACTTCCTGTGTCCTGACGACCATGTGTGCGGGAAGTGTATCCAGCTGCAGCTACTCGCAGACCGCATTGCGGCGCTGGAGCTGCGAATGGATACATACTGGAGCATTTGCAATGCTGAGAACGTCGTGGATATCATGTTTAATCAGTTGGTCACAGCGCAGGTAAAGGCTGCACAGGCAGGAAGAGAATGGGTGACTGCCAGGCAGAGTAGTAGGCGCAGGCAGGTAGTGCAGGGGTCCCCTGTGGCCATCCCCCTTTCAAACAGATATACCAATTTGGATATTGTTGAGGGAGATGGCTTATCGGGGGAAGGCAGCAGCAGCCAACTTCCTGGCACCGTGGGTGGTTCTGCTGCACAGGACGGGAGGAAAAAGAGCAGGAGAGCTATAGTGATAGGGGATTCTATTGTAAGGGGAATAGATAGGGGTTTCTGCGGCCACAAACGAGACACTAGGATGGTATGTTGCCTCCCTGGTGCAAGGGTCAAGGATGTCTCGGAACGGCTGCAGGGCATTCTGGAGGGGGAGGGTGAACAGCCAGTTGTCGTGGTACATATAGGTACCAACGATATAGGTAAAAACCGGGATGAGGTCCTAAAAGCTGAATATAGGGAGTTAGGAGGTAAATTAAAAAATAGGACCTCAAAGGTAGTAATCTCAGAATTGCTACCAGTGCCACATGCTAGTCAGAGTAGAAATAGAAGGATATTTCAGATGAATACGTGGCTAGAGGAATGATGCAAGGGGGAGGGATTCAAATTTTTTGAGGATGTAACTGGTAGAATAGATAAGGGAGAACCAGTGGATGTGGTGTATTTGGACTTTCAGAAGGCTTTCGATAAGGTCCCGCATAAGAGATTAGCATGTAAAGTTAAAGCACATGGGATTGGGGGTAAGGTACTGACTTGGATAGAGAACTGGTTGGCAGACAGGAAGCAAAGAGTTGGAATAAACAGGTCTTTCTCCGAGTGGCAGGCAGTGACTAGTGGGGTACCGCAGGGATCGGTGCTAGGACCCCAGCTATTCACAATATATATTAATGATCTAGACGAGGGAACTAGATGTAATATCTCCAAGTTTGCAGATGACACAAAGCTGGGTGGGCGTGTGTGCTGTGAGGAGGATGCAGAGAACTCCAGTATGATTTGGACAGGTTGGGTGATTGGGCAGATGCATGGCAGATGCAGTATAATGTGGATAAATGCGAGATTATCCACTTTGGTGGCAAAAACAGGAAGGCACATTATTATCTGAACGGCAATAGATTGGGAGAAGGGGAAGTGCAACGAGACCTGGGTGTCCTTGTGCACCAGTCACTGAAGGTAAGCATGCAGGTGCAGCAGGCGGTTAAGAAGGCAAATGGTATGTTGGCCTTCATAGCGAGAGGATTTGAGTACAGGAACAAGGATGTCTTGCTGCAGTTGTACAGGGCCTTGGTGAGACCACACCTTGAGTATTGTGTGCAGTTTTGGTCGCCTTATCTGAGGAAGGATGTTCTTGCCATGGAGGGAGTGCAGCGAAGATTCACCAGACTGATACCTGGGATGGCAGGAATGACGTATGAGGAGAGATTGGGTCGATTGGGCTTATATTCGCTGGAGTTTAGAAGAATGAGAGGGGATCTCATTGAAACTTATAAAATTCTAACAGGACTAGACAGACTAGATGCAGGAAGGATGTTCCCGATGGCAGGGGAGTCCAGAACCAGTGGGCACAGTCTAAAGATAAGGGGTAAGTCATTTAGGACAGAGATGAGGAGGAATTTCTTCACCCAGAGAGTGGTGAACCTGTGGAATTCTCTACTATAGTGTATGTACCTTTAAGAGAGAACTACTTTTACAGCTCCTGTATACTGTAGTACTGGCAGTGACCACACCTGTATATAAGCCTTGAGCATGCCTCTGTACTGTTAGTCTTTAGACTACCCTCCTCCAGTAAACACCTGTTGATTGTTAATTTACAGCCTCCGTCTAGTTATTGGAAAACATCATACTTTAAGAATCACGGATTCAACAGTGGCGACGAGGTCGAATCGAATCTACCTGCAACTCAGCATTTCCTTTCAAGGATTCGCTCCGGGAGGACGGTGGAAGAAAGTCGAGGCCAGAAGCACGGGCGTCGACCACGAGCAACCGCCCAGTCATCCGGCAGAGAGTGAACATCGCAGGGGAGGCTGTTGAGAGCTGGGCTTGGTTCTCCAGCCACGACGATCCAGCAACAGACTGGCAACAGGTACAGCGCAGACCCTTCCCGGACAGCGGCGGCTGGAGCCGACCGACGGCACAGAAAAGGCCGAGCAGCGTCGACGGGGTAAGAGAGAGGGTGAAGCGCACAGGGCGCAGCCGGGGGTTGAAGACCGAGCGGCGCCGACGGAAAACAAAAAAAAAGAGAGAGAGGGTAAAGCACAGCCGGGGTTCAGGACCAAGCGGCGGCAATGAGAGAGACGCACAGGAGAAGGCGCAGAGCGCAGCCAGGGCTCAAGGGCTGAGCGGCGTCCGCGGGGAAAGAAAGGAAGCGCGGGAGACGCCATTGAGCCGCGGAGAAGAAGGGAGAGTGCGGGAGACGCCATTTTAGAAGCCGCAGTGGAGAAGAAGGGCGAGCGTGGGAAGAAAGGAAAGCGCGGGAGACGCCATTTTGTGCCAGCGGAGAAGAAGGGAGAACGTGGGAGACGCCATTTTAGACAGTTTAACCACACCCAGGGATGCCGAAGAGTGGCAGTGTCACTGCGTTCGACAATGAAGTCGAAGATTGGGCGACATATGTGGAACACATTGAGGTGTACTGCAAGGCGAATGAAGTGCCAGATGCTAGGAAAGCACTGGTTTTGTTGAATTCCATGGGTGCAAAAACTTATGGCTTACTGCGAAACCTAATAACCCCAGAGAAGCCAGTGGATAAGAATTTCGAAAGCATAGTGGAAATCCTGCAGGACCACTTAAACCCCACACCGCTGCTGATAGCAGAAAGATTTAAGTTCCACAAAAGGAACCAGCATAAAGATGAAAGTAATGCTGAGTACTTAACGGAACTGCGCAAGCTATCGAAACACTGCCAGTTTGGAGTGGGACGAGCAGATACGTTAAGGGACAAGTTTGTGTGTGGGCTTCAAAGTGAAGGAACCCAGAAACGGCTTCTATCAGAAAAGGATCTTACGCTGGACAAGGCTTTCAGCATGGCAGTATCACACGAAGCAGCCGCACGGGGCGCTGCAGAGATACAACGGAGACCGCAAGAATATGGCACCAATGAAATGTCATATGGAGCAGGGAAGTGTTATCGCTGCAGCAGAACAACACACGACCAGAAGGATTGTTGGTTCAAGGACCAAGTGTGCAGACAGTGTGGAAAAGCAGGACACATAGCAAGAATCTGCAGGTCAGGGAAGAAAACCAGCAGCAAGAAATCTCCACAGAAGTACAAAAAGGTACATAAGGTGATGGACAGTAGTTCAGACGAACAGAAAAGTGATACAGGCTCCGGAAGCAAGGAGCTGGGTTGTCTGAAACTACATAAGGTAATCAAAATGGAGGATCACCAGACTATCTGGGTCACGCTCAGGATAGACGGAGTCCAAGTGAAAATGGAATTGGACATAGGATCAGCCCTAACAGTCATAAACCGAAGGGACTACAAGCGGCTATTTTCACATATACCCTTAAACGCTACAGAGATTGTCTTGAAGACGTACACGGGGCAAAAAGTCTACCCCAAAGGAAAAATAAGGGTGAACGTGATATACAAAGGCCAGGAAATACCCAAAATGGACCTATATGTATTGCCAGATGGAGGACCACCACTACTAGGACGTGAATGGATCCGGAAGATACAATTAGATTGGCATTCCATACAGGCACTGAAGGTTGAGGCCCTTAGTAGGGGGGTCAATAACAAGGGGGCATAGATTCAGGGTAAGGGGCAGGAGATTTAGAGGGGATTTGAGGAGGAACTTTTTCACCCAGAGGGTGGTTGGAATGTGGAACTCAATGCCTGAAAGGGTGGTAGAGGCAGGAACCCTCACAACATTCAAGAAGCATTTGGATGAGCACTTGAAATGCCATTGCATACAAGGCTATGGACCAAATGCTGGAAAATGGGATTAGACTGGACAGGGATGGATGGGCGGCGCAGACACGATGGGCCGAAGGGCCTCTTTCTGTGCTGTAAAACTCTATGGGCTAGATTTTCAGTTGCTTGCGCCAGCAGTTAGCGCCTTAAGAGAAGTGATTTTCGGGCGCTATGCGTGTAGCGCCTGGGCGCAGCGCAGTTTGCGCCCCGCCCCAAATTAAGTTGCCCGTTAGCGCCGGCGCAAAGTTTAGCGGCCGCCCGGATGCGCGCGCAGAAAATGACGTCACATCCTCGTGCAACGCCCTTTGGCCGCCCCGACTCCAAACTTCAGTCGGACCGCCCCATTGTGCGCCTGGCGTCCAGAGCGTTTGTAAAATGGAACGCAACACACCCTGGGGAGCGCAAATTAAAGGGCACTCGTACAAAAGGCACTCTGCATGTGTTGTGTGGAAGTAAGCTGTGTGTTGTTCTGAACGGCCTATTTATGTTTCCGGGCACCAACCAATCAATCAATCAATCAATCATTCCTCCTCCTCCTCCTCCTCCTCCTCCTCCTCCTCCTCCTCCTCCTCCTCCTCCTCCTCCTCCTCCTTCCTCTCTCTCTCCCCCCCCCCCCCCCCGTTTCACCCCAGACTTTGCATTTGAAAAAAATACATGCACCCTTCCCCTTTAAGAGCTCACTGGCACCAGAGTGTCTGCCGTGCGCTGCGCCCGAGCTCGGGTGTTGCGCTCTCCACCGCCGGCTTAGCGCCTAAAGATACTAGTGGAACGCCTCTTTTAGCGCTCCACCAACCTCTTAGGGCGAAGCCACTGAATTTCCGGCAACGGGGCGCTACTTTGGGGCGGGCGATAACTTCGGGCGGGCGCTAAGCTTAGCGCCCCAAAACTGTCTATACTGAAAATCTAGCCCCATGACTCTAAAAAGGATGATGACGTCACACCTGGACGACTGTCAAAAATGCTAACTGACGCACAAGAAGTGTTCCAGGAGGGACTCGGAACACTAAAAGGCATAACAGCGATGATTAAAATAGAGGAATATGCAAGCCCAATGTTTTTTAAGGCCAAACCGGTGCCTTATGCGATTCGCCCAGCCGTCGAAGCAGAGCTGGAAGGTTTGGAACGTTCAGGAGTACTGTCCAAAGTGGACTGGAGCGAGTGGGCTACACCCATCGTTCCTGTAATGAAGAGGTCGTTGAGTAATACGCCTGGGGAACCAAAGAAGGTCCGCATCTGTGGGGATTTTAAGGTGACAGTGAACCCAGTCCTTCACACGGTACAATATCCGCTTCCACGGATTGAGGATATTTTCGCCTCACTATCTGGAGGTAAACGCTTCACTAAGATTGATCTGGCCCAGGCGTACCTGCAAATGGAGGTAGAAGAAGCCTCGAAACAATACCTCACGATCAACACTCATAAAGGTCTCTACCAATACAACCGGCTGGTGTTCGGGGTAGCATCGGCTCCGGCTATTTGGCAAAGGGCAATGGATCAAGACCCAGTGTTATTTGGACGACATCCTGGTCACGGGCGAAAATGACAGTGATCACCTCGCCAACCTGGAGAAGGTGCTCACTAGATTAAAGGAATATGGGCTACGAGCTAATCGCCACAAGTGCGAGTTTTTCCAGAAGCAGATCTCGTATTGTGGCCACGTCATTGATGAAGAGGGGTTACATAAGTCCCCTGAAAAGATTGAGGCAGTAGTCAAGGCTCCAGCACCGGAAAATGTGTCACAACTGAGGTCGTTCCCGGGCTGGTGAACTACTACCATAAGTTCTTACTAAATTTGTCTACAGTATTACACCCACTGAACACCCTACTGCAAACGGGGGTACCATGGAAGTGGAATGACAAATGTAAACGAGCTTTCCAGAAGTGCAAAGAATTGATCACATCAAAAGAGGTGTTGGCCCATTTCAACCCAGCACTACCAATTCGGTTGGCGTGTGATGCATCACCCTATGGTATTGGAGCGGTGCTATCGCACAAATTCCCAGACAGGTTGGAGAGGCCAGTAGCCTTTGCGTCTCGGTCACTAACCTCAGCCGAGCGCAACTACGCCCAGATTGACAGGGAGGCCCTCAGCCAAATATGGGGAGTAAAAAAATTCAACCACTATCTGCATGGGCAGAAGTTCACCTTGCTGACTGACCACCAACCACTTGTCTCCATCTTTAATCCAAAGAAGGGCGTTCCGGTGATGACTGCACAACGGCTACAAAGATGGTCCCTTTTTCTAGGGGCGAACCAATATGAAATAGAGTATAAGGGCACAAAACAGCATGGAAACGCTGATGGGCTATCACGCCTGCCACTGCCTACTGTGGAGGAAGCACCAGCAGTGGACCCTATCGAAATATTTTATTCGTCGATAATTGAATGCTTGCCAGTAACTAACGTGGATATAGAGAAGGAGACCTGAAATGATCCGACACTGTCTCGGGTATATGATTTGACGGTGAAGGGATGGCCAACACATGGCAACTCACTGTTGCCAGCATTCTCATCCAGAAGAGAACAGCTGTCAGTATGCCAGGGGACAGTGATGTGTGGATCCCGAGTGGTAATTCCACCCAAGTTAAGGGAGAGAGTGCTCAATGAGCTTCACGAAGGCCATCTGGGAGGGGTGAAAATGAAAAGCCTTGCTAGGGCTTATGTGTGGTGGCCGGGGATCGATCAACAAATCGAGGACCTAACAAAGAGCTGCTCAGGATGCCAGAAGGTCCAAAATGCACCACCACATGCCCCCCTACACCCATGGGAGTGGCCCTCCTCGCCATGGCAACAGGTACATATTGATTTTGCTGGTCCATTCATGGACTCAATGTTCTTAATAGCAGTGGATGCGCACTCGAAATGGCCTGAGGTGATCAAAATGTCCTCCACCACTACAGAGAAAACGATTGCAGTCCTACGGACCATATTTGCCAGGAACGGCTTGCCAGAGCAGATTTGCTCTGATAACGGACCACAGTTTGTGTCCGAAGATTTTCGGAAATTTATGAGAAGGAATGGGGTAAGGCATTACACATCCGCCCCGTATCATCCAGCCACAAATGGATTGGCTGAGAGGTTCGTACAAATCTTTAAAAAGGCAGTGAGGGCCATGTGCGACGATGACATTCCACTACAGCATAAGGTGGACAATTTCCTGTTAGCCTACAGAAATGCGACACATGCAGTTACCAACCAGACCCCGGCCATGATGTTCTTTAACCGAAGGTTGAGATCTCGTCTGGATTTGCTCAGACCAAATGTGCGAAGAAATGTTGAGGATAAGCAAATTCCAGCACATCAATGAGAAGCCGACAAGGAGCTTCAATGTAGGACAACCAGTCTTGGCCCGTGACTACCGAACAGAGAAATGGCAGCCCGGAACGATATGCACACGGCAGGGACCACTAATGTACACAGTGGATGTCGGGGAGAACATTGTGAGACGCCACGTCGACCAGATCCTAGCGTCACAGGAACGAGTCAACCCCATGTCTCGTGTACCTGGGGATGAACCCGACATACCGGTAGCATCTACCTCAGAAACAGTAGCAGCGGAAACTGATGAACTAACCGACGAAAGGGGGCCAGAATCGCCTCCGCACCAAGAACAAGAACCTCAGGAAAGGCGCTATCCAGAAAGGATCAGGAAGCCACCCCAAAGACTGAATCTATAAATGGACTATTTCAGTTTAATGTGCGTGTTAACTGTTATTTGAATGTTATGGGTACTGTTAATCTAAAAGGGGAGGAATTGTAGTGTATGTACCTTTAAGAGAGAACTACTTTTACAGCTCCTGTATACTGTAGTACCGGCAGTGACCACACCTGTATATAAGCCTTGAGCATGCCTCTGTACTGTTCCCTCCTCCAGTAAACACCTGTTGATTGTTAATTTACAGCCTCCGTCTAGTTATTGGAAAACATCATACTTTAAGAATCACGGATTCAACATCTACCACAGAAGGCAGTTGAGGCCAATTCATTAAATATATTTAAGAAGGAGATAGATATATTTCTTAAGGCTAAAGGGATCAAGGGATATGGGGAGAAAGCAGGGACAGGGTACTGAATTTGGATGATCAGCCATGATCTCATTAAATGGTGGAGCAGGCTCGAGGGGCCGAATGGCCTACTCCTGCTCCTATCTTCTATGTTTCTATGTTTCTATTCATGATTTTGAACTCTCTGTTAGCGGTCCTTGAACCCACGACCTTCTGAGACAAGAATGAAACCAAGTGAGTCAAGCTGGCAAGCGACACAGACTAACTCACTCCTATTTCAGCGTTCAGAATTCGCCGGAACCTTCTACCATCTGAAGAAACAACCTAAACATTCATTAATATTTCCCACTACACACAATTAATTCATTAAAATCTGCAAGGACAGCTGGGTCACTGCAGATCCATTTACATTTTAATTAATAAATTATTCATTTTTAATCCTTGCTAATTATGGAGCTGTAAATGAGTGCCATGAAATAAGAGAACGAGAAGTCAAAGTTGCAGGGCCTGTTATTGCTTTGAAGGATATAATTAGGCCCTATTTTCCCAATAGTCCTCCCTCACTGTAGTTGATTTTCAATAAGCCTGAGATTGTTGAGCCCGACACAGCATTAAGCCCTAGATTCGATCTCCAGCCTGTGCTAAATTAGCCCATTTCAGTTGGGTTAGCAGTTGGCCTGCTACAGTTGGCGTCCGAAAAAAAACTTGCATTTATACTGTGCCTTTCATGGCCTCAAGACTTATAAACTTAAGCTCATCCAAAACTCTGCTGCCTGCATCCATCTCGCACCAAGTCCTGTTCACCCCTTGTGCTCGCTGACCTACATTGGTTCCCGGTTCAACAACGCCTCAAGTTTATAATACTCATCCTTGTTTTCAAATCCCTCCATGGCCCTCGCCCCTCGCTATCTCTGTAACCTCCTCCAGCCCTACAACCCTCCGGGATCTCTGCGTTCCCGATTTTCATCGCTCCAAATTGGCGGCTGTGCCTTCAGCTGCCTGGGCCCTAATTCCCTCCCTAAACCTCTCCACCTCTCTCTCCTCCTTTAAGAGGCTCCTTAAAACCTACCTCTTTGACCAAGGTTTTGGTCACCTGTCCTAATATCTCCTTATGTGGCTCGGTGTCAAATTTTGCTTGATAATCGCTCCTGCAAAGCGCCTTGGGATGTTTTACTATGTTAAGGATGCTATATAAATGCAAGTTAGTCGAAGGGGTAGATATAAAGGATATAAAATTGTTTGCTGTTTCGGGTGCAGAGGGGAGTGGAGTGGAGGGGTGGGGAGGGGAGTGGAGGGGTGTGGAGGGTTGGGGAGGGGTATGGAGGGGAGTGGAGGGGTGTGGAGGGAAGTGGAGGGGCGGGAAGGGGAGTGGAGGGGTGTGGAGGGGAGTGGAGTGGTGTGGAGGGGAGTGGAGGAGTGGGAAGGGGAGGGGAGTGGAGGGGAGTGGAGGGGTGTGGAGGGGAGTGAAGGGGTGGGGAGGGGTGTGGAGGGGTGGGAAGGTGAGTGGAGGGATGTGGAGGGGCGGGGAGGGGAGTTGAGTGGTGGGAAGGGGAGTCGAGGGGAGGGGTGGGGAGGGCAGTGGAGGGGTGTGGGGGAGTGGAGGGGTGGGAAGGGGTGTGGAGAGGCGTGGAGGGGTGGTGTGGAGGGGAGTACAGGGGCGTGGCACTCTCCTACACCTCACCCATCATTGTGAGTTAAACAATTGGATTGTTAATCGCACCGCCAACTCACCTACTGACTATGGCCTGAACAACGTGGCCTGAACAACGACAAGACCTTGGACAACGTGGACTACTTTCCATACATCTTGAGCCTACTGTCAACAAGGACAGACTTCGATGACGAAGTCCAACACCGCCTTCAGTGTGCCAGTGCAGCCTTCGGTCGCTTGAGGAAGAGAGTGTTTGAAGACCAGGACCTCAAACCCGGCACTAAGCTCATGGTCTACAGGGCAGCAGTGATACCCACCCTGCTGTATGCCTCAGAGACATGGACCATGTACAGCAGGCACCTCAGAGCACTGGAGAGGTACCACCAATGCTGCCTCCGCAAGATCCTGCAAATCCATTGGCAGGATAGGTGCACCAACGTCAGTGTTCTCGCTCAGGCCAACATCCTCACCATCGAAGCTTTGACCGCGCTCGATCAGCTTCGATGGACAGGCCACATCGTCCGCATGCCCGATACGAGACTCCCAAAGCAAGCGCTCTACTCCGAGCTCCGGCACGGCAAGAGAGCCTCAGGTGGGCAGAGGAAACGCTTCAAGGGCACACCCTCAAAGCCTCCTTGAAAAAGTGCAACATCCCCACCGACACCTGGGAATCCCTGGCCCAAGACCGCACAAAGTGGAGGAGAAGCATCCGGGAAGGCGCCAAACACCTCGGGCTAGATTTAGTCAGTGTGGGCGGGCTGGGGTGTGTCAGGTGGAAATCGTGTCAGGACCCCGACTCCTAATTGAAGTGTTGAAAAAGTGGGATTTTCCCCTAATTGGGCAATTGATTTCCTGCGTGTGGGAACACCTGACCCAATGAGTCTTTTCATACAGAAAGTCGCCTCTGATGACGTCATCAATGCTGCTGGATTTAAGACCTGCAAGCAGCCTTGATTCCTCTGGAGACTGCAAAGGCTCTGCAAATTGTATGAAGGTGTTGATTTCCCGACAATGTCAACGATCAAGCAAGTGTGCTCCTCGATTTGATGAGCCCTCCCTCCAAGCTCTGGTGCACGGAGCCAGCTGTAATAAGGAGGTGCTGTTCCCTTCCTCAGGGAGAAAAAAGCCACCCCAGCAGACTAAAGCTGTGTGGCTGCAAGTGGCCTAGGAGGTCAACTCCATTTCGCTGAGCCGCAGAACCTGGCTGCAATGCAGGAAGAGGTTTCATGACCTTCTCCACACAGGAAAAGTGAGTTTGACTTTCCCATCACCCTCAATCTGATCCCCATCGCCTCTCCTCACCAGCACTCTGCTTTGCCAACCTCTTCCTCCACATGCCACTTGACACTTACATCCCTGCACCCTTACCCATTCCCTCTCTCTCGAAGGTCACATTCACTTAACTATTCGACCATGCAGCCCTCACACTCCCTATCACTGTGATGCCAGGACAACAACAACTTACAACACACAGGGAGGGCCCTTTGTCTCCTAACCATCTATGCTATGCATTCTCTACACTCACTCCTTCATTCTCACTCAAACTCCACTTGTGTCCCTCATTGCAGGAAAAGAGAGCCCACAATAAGAGGGAAAGAGCGAGGACAGGAGGAGGGCCACCCTCAGTAGCCCAGCTCACCGCCTCGGAGGAGGCGGCCCTGGAAATCGCCCGGATTGAGGAGGATTCCCAAGTGGGGGACAGACAGACGGGCGCATCACAGCAAGCTGGTGACAGAATAGTTTGGCATCTGTCTCATTGACATTGCATGAGTCACTGATGATGAATATCTGATGCTCTAACAGATTGACTTTTGATCATCTGCACTATTCAATGTTCATGTACCCTTGACCTCACATCTCTAACTCTTTCCTTTACTCCCCCACAGAACCATCGAAAGCCCCCGTCCCCACTGTCAAGGAGGAAGAGTCTGAGCTTCCAGACTCCTCAGAGGAAGCTGCAACCTCTGAGGGCACAGCCTCAGCAGAATTCAGCGCACCCAGCAACAGCGCAGACACTCACACCTTGGTGGGACCTTCGCGAGATAGAGTAGTGTTGGCACCTGGTGTATCGCAGCTCACAAGTGAGCATCAGCAGATGGTGGAGACAGGGACAGCAGTGGAGAGTCCTCGTCGGAGGGCGCAGGGCTCTGCCAGCTCAGCTCCGCTGCATGTCGATCCTGTGCCTCTGGGTCCATCCAGATCGACAGCGGTGCTGGAACTCCAGGAACAGGTGCAGGAATCTTTGGCAGGTTTTGTCTCCAGGGTCGCTGTGAGTGTCGAGCGAATGGAGGAGTCCATCGCAAACATGAGCAGAGCCTTTGTGGAGGCATTGGCGCATGAACGCATCACCACGGAAAGGATGGCAACCTCCGTGGAAAGGATGGTTACGGTAGACGAGAGGATGGCTATGGCCATGGAGGAGCTAAGTCGCCAGAGTGCAGAAAACATGGTCATTGTTCAGAATAGACTGACATCTCTTCAGGAGCAAAGGTCAGCTACTGAGCATAGAAACCAGACCTTCATGGAAGTCCTCTGGAGTCGGACTTCCAGTGCAGAAACGGGTCCCAATGGCCCCCCTGAAGTGCAGCAAGGTGCTGTCCAGCCACTTGCTAGCTCTGAAGTGGGGCTGACCCATGAGAGGGATGTTGGTGGCAGACAACAAGGAAGTGGGGGCTCCTCTCCAAGCGCTCAAACGACCATGCCACTGCAAAGCCCTCAGTCAGAGCCCCACCAGAGTCCTCACCCAACTGAGATGGGCGTCTCATCGCCTGCACAGCCGCAGGAGAAGCAGACTGTTGACGAGCCCTCACAGGTTCGCAACCCCAGAGGACAGCCGCCAAAGGTGTCGAGACAGGAGCAGCAAGAAAGTGAGCAAGGGGCCTCCACATCTGCTGAAGCCACGGGGGAAGTACCACGTAGGAGCACGCGGAAGAGGAAGATAATGCACAAGTAGTCACAAGGGTAGTCACTTGGGTGTTATGTTGTGTTTATTTTTGAAATGCCACCAGTTGCTTGTTGTGATAAAAAAAATTCTGATGGCAAACTGTTGAAGTTGTGGCCTGTGTCATTTCGCAAATGGGACTTCCGCATTGAGGGCTTAGAGCGACTTGCAATTGTCAGAGTGATAGGAATCCGCAGGTTCTTGTCCATTGTCGATGCTCTGGTAAGAAGGTGCAAGGCAAAAGTGTTTGATTGTGCAGGCTAAACAAATGTGACCAACATGAGTGCGTCCCTTGCATCCCGGGCAGCAATATGGCTGTGCTCTGGCGACTTCTGGCCTGTGCATCTTCAGGTGGGTGACTAGCAGCTTGGCGCTCCTGTTGATGTTCCTGCTGTTGGTGCTGCTGTTGCTCATGGTTCTGCTGCTGCCGCGGCTGGTCTTCATCCGAATCTGATGTCCAGGAGGAAAGGAATTAAATGGTCGCCATGCTTCTGGTATATGCCTCAGTTGAGGAGGCGCTTAGTCAAGGTGGGGAGAGGGGTTTCCCAGGAGGTCACACTGGAGATGGGTGTCAGGCTCCAAATTTCCACAACAATGAGTATGCCTGCTAAAAGTTCCCCCAGACCTGAAACAACAAGGTTCTGCCACCTGCAAATGATCATTGGTGAAAACTCCTTTGTAATGGTGGAGCTGCAGCTGTTAGTAAACAATCCACTTGTGCGGCCGCCAGGATTACCTGGCGTGTTCCAGAGGAGGCGTGAGGGACGGGGGGATGACTAAAAATCGGAAAGGCCTCTCAAAATGGGATTATAGAGGCTATTAAATGGTTGTTAAGGGCCTTAAGGGTCTATCCCGCCTCTTGGAGGCGGGATGGAAAGGGGGTCAGAAAACATGCTTTTGGGAAAATTGCTCGGAGGCGGGATCGGGCCCGCCTGCCATTTTTGGCGATTTTAACAACTCACGCGTCCAATCCCGCCTCCTCGGGCCTGGCAAAATCGAGCCCCTCGAGTCTCTTCACCGGGAGCAAGCAGAAGCCAAGCGCAAACAGCAGAAGGAGCGCACGTCAACCCAAGCACCCCACTCCACCCGTCCCTTCAACCACCATCTGCCCCACCTGTGACAGAGACTGTAGGTCCCGCATTGGACACATCGGTCACCTGAGAACGCATTTTTAATGTGGAAGCAATTCATCCTCAGTTCCGAGGGACGGCCTAAGAAGAAGAAGACGGCCTGAAGTACGCCTCCACGTCCTAAAGTGGCTACAAATATAAATTGCTTGCTCTCACTTTATCCCCTTAATGTATAATTCTCCTATCACTCTCTTGAACTTCAAGCTTGTCCTCACCTCACCACAGCTCACTGATTTATCGCATTTATTCCTGTAAAACTAGGGGGCCCCTGGGCTTTTTCCCTTCACTCAGGTTTATCAAAGAACTGATGATATCACACGTTCTATTACTCATGTACATTGGGGCCTAGCTAGACTTGAAGCCTTGTTGAGTGATATATTCAATGATGTGCTTTTAAACAAATTCCTTTATACCCTGCGTTAAAAAGGATCAAAAGATCCCTCATTCTAACAACACCTATTTGTATGTTGTACATCTATTTTGTTTCAGTTTAATAGAAGTGATAGATAGGGGCTCAACTCTGGTTGAAGGTATTCGTAGAGATTTCATCACGTGACCTCGTGCGGCCTACCTCTCTAACCGGTCAAGTAGCCTTTTTCCCCATCTCCAATATTTTTAGAGCCAATAAATGAAAATGTTCAAAGAAAACGTTGACAAAAAACCCAATGATCTAAGATTTTTCTCCAGGGTTGCTCGTGGCGGTGTCCAGGATATTAATTTTCAATTCCTGGGGACTCCAGGACAATCCTGGAGGGTTGGTGACCCCGGTGACCGAGCTACAGACGTGGCTGATTGGGCAGCACGCTCGCCACTGAGTCAGAAGGTTGTGGGTTCAGAGTCTCCGCTCCAGAGGCTGGCACTTCACCGTAATACTGAGGGAGCGCTGCGCTGTTGGAAGGTGCCATCTTTCGGATGAGAGGTTACACTGAGGCCCCGTCTGCCCTGTTGGACGACGTAAAAGATCCCACGGCGGCTGATCTGGTCATCATCACATTGCCGTTTGTGGGAGTTTGCTGCGGGCAAATTGGCTGCCGCGTTTCCCGCATTACAATAGTGACTCCACTTCGAAAAGTACTTCATTGGCTGTAATGTGCTTGGGGACATCCTGACGTCCTGAAAAGCAAGCTTCATCATTTTCCTTCCCACCTCTAACCGTTCCTTATTCCTTTCTTCTGTTTATGTGTGTTACATCCCAAAAGTTTTTTGCTCTGGTGAAATTTAAGCGAAATGCTATAATTTGAAGCCAGGGTAACTATTAAGGGACTTGCACAACACTCGTCCCATCCCAGAGTTCCATAGGAAAACACTAGGTGGAGCCATGCCACATCGGTAACAGCATTTATTGAAAAAAGAAAGACTTGCATTTATATAGTGCCTTTCACGACCACCGGACCTCTCAGAGCGCTTTACAGCCAATGAAGTACTTTTTGAAGTGTAGTCACTGTTGAAACGGGGCAGCCAATCTGCGCACAGCAAGCTCCCACAAACAGCAATGTGATAACGACCAGATAATCTGTTTTTGTTATGTTGGTTGAGGGATAAATATTGGCCAGGACACCGGGGATAACTCCCCCTGCTCTTCTTTGAAATAGTGCCGTGGGATCTTTTACATCCACCCGAGAGAGCAGACGGGGCCTGGGTTGAACATCTCCACTGAAAGACGGCACCTCCGACAGTGCAGCACTCCACTGGAGTGTCAGCCTAGCTTTATGTGCTCAAGTTCCATGGAGTAGGACTTGAACCCACAACCTTCTGACTCAGAAGGCAAGTGTGCTGAGGCACTGAGCCACAAATCACAGAAACCCCACAGTGCAGATAGAGGCCATTTCGGCCCATCGGGCCTGCACCGACACATATCCCACCCGATCCCCGTAACCCCTACACCAACACATATCCCACCGTATTTAATCCCCCCCTAACACTAAGGGTCAATTTATCATAGCCAATCAACCTAACCCTCACATCTTTGGACTGTGGGAGGAAACCGGAGCACCCGGAGAAAACCCACACAAACACGGGGAGAATGTGCAAACTCCACACAGACAGTCCCCTGAGGTTGGATTTGAACCCGGGTCCCTGGCGCTGTGAGGCAACAGTGCTAACCACTATGCCACCATGCCACTATGCACCATGAGATGCATGGCTCTCACTGTTAAGAGTATTACATAGAATTTACAGCACAAAAACAGGCCACTCAACCCAACTGGTCTATGTTGGTGTTTATGCTCCACACGAGCCTCCTCCCACCTTAATTCACCTCACCCTATCAACATATCCCTCTATTCCTTTCTCCCTAATCTTGTTTATCTAGATTCCCCTTAAATGTATCGATGCTATTTGCCTCAACTATTCCATAAGTTTGCGAGTTCCACATTCTCACTACTGAGCAAAGAAGTTTCTCCTGAATTCCTTGTTGGATTTTCAGTGACTGTTGTTCTGGATCAAAACAACTCTTACTAGAAGGTGCTAGTCTATATATTTTTTTAAAATCAATTTTTGAACTTGTATTTCTGGCCCCTAGTTTTGGTCACCCCCACAAATGGAAACATCTTCTCTACGTCTATCGAACCGCTTCATAATTTTAAGGACCTCTATCAGGTCACCTCTCAGCCTTCTCTAGAGAAATAAGCTCCTGCCTGTTCAGTTCTTTAGTCCCAATCGCCTGTCTGCAGACGGCAACTCTGTAATGAAGGGAAGCCCAGAACTCCTTGACTTTCTCTGGATAGATTAGGGCAGGTGACCAAAAGCTTGGTCAAAGAGGTCGGTTTTAAGGGGCGTCTTAAAGGAGGAAAGAGAGGTGGAGAGGCGGAGAGGTTTAGGGAGGGAATTCCAGAGCTTAGGGCCCAGGCAACAGAAGGCACGGCCACCAATGGTTGAGCGATTATAATCAGGGATGCTCAAGAGGGCAGAATTAGAGGAGCGCAGATATCTCGGGGGTTGTGGGGCTGAAGGAGATTACAGAGATAGGAACTCAATACAAAGTGGTTAAATTCACAAATGATACTCAATGGGGGAGGGGGAGAGGGAGATGGAGATGGGGGATAGAGGGGGGGCAGAAGGGAAGGGGGGGCTGATGGGGAGGGGCGAGAGTGGAGAGGGGAGGGGAGGAGGGAGAAATGGGGAGTGAGGGAGAGGGGAGAGGGAGAGGGGGTAGATGGGGAGAGGCAGAAGGGAGGGGTGGAGGGGAGAGGGAGGGGAGGAGGGAGAGGGGGTAGATGGGGAGAGGCAGAAGGGAAGAGGAGGGGGTTGGAGTGGAGGGGAGAGAGGGAGCGGGGAGAGGGAGGGGAGGAGGGAGTGGGAGGGGGGAAGAGAGTGGGGAGGGGGGAAGAGAGTGGGGAGGGGGAGAAGCAACAAGGGGAGGAGAGGGGTGGAGGAGGAGATAGGGGAGTGGGAGAGCGGGAAGAGGAGAGAGGTAGGAGGGGATGATGGGCAATGCTCCTGTTAAGCTGTGTGGCGCACAGTGATCTGGAGATTCCCCAGCAGGCCACTCAATGGCTTTACAATTGAAATAACCGCGATTGCGCGAGAATTTGTGTGGGCTGCGCTGCCCGTTAAAGGGGCCGCGCACCCAAAAATAAATTCGTGGCAACATTGGTGATGGGTGAGGGAGGGAGGGAGAGAGAGAGGGGCGGAGGGGGCAACTGTTGAATGAAAGAATGCATCCAGACAGGGATGCAAAATAATGTGCCAGATGAATTGTGTAAGTGGAAAGAGCAGACACTTAACAGGCCAACGTAAAATAGTGCAGTCAATATCACGTTGCTGTTTGTGGGATCTTGCTGTCCCAAAATGTTAAGCCTTTCTTTCAGGAGCAAGATCCCTGGATAAATATGCTTGCCCCCTTTTGAGCCAAGGGGTACTGAGGGCAAATGTACTGACCCACCTGCTGCCGATTAGCTCATCAGAGACCAGGCTGCTTCTGATTCATGCCCACCAGGTCACCAGAGAACAAAAACACGCTGTTGGAATAACTCTTTCAGGCAGAGCAGTTCCAGTAAAATGCAGGGTGCGGCCTTGTGTTGTATTAGACGGGTCACATTGCATGCCCCATTAGGAAAGCTGATGCAAATCAATTTGATTGCAAAAGACTTTGCGGTCACATTCTCACTCGTGGTGGGAAGCAAACAAGCAGCTGCTGGCTGCTTGTCAATGAGAAGATCTGGAAGACAAAACCCAGCTCCATCGATGACGGGAATTTCACAAGGAAGGAGGAACTGGGGGACTGTGGCTTGATTGGCACCCCGTCCATCACCTTAAACATTCACTCCCTCCACCCCCGGCGCACCGTGGCTGCAGTGTGCACCGTCTACAGGATGCACTGCAGCAACTCGCCAAGGCTTCTTCGGCAGCACCTCCCAAACCTGCGACCTCTGCCACCTAGAAGGACAAGGGCAGCAGGCGCACGGAAAACACCACCACCTCCAAGTTCCCCCCCCAAGTCACACACATCATCCTGACTTGGAAAAATATCGGCCGTTCCTTCATCGTCGCTGGGTCAAAATCCTGGAATCCTGGAGGGGATCTCATCGAAACGTATAAAATTCTAACAGGACTAGACAGACTAGATGCTGGAAGGATGTTCCCGATGGTCGGGGAGTCCAGAACCAGGGGTCACAGTCTAAGGATAAGGGGTAAGCCATTTAGGACAGAAATGAGGAGGAATTTCTTCACCCAGAGAGTGGTGAACCTGTGGAATTCTCTACCACAGAAGGCAGTAGAGGCCAATTCATTAAATATATTCAAGAAGGAGTTGGATATATTTCTTAAGGCTAGGGGGATCAAGGGATATGGAGAGAAGGCAGGGACAGGGTACTGAGTTTGGATGATCAGCCATGATCTCATTGAATGGCGGAGCAGGCTCAAGGGGCCGAATGGCCTACTCCTGCTCCTATCTTCTATGTTTCTATGGAACTCCCTCCCTAACAGCACTGTGGGAGTACCTTCACCACACGGAGTGCAGCGGTTCAAGAAGGCGGCTCACCGCCACCTTCTCAAGGGGCAATTAGGGATTGGCAATAAATGCTGGCCTTGCCAGCGACGCCCACATCCCGTGAAAGAATTTTAAAAAACTTTATTCAAGATACGGCAGGACGGAGCGAGGCAGGAAATTCTGCTCCGTGTCGACTCCTCCTTCTTCCTTCTCTCCTGAAGCTTGAGGATATACAAATGACCGCCCTTGGACCGTACACAGGCCAAGCACCTGCCAATCCAACTCATGGACCAGAGGAAAATAAGCCCGATTTGTGCTTCGGTTTCTTACTCGCTGGGTTGCCCGCTTTGAATTTGGTGGATCTGGGGTTTTGGAAAGGTTTGCTTGTAGCAGTGTTGCCTCCCTGGTGGCTGCAGTCTGCCCCACCTACAGGATGCACTGCAGCAACTCGCCAAGGCTTCTTCGGCAGCACCTCCCAAACCCGCGACCTCTTCCACCTAGAAGGACAAGGGCAGCAGGACGCATGGGAACACCACCACCTCCAAGTCCCCCTCCAAGTCACACACCATCCTGACTTGGAAATATATCGGCCGATCCTTCATCGTCGCTGGGTCAAAATCCTGGAACCCCCTCCCTAACAGCACTGTGGGAGTACCTTCACCACACGGACTGCAGCGGTTTAAGAAGGCGGCTCACCACCACCTTCTCAAGGGTAATTAGGGATGGGCAATAAATGCTGGCCTTGCTGGCGACGCCCACATCCCGAAAATTAATATTTAAAAAAAAATCCTATTTCATAACACCAACACCTGAGTGTCCACAGCTTGTGATGTTTGCAAGTTCGTGTGATTTAAACTTTCTATGAGTGAACAAGGCTCCATTGTCTGCACGTAGGCAACAACAACAGACACACCTGTAATAAATCTTTAATTCTTGTCAGTGAATCCTTAAACTCATTGACACTCACCAATCTTTTGTCAAGGGCCATTCCTGGGAACGTTACAACCCGGGCGTGCACGAGAGAGTGGTGGGACTTGCCACGCGGTGGGCTCCTGACCTCAATCGGGACACTGGCAGCGGTCAATTGGAGAGCAGCCAGTTCTCCCCCTGCAGGTGTAGAACGAACTCCCGGCCCCGTTAGTTCCATTTCAATAAGGGGCTCTCTCACTTGCTGCACGGAAGCTGGGATAATTCATGGAACGTTCTCCGGAGAGCGAGAATGAGAATGGCGACGGCTCCGAATCCCAGCTGGATCGACGTCGAGCAGCCAGTCAGGCTTTGAATGGACGGGGGCCGGGGGCCGGGGGCCCAGGTGAAGCGTCAAGTCTGCAGAGGGATGCAAACAGCCCCCAGGCCTTAATAATTGCCTCATTGAAGGTTACACCCAGCTGAGGATCATCTTATCGCAGGGGTTCAAGTGGAATCAGAACCCTAGGGAGCAAACCTTAAGGAGTTGAATTCACTACCTAACCCCACAGAGGCATGCTTACTAGAAGGAATATATTCCAAGTGAGCCACTGTTAGATTAGCATCCCACCTACCTCACAACCATCTTATTTTTACAAAGTCTCTCTTATATTGCGTGCAGTGAGTGAAATGGAGTTTTCCTTTGCCTCTCCCCATGTACCATCAGACCAGGATCTTAACTTATTAAATATATTCAAGAAGGAGTTAGATATATTTCTTAAGGCTAAAGGGATCAAGGGATATGGGGAGAAGGCAGGGACAGGGTACTGAGTTTGGATGATCAGCCATGATCTCATTGAATGGCGGAGCAGGCTCGAGGGGCCGAATGGCCTACTCCTGCTCCTATCTTCTATGTTTCTATGTTAACCCCCGCCCCCCACACCTGGCCTCCAGACTTGAGCCTAGCTTTCTCTTCTTGGGGCGGGGTGGGGCAAGATGGGGGACACGATTCCGAGAAGGTAAAATATCTCGACGTCTGAATCTGCTGCCCTGGGGAGGCCGACTGAGGATGCAGATCTTCTGTGGACGGCTAAAAAAAAAGAATTTAAAATCAACCTTGAGAAACGCTCCGTAAATTGGGTTGAATGACCTATGTGTCACCATCCAAAACCAATAGAATGAAGCTGTGCCTTTGGCGGGTGTTTTCATTGGCGAGATGTCAGAACTTCAAGGCCTTGTGAACTCAGACCTTTGTTTGAAAAGAGCTGGAGTTATTATGTAACAGTGAGCCTGTAGGAGAAGCTGAAGAGGAAGCCTGCAGGCCTGATGGGTAATTCGACATATCTTGTGTTGCAAAACCTTCCCAGCAGCTGTGATCAAACACACCCTTCCCAGAAACTTTCATAATAACTCTCCGACTTCAGCTAAGACCAGCTCCTGACTCAGACACGGAGCAATTAATAGCTTTCGTCATTGTTCTTTTTTGTAAGTATTAGATAATCTGCTCGGAATGCCTGAAAGCAGTACAGTTGGCATTTGTCTGCTCGTTTCAACACTTTGGCTGAGCCAATCTTTGCTACATCAAAACCAATCCAGCGAGACTTGGCATGTTGTCCAGAGCCACATGTTGACTTGGCGCCATCTAAAGAAAGGCATGTAGGTTGGCACAGTCATCCAGGGCACCAGCTTCTCATCTCCACGGCACGGGGTTCGAATCCTAGCTCCAGCTAGTAGCATGAACAGCTCCTCTCTCAGTGTCCTGTGTGCGATGAGTTTGGACATTCCCAGCCCAGTGGACATTCCGAGCCCAGTGGACATGTCCAGCCCAGTGGACATGTCCAGCCCAGTGGACATGCCCAGCCCAGTGGACATGTCCAGCCCAGTGGACATGTCCAGCCCAGTGGACATGTCCAGCCCAGTGGACATGCCCAGCCCAGTGGACATGTCCAGCCCAGTGGACATGTCCAGCCCAGTAGACATGTCCAGCCCAGTGGACATGTCCAGCCCAGTGGACATGCCCAGCCCAGTAGACATGTCCAGCCCAGTGGACATGTCCAGCCCAGTGGACATGCCCAGCCCAGTGGACATGTCCAGCCCAGTGGACATGTCCAGCCCAGTAGACATGTCCAGCCCAGTGGACATGTCCAGCCCAGTGGACATGCCCAGTCCAGTGGACATGCCCAGCCCAGTGGACATGCCCAGCCCAGTGGACATGTCCAGCCCAGTGGACATGTCCAGCCCAGTAGACATTCCCAGCCCAGTGGACATGCCCAGCCCAGTGGACATGCCCAGCCCAGTAGACATTCCCAGCCCAGTGGACATGTCCAGCCCAGTGGACATGTCCAGCCCAGTGGACATGCCCAGCCCAGTGGACATGTCCAGCCCAGTAGACATGCCCAGCCCAGTGGACATGCCCAGCTCAGTGGACATTCCCAGCCCAGTGGACATTCCCAGCCCAGTGGACATTCCCAGCCCAGTGGACATGCCCAGCCCAGTGGATATTCCCAGCCCAGTGGACATGCCCAGCCCAGTGGACATTCCCAGCCCAGTAGACATGTCCAGCCCAGTGGACATGTCCAGCCCAGTGGACATGCCCAGCCCAGTAGACATGCCCAGCCCAGTGGACATGCCCAGCCCAGTGGACATTCCCAGCCCAGTAGACATGCCCAGCCCAGTGGACAGGCTCAGCCCAGTGGACATGCCCAGCCCAGTGGACATGCCCAGCCCAGTGGACATGCCCAGCCCAGTGGACATGCCCAGCCCAGTGGACATTCCCAGCCCAGTGGACATGCCCAGCCCAGTGGACATGCCCAGCCCAGTGGACATGCCCAGCCCAGTGGACATGCCCAGCCCAGTGGACATGCCCAGCCCAGTGGACATTCCCAGCCCAGTAGACATGCCCAGCCCAGTGGACATGTCCAGCCCAGTGGACATGCCCAGCCCAGTGGACATGTCCAGCCCAGTGGACATGCCCAGCCCAGTGGACATGCCCAGCCCAGTGGACATGCCCAGCCCAGTGGACATGCCCAGCCCAGTGGACATGCCCAGCCCAGTAGACATGCCCAGCCCAGTGGACATGCCCAGCCCAGTGGACATGCCCAGCTCAGTGGACATGCCCAGCTCAGTGGACATGTCCAGCCCAGTGGACATGCCCAGCCCAGTGGACATGGTCCCATGGCACGAAGCTGACAATAACCCCTCCCTGCCTGCACCCACCCCTGACAACCACCTCCCCCCTCCCCCCGCTGCAAGGAAATTGAAAATGTTACACTAAGGTGACATCAACTTGACATTCTTAATGGAATAAATTGGCTGACTCTGAATGTGCTCTGGTTGCCAAGCAAGCTACACAGTTAGGGATGGACAATAAAGTACAGTCTTGACAGTGTTGCTCACCTGAATAGTGCAAACAATAAGCCACCCAGGTTAGACCAGACCATCAGTGTCTATGCCCCAGACAAAAACTTATGAATCGTCACATTCTGCCCTCTATTGCCAAGACAGTTTTCTATCTAACTAGCTAATTTTGGTTGTGCTGGGACAGTGTCGAAGGTGTTTTACTCTGTATCTAACCCGTGCTGTACCTGCCCTGGGAGTGTTTGATGGGACAGTGTAGAGGGAGCTTTACTCTGTATCTAACCCGTGCTGTACCTGCCCCGGGAGTGTTTGATGGGACAGTGTAGAGGGAGCTTTACTCTGTATCTAACCCGTGCTGTACCTGCCCTGGGAGTGTTTGATGGGACAGTGTAGAGGGAGCTTTACTCTGTATCTAACCCGTGCTGTACCTGCCCTGGGAGTGTTTGATGGGACAGTGTAGAGGGAGCTTTACTCTGTATCTAACCCGTGCTGTACCTGCCCTGGGAGTGTTTGATGGGGACAGTGTAGAGGGAGCTTTACTCTGTATCTAACCCGTGCTGTACCTGCCCTGGGAGTGTTTGATGGGACAGTGTAGAGGGAGCATTACTCTGTATCTAACCCGTGCTGTACCTGCCCTGGGAGTGTTTGATGGGACAGTGTAGAGGGAGCTTTACTCTGCATCTAACCCGTGCTGTACCTGCTCTGGGAGTGTTGGATGGGACAGTGTCGAAGGTGCTTTACTCTGTATCTAACCCGTGCTATACCTGCCCTGGGAGTGTTTGATGGGACAGTGTAGAGGGAACTTTACTCTGTATCGAACCCGTGCTGTATCTGCCCTGGGAGTGTTTGATGGGACAGTGTAGAGGGAGCTTTACTCTCTATCTAACCCGTGCTGTACCTGCCCTGGGAGTGTTTGATGGGACAGTGTAGAGGGAGCTTTACTCTGTATCTAACCCATGCTGTACCTGCCCTGGGAGTGTTTGATGGGACAGTGTAGAGGGAGCTTTACTCTGTATCTAACCCGTGCTGTACCTGCCCTGGGAGTGTTTGATGGGATAGTGTAGAGGGAGCTTTACTCTGTATCTAACCCGAGCTGTACCTGCCCTGGGAGTGTTTGATGGGACAGTGTAGAGGGAGCTTTACTCTGTATCTAACCCGTGCTGTACCTGCCCTGGGAGTGTTTGATGGGACAGTGTAGAGGCAGCTTTACTCTGTATCTAACCCGTGCTGTACCTGCCCTGGGAGTGTTTGATGGGACAGTGTAGAGGGAGCTTTACTCTGTATCTAACCCGTGCTGTACCTGCCCTGGGAGTGTTTGATGGGACAGTGTAGAGGGAGCTTTACTCTGTATCTAACCCGTGCTGTACCTGCCCCGGGAGTGTTTGATGGGACAGTGTAGAGGGAGCTTTACTCTGTATCTAACCCGTGCTGTACCTGCCCTGGGAGTGTTTGATGGGACAGTGTAGAGGGAGCTTTACTCTGTATCTAACCCTGTGCTGTACCTGCCCTGGGAGTGTTTGATGGGACAGTGTAGAGGGAGCTTTACTCTGTATCTAACCCGTGCTGTACCTGCCCTGGGAGTGTTTGATGGGACAGTGTAGAGGGAGCTTTACTCTGTATCTAACCCGTGCTGTACCTGCCCTGGGAGTGTTTGATGGGACAGTGTAGAGGGAGCTTTACTCTGTATCTAACCCGTGCTGTACCTGCCCTGGGAGTGTTTGATGGGACAGTGTAGAGGGAGCCTTACTCTGTATCTAACCCATGCTGTACCTGCCCTGGGAGTGTTTGATGGGACAGTGTAGAGGGAGCTTTACTCTGTATCTAACCCATGCTGTACCTGCCCTGGGAGTGTTTGATGGGACAGTGTAGAGGGAGCTTTACTCTGTATCTAACCCGTGCTGTACCTGCCCTGGGAGTGTTTGATGGGACAGTGTAGAGGGAGCCTTACTCTGTATCTAACCCGTGCTGTACCTGCCCTGGGAGTGTTTGATGGGGCAGTGTAGAGGGAGCTTTACTCTGTATCTAACCCGTGCTGTACCTGCCCTGGGAGTGTTTGATGAGACAGTGTAGAGGGAGCCTTACTCTGTATCTAACCCGTGCTGTACCTGCCCTGGGGGTGTTTGATGGGACAGTGTAGAGGGAGCCTTACTCTGTATCTAACCCGTGCTGTACCTGCCCTGGGAGTGTTTGATGGGATAGTGTAGAGGGAGCTTTACTCTGTATCTAACCCATGCTGTACCTGCCCTGGGAGTGTTTGATGGGACAGTGTAGAGGGAGCTTTACTCTGTATCTAACCCGTGCTGTACCAGCCCTGGGAGTGTTTGATGGGACAGTGTAGAGGGAGCTTTACTCTGTATCTAACCCGTGCTGTACCTGCCCTGGGAGTGTTTGATGGGACAGTGTAGAGAGAGCTTTACTCTGTATCTAACCCGTGCTGTACCTGCCCTGGGAGTGTTTGATGGGACAGTGTAGAGGGAGCTTTACTCTGTATCTAACCCGTGCTGTACCTGCCCTGGGAGTGTTTGATGGGACAGTGTAGAGGGAGCTTTACTCTGTATCTAACCCGCGCTGTACCTGCCCTGGGAGTGTTTGATGGGGCAGTGTAGAGGGAGCTTTACTCTGTATCTAACCCGAGCTGTACCTGCCCTGGGAGTGTTTGATGGGACAGTGTAGAGGGAGCTTTACTCTGTATCTAACCCGTGCTGTACCTGCCCTGGGAGTGTTTGATGGGACAGTGTAGAGGGAGCTTTACTCTGTATCTAACCCGTGCTGTACCTGCCCTGGGAGTGTTTGATGGGACAGTGTAGAGGGAGCTTTACTCTGTATCTAACCCGTGCTGTACCTGCCCTGGGAGTGTTTGATGGGACAGTATAGAGGGAGCTTTACTCTGTCTCTAACCCGTGCTGTACCTGCCCTGGGAGTGTTTGATGGGGCAGTGTAGAGGGAGCTTTACTCTGTATCTAACCCGTGCTGTACCTGCCCTGGGAGTGTTTGATGGGACAGTGTAGAGGGAGCTTTACTCTGTATCTAACCCGTGCTGTACCTGCCCTGGGAGTGTTTGATAGGACAGTGTAGAGGGAGCTTTACTCTGTATCTAACCCGTGCTGTACCTGCCCTGGGAGTGTTTGATGGGACAGTGTAGAAGGAGCTTTACTCTGTATCTAACCCGTGCTGTACCTGCCCTGGGAGTGTTTGATGGGACAGTATAGAGGGAGCTTTACTCTGTCTCTAACCCGTGCTGTACCTGCCCTGGGAGTGTTTGATGGGACAGTGTAGAGGGAGCTTTACTCTGTATCTAACCCGTGCTGTACCTGCCCTGGGAGTGTTTGATGGGACAGTGTAGAGGGAGCTTTACTCTGTATCTAACTCGTGCTGTACCTGCCCTGGGAGTGTTTGACGGGACAGTGTAGAGGGAGCTTTACTCTGTATCTAACCCGTGCTGTACCTGCCCTGGGACTGTTTGATGGGACAGTGTAGAGGGAGCATTACTCTGTATCTAACCCCGTGCTGTACCTGCCCTGGGAGTGTTTGATGGGACAGTGTAGAGGGAGCTTTACTCTGTATCTAACTCGTGCTGTACCTGCCCTGGGAGTGTTTGATGGGACAGTGTAGAGGGAGCTTTACTCTGTATCTAACCCCGTGCTGTACCTGCCCTGGGAGTGTTTGATGGGACAGTGTAGAGGGAGATTTACTCTGTATCTAACCCATACTGTACCTGCCCTGGGAGTGTTTGATGGGACAGTGTAGAAGGAGCTTTACTCTGTATCTAACCCGTGCTGTACCTGCCCTGGGAGTGTTTGATGGGACAGTGTAGAGGGAGCTTTACTCTGTATCTAACCCGTGCTGTACCTGCCCTGGGAGTGTTTGATGGGACAGTGTAGAGGGAGCTTTACTCTGTATCTAACCCGTGCTGTACCTGCCCTGGGAGTGTTTGATGGGACAGTGTAGAGGGAGCTTTACTCTGTATCTAACTCGTGCTGTACCTGCCCTGGGAGTGTTTGATGGGACAGTGCAGAGGGAGCTTTACTCTGTATCTAACCCCGTGCTGTACCTGCCCTGGGAGTGTTTGATGGGACAGTGTAGAGGGAGCTTTACTCTGTATCTAACCCATACTGTACCTGCCCTGGGAGTGTTTGACGGGACAGTGTAGAGGGAGCTTTACTCTGTATCTAACCCGTGCTGTACCTGCCCTGGGAGTGTTTGATGGGACAGTGTAGAGGGAGCTTTACTCTGTATCTAACCCATACTGTACCTGCCCTGGGAGTGTTTGATGGGACAGTGTAGAAGGAGCTTTACTCTGTATCTAACCCGTGCTGTACCTGCCCTGGGAGTGTTTGATGGGACAGTGTAGAGGGAGCTTTACTCTGTATCTAACCCGTGCTGTACCTGCCCTGGGAGTGTTTGATGGGACAGTGTAGAGGGAGCTTTACTCTGTATCTAACCCGTGCTGTACCTGCCCTGGGAGTGTTTGATGGGACAGTGTAGAGGGAGCTTTACTCTGTATCTAACCCCGTGCTGTACCTGCCCTGGGAGTGTTTGAAGGGACAGTGTAGAGGGAGCTTTACTCTGTATCTAACCCGTGCTGTACCTGCCCTGGGAGTGTTTGATGGGACAGTGTAGAGGGAGCTTTACTCTGTATCTAACCCGTGCTGTACCTGCCCTGGGAGTGTTTGATGGGACAGTGTAGAGGGAGCTTTACTCTGTATCTAACTCGTGCTGTACCTGCCCTGGGAGTGTTTGATGGGACAGTGTAGAGGGAGCTTTACTCTGTATCTAACCCCGTGCTGTACCTGCCCTGGGAGTGTTTGATGGGACAGTGTAGAGGGAGCTTTACTCTGTATCTAACCCATACTGTACCTGCCCTGGGAGTGTTTGACGGGACAGTGTAGAGGGAGCTTTACTCTGTATCTAACCCGTGCTGTACCTGCCCTGGGAGTGTTTGATGGGACAGTGTAGGGGGAGCTTTACTCTGTATCTAACCCATACTGTACCTGCCCTGGGAGTGTTTGATGGGACAGTGTAGAAGGAGCTTTACTCTGTATCTAACCCGTGCTGTACCTGCCCTGGGAGTGTTTGATGGGACAGTGTAGAGGGAGCTTTACTCTGTATCTAACCCGTGCTGTACCTGCCCTGGGAGTGTTTGATGGGACAGTGTAGAGGGAGCTTTACTCTGTATCTAACTCGTGCTGTACCTGCCCTGGGAGTGTTTGATGGGACAGTGTAGAGGGAGCTTTACTCTGTATCTAACGCGTGCTGTACCTGCCCTGGGAGTGTTTGACGGGACAGTGTAGAAGGAGCTTTACTCTGTATCTAACTCGTGCTGTACCTGCCCTGGGAGTGTTTGATGGGACAGTGTAGAGGAAGCTTTACTCTGTATCTAACCCATGCTGTACCTGCCCTGGGAGTGTTTGATAGGACAGTGTAGAGGAAGCTTTACTCTGTATCTAACTCGTGCTGTACCTGCCCTGGGAGTGTTTGATGGGACAGTGTAGAGGAAGCTTTACTCTGTATCTAACCCGTGCTGTACCTGCCCTGGGAGTGTTTGATGGGACAGTGTAGAGGGAGCTTTACTCTGTATCTAACCCATACTGTACCTGCCCTGGGAGTGTTTGATGGGACAGTGTAGAGGGAGCATTACTTTGTATCTAACCCATGCTGTACCTGCCCTGGGAGTGTTTGATGGGACAGTGTAGAGGGAGCTTTACTCTGTATCTAACCCGTGCTGTACCTGAAGGGATAATTACTAGTCCTAGCCCTTTTCGGGCTACCCCAGATCAGACGTATTCCCCAGACGTTCACCTTCAACTAAAGTTAAAGATAGCCGAATTCTATAAGATGCTTAATTGGGTCTAAAGGTTCAGGCTATCTCTCCCTAAAGGAAAGGAACGACGTGAAGATCTTACTGTCCTCCGGAGAGCACTTTTAATAAGTTTAACTAGACTGTAACCTTCCGGATATTATGAGGGTCCAGAAAACCCCAGCAGAATTCTGCAACTCCTTACAAAAGGGTGTACAGAAATTGAGTTCGCGAGTTTGATACAGAAATACTACTTGAGACAATTCTAAAAATATATAGATTTATTTAAGAGCCGACATACAGTTGACAGCTTGTGAGTCAATCGCAACTTTAACATTTCAAAAACAAATAGCTTACATTTCTTATCCTCAGAGATCCTTATTCTCAAATCTTAACTTCATACATTTTTACATTTCTTATTCTTAATTCTAATCCAGAATATCCACCAAAATAAAATTAAACGTACCTTGATCCCCGAGACTCAGAGTTAAAAACTTACAGAGCTTGCCTCTGAAGTTCAGAGAATCGCTTTGCCCCTTTCCAGCGACTTCTGACTGCCTAGCTGAAAAGCTCTATTTTTATACCTTTTTTTTAGTAGTTTATCCTTTGAAGTTTTCTGCTGATGTAAGCTAATTATCTCTAGTCATCTTCCTGTTGACTTTTTTCTATTCTTACTGTCAATTTACCTGCTGCATGCATAATTATGTTTCTACCTTTAGGTGTTCCAAAAACTTATCATATAAAATTGTTATTACAGATTTATCTCTTTGATGCCATTCTTATCGAAGGCCTTCCATTCAATTCTAAAACCACCTTAACTGGTTACAACCACAGACTCTTGTCTCCGTGGTGTTCTAAGTTCAATACAAACACCATGTGATTGCTTGGTGTCATCTATTGAAGTCATATCTTCAAAGTGTTCTGTTGGTATCATATTTACAACATGTAAATTAAAGACACTTCAACTAGGGTGTTTGTTTTCCTAGCCATCTTAGTTGGTTATATTATATCGTGTTTCCTGTTACATTTGATGTTACTTTTACAAAGGCACATGGTTTTTTAATAATCTGTGTTCCTGTTCGAAGTGTTAGTTTTTAACACTTTACTTGGGTCATTCCATTGTGTTTCTCCCAAACTCCAGACCTTCTGGAAGCGCCAAACTGCTATTTCAATAGGGCCATTGTTTTAGTGTTTTTAACCAATTCCCATTTCAAAAGCTTGTGTGTTGACACTTTTGTGTTCTCAGACCATCCCGTCTCAGAGGCCTGTTCGCACAGCTTGTGTCGTTGAGACTTGAGATTTTTAAACCCAGTATATCATGTATTAATAAAATCAGAATTCTGTTCATATAATGGTGTATTTTTCTGAAATATGGCTTATTCCTTCACATACCTGCCCTGGGAATGTTTGATGGGACAGTGTAGAGGGAGCTTTACTCTGTATCTAACCCATGCTGTACCTGCCCTGGGGGTGTTTGATGGGACAGTGTAGAGGGAGCTTTACTCTGTATCTAACCCGTGCTGTACCTGCCCTGGGAGTGTTTGATGGGACAGTGTAGAGGGAGCTTTACTCTGTATCTAACCCGTGCTGCACCTGCCCTGGGAGTGTTTGATGGGACAGTGTAGAGGGAGCTTTACTCTGTATCTAACCCGTGCTGTACCTGCCCTGGGAGTGTTTGATGGGGACAGTGTGGAGGGAGCTTTACTCTGTATCTAACCCGTGCTGTACCTGCCCTGGGAGTGTTTGATGGGACAGTGTAGAGGCAGCTTTACTCTGTATCTAACCTGTGCTGTACCTGCCCTGGGAGTGTTTGATGGGACAGTGTAGAGGGAGCTTTACTCTGTATCTAACCCGTGCTGTACCTGCCCTGGGAGTGTTTGATGGGACAGTGTAGAGGCAGCTTTACTCTGTATCTAACCTGTGCTGTACCTGCCCTGGGAGTGTTTGATGGGACAGTGTAGAGGGAGCTTTACTCTGTATCTAACCCGTGCTGTACCTGCCCTGGGAGTGTTTGATGGGGCAGTGTAGAGGGAGCTTTACTGTGTATCTAACCCGTGCTGTACCTGCCCTGGGAGTGTTTGATGGGACAGTGTAGAGGGAGCTTTACTCTGTATCTAACCCGTGCTGTACCTGCCCTGGGAATGTTTGATGGGACAGTGTAGAGGGAGCTTTACTCTGTATCTAACCCGTGCTGTACCTGCCCTGGGAGTGTTTGATGGGGACAGTGTGGAGGGAGCTTTACTCTGTATCTAACCTGTGCTGTACCTGCCCTGGGAGTGTTTGATGGGACAGTGTAGAGGCAGCTTTACTCTGTATCTAACCTGTGCTGTACCTGCCCTGGGAGTGTTTGATGGGACAGTGTAGAGGGAGCTTTACTCTGTATCTAACCCGTGCTGTACCTGCCCTGGGAGTGTTTGATGGGACAGTGTAGAGGCAGCTTTACTCTGTATCTAACCTGTGCTGTACCTGCCCTGGGAGTGTTTGATGGGACAGTGTAGAGGGAGCTTTACTCTGTATCTAACCCGTGCTGTACCTGCCCTGGGAGTGTTTGATGGGACAGTGTAGAGGGAGCTTTACTCTGTATCTAACCCGTGCTGTACCTGCCCTGGGAGTGTTTGATAGGACAGTGTAGAGGGAGCTTTATTCTGTATCTAACCCGTGCTGTACCTGCCCTGGGAGTGTTTGATGGGACAGTGTAGAGGGAGCTTTACTCTGTATCTAACCCGTGCTGTACCTGCCCTGGGAGTGTTTGATGGGACAGTGTAGAGGGAGCTTTACTCTGTATCTAACCCGTGCTGTACCTGCCCTGGGAGTGTTTGATGGGACAGTGTAGAGGGAGCTTTACTCTGTATCTAACCCGTGCTGTACCTGCCCTGGGAGTGTTTGATGGGACAGTGTAGAGGGAGCTTTACTCTGTATCTAACCCATGCTGTACCTGCCCTGGGAGTGTTTGATGGGACAGTGTAGAGGGAGCTTTACTCTGTATCTAACCCGTGCTGTATCTGCCCTGGGAGTGTTTGATGGGGCAGTGTAGAGGGAGCTTTACTCTGTATCTAACCTGTGCTGTACCTGCCCTGGGAGTGTTTGATGGGACAGTGTAGAGGGAGCTTTACTCTGTATCTAACCTGTGCTGTACCTGCCCTGGGAGTGTTTGATGGGACAGTGTAGAGGGAGCTTTACTCTGTATCTAACCCGTGCTGTACCTGCCCTGGGAGTGTTTGATGGGATGGTGTAGAGTGAGCTTTACTCTTTATCTAACCCGAGCCAGACACTTCCTATCCCCCACACCTCCCGCAGCAATATTAACTCCAGGGAGAGGCAAAAAAGACAAAGAAAATCAATAAGGGGGAAAAAAACCACTGGAAATTCCTCTCCAGCCCCTTCAGGCAATGGAAACCAATCCAGGAGATCAGACGGTCCCTGCGCTTGTTAACCGTTAACCCTCTTACCTATGATGTGCTAGAACCAGACCAGCTCCCTCTGAAGGCAGCGAGTCGGCACCCACCACCCCAGCCAGCACCACACTCTGGAGGCGCCCTACTCTCTGGGAATAGAAGAACCTGTTTTTAATGCTCTGCTTAGCACATTCGTGTAAAATTCATAAGTGCACCATTTAAGAAATTAATGAACCTATGACTGCAGTGGACAAACTCAGAGGAATTTCACACGAGTGTGTTAACCAGTACAGTATACACTCATCAGAATTTCACCACCCTAAATGTCCACGACTTTGGCAGCTCCCAAGGACCTCAAGGCAACATCAAGCCTTATTATAGGATGCATACGGCGCACGGTACATGGTAAAGCCAGGATTTGGATGCTGGGATTCCATTCAGAGTCTCCTGTACACCGAGAGCGGCACGTTGAAAGTAAGCGGTCATTTCTGACCCGAAGCCACTGGGTTTACACTCTGGATCTCCCCGGGTCCTGGGCTGTGCATTGATCTTCGCTTGAGATGTTCAGGCAGTTTGAATGACCCGGTTGCAGACGACCCCAAGCAGAAGAGGTGAGGGTCTGTGCTCAGGAAGCAGAGTGGGGTAGTGAGCTGCCTATTGTTTTAAACTGGGTCTGAGGCTGCAGCACTGCTTAAGGTGAAGAAGTGTCATGTTCATAAAGATGCCATTTGTAGTAATGCTGAAATAACCCACATCTGGGGCCTGGCTCAGAACTGATGATGGGAATACAATACAAGGCTTCTTCGGCAGCACATCCCAAACCCGCGACCTCTACCACCTAGAAGGACAAGGGCAGCAGGCGCATGGGAACACCTGACTTAGAAGTATATCGCCGTTCCTTCATCGTCGCTGGGTCAAAATCCTGGAACTTCCTCCCTAACAGCACTGTGGGAGGACCTTCTTCTTCTTCTTCTTCTTAGGCAGTCCCTCGGAACCGAGGATGACTTGCTTCCATATTAAAAATGAGTTCTCAGGTGACTGATGAGTCCAATGCGGGACCTACAGTCTCTGTCACAAGTGGGGCAGACGGTGGTTGAAGGGGCGGGTGGGTGGGGTGCTTGGGTTGACGTGCGCTCCTTGCGCTGCCTGCGCTTGGCTTCCGCTTGCTCCCGGCGAAGAGACTCGAGGTGTTCGGCGCCTTCCCGGATGCTTCTCCTCCACTTTGTGCGGTCTTGGGCCCGGGATTCCCAGGTGTCGGTGGGGATGTTACATTTTTTCAAGGAGGCTTTGAGGTGTACCTTCAGGGAGTACCTTCACCACACAGACTGCAGTGGTTCAAGAAAGCGGCTCACCACCACCTTCTCAAGGGCAACTAGGGATGGGCAATAAATGTTGGCCTTGCCAGCGACGCCCAGATCCCAGGAATGAATTATTTTTAAAAACGAGCCCAGAGTTTCTATTCTCAGCAAACCAGGAACTCGAGACCTACTGTAGATATGACTCCAGTGCAGTGCTGAGGGAGCGCTGCGCTGTCGGAGGTGCCGTCTTTCAGATGAGACGTTAAACTGAGGCTCCGTCTGCTCTCTCAGGTGGACGTAAAAGATCCCACAGCCACTATATTGAAGAAGAGCAGGGGAGTCCTCCCCGGTGTCCTGGGCCAATATTTATCCCTCAGCCAGTAGATGATCTGGTCATTATCGCATTGCTGTTTGTGGGAGCTCGCTGTGTGCAAATTGCCTGCTGCGTTCCCCACGTTAGAACAGTGATTACACTCCAAAAGTACTTCTTTGGCTGCAAAGAGCTTTGGGGCGTCCTGAGGTCGTGAAAGGTGCTATAGAAATGCAAGTATTGCTCACATCACTATCTGCCTTCCTTATTTCCTCTTGAATCTCATCTCTCTGATTGCCACATTGTGTGTGTATTAACACATTTTAATCGCTTGTTAATAAATAAACTCTCTAATTTGCATTTTGCTAATTTCCCTAGACAGAGCCTCACTTAAATCCATCCTAATCGGCTAATATTTGTTTAATTTCAGAGCAAGGTCCAACTAGGCCCGGTTCTTTGACTGGTTCTACTCAGTTGGTTTTATGCAATGTGTGATACTTTGGGGCTTGCTAGATAACTGTAGTTAATTCACTTTGTTTGGCTAATCATTGGGAGGCAATCTGATTTCCAGGTACGTTCACCATCACCAGGTGTCACAGTCGGCGAAGCAGAACCAGACACTTTAGCCATTGTTCCTGATCCGATAAAGGCCGTTTTAAACGGTTATACACTACTCCGCGATTATGAGCCAGGATTCAAGTGGGATAACCTGCTCAATATTTAATCTCCACCGTCCTTTCCTTTTGAAGATGTTTCTCACCCTTGGTGGGCATTTGGAGTTAGGAATGAATCTGTGGTGCAACCCCTCAACTGAGCCATGGGAAGTTCTGGGATCAGAACCTGTGGCTGAAACTTCAAGGCTCAATTACATTAGCTCAAACCCTTTGTTGCATGTCTTTGGTTTAAGGAAGTGTTTCTTCCCGGTGTCCTGGCTGATATTTATCCCTCAACCAACATCATTAAAATACATTATCGGAAAGAAAGAAAGACTTGCATTTATATAGCGCCTTTCATGACCACCAGACGTCTCAAAGCGCTTTACAGCCAATGAAGTACTTTTGAAGCGGAGTCACTGTTGTAATGTGGGAAACGCGGCAGCCAATGTGCACACAGCAAGCTCCCACAAACAGCAATGTGATGATGACCAGATCATCCGCCGTGGGATCTTTTATGTCCGTCCAACAGGGCAGACGGGACCTCAGTGTAACCTCTCATCCGAAAGACGGCACCTTCCAACAGTACAGCGCTCCCTCAGTATTACAGTGAAGTGCCAGTCTCTGAAGTGGAGTCTCTGAACCCACAACCTTCTGACTCAGTGGCGAGCTTGCTGCCCAATCAGCTCGGTCACCGGGATCACCAACCCTCCAGATAATCTGTTTTTGTTATATGTTGATTGAGGGATAAATATTGGCCAGGACACCAGGGATAACTCCCCTGCTCTTCTTCGAAATAGTGCCTGGGGATCTTTTACATCCACCTGAGCGAGTAGACGGGGCCTCGGTTTAACGTCCCATTTGAAAAACAGCACCTCCGACAGTGCGGCACTCCCTCGAGTGTCGGCCTGGATTTTTGTGCTCAAGTCCCTGGAGTGGGACTATGAACCCACGACCTTCACTGACTCACAGGCGAGTGTGCTGCTCACTGAGCCACAGCCGACACTGACATCCAGTCGTTTATCTCATTGCTGTTTGTGGGAGCTTGCTGTGCGCAGATTGCCTGCCGCGTTTCCTACATTACAACAGCGACTACACTTCAAAAAAAATGTTCTTCATTGGCTGTAAAGCACCTTTGGGACGTCCTGAGGTCGTGAAAGGCGCTATAGAAATGCAAGCTCTTTTTTTATTGCTTGCGGTCAGTCTGTGTTCTGGAACAGGGTTGTATTGTTTGGCTGGTAACCTGGCTTGCTCCTTTCAGGCTGCTGCACCCTTACTTCCTGTGAGAATGCAGATGATTGTAACCGCTTGTAAGTCACCCAAGCAAATTAGAGGTGAGTGAATCACTTGGAAAATGCTGCCGATGAGGGACTGTCTATTTGTTCCGCGACTAGATCCTTTTTAAAAGTGATCCGAGGGCGATTCGATGAGGCAGGACCGGGAAGGAGGCATTGGCCTGCTGAGCTGCCTCGATAAGCCCCAGGCTGCAGCTGTACACGTCTGGCTGTGACATCTCGTCACCCCCTTCGGCTCCCCTCCCCCGCAGTTCTTGACGGCCGTGAGCCAGCAGCTCCCCTTGGTGCCCTGCCGCACTGACCATCCCTCGGGGGTGACCCTAGATCGGGAGTGCCTGTGGGCTGATCGGCCACGAAGGGCATCACAACCGAGCCTGACCTGGTCCTCCCCCAGTACACACGCAACAGGCTGCAGACAGTAATTAGAGAATGAAACACAGAAGGTAGTGGAATCTGATGCGAGGGTGTTAAATGTTCATCCACTAATTATCACTGTCCTGAATCTTATCATTCATGGAGAAATGACTCATGAAATAACACTGGGCGGCCAGCTGGTGGCGCCGTCCAAGGAGTATAAATACTCGGGCGTGGGCCCAGCTTGCTCAGGACGTTTTTGTAACCAGGAACTAGTGATGTAACTAGAATCTCATGGTTGTGAAACAGTTGATTAAAGCCTTGTTTTATACTCCAACCAAAAGCTCAGTAGTCTTTTGACATCAATCACCAACAGTCATTTCTAGCCTATTATATTCTTGTGCTGTAAAGTCAGAAGGTTGTGTGACTGCAACGTGCTGGCAACTTAAAGCAGCTTATTCATCTCCTGTGTATTTTTACAGTGTAGGGAGACGATTTGAGGCTGTTTGACTTTAAACAACAACAACTTGCATTTCTATCGCGCCGCACAGGAGCGCAATCAGACAAGAATTGACACCGAGCCACTTAGGCAGGCATCAGGACCGGTGACCAAACGCTTGGTTAAAGAGGTAGGTTTTAAGCAGCGTCTCAAAGGAGGAGAGAGAGGTCGCGAGGTCTGCACCTTACAAGGAAAGACCAAATGGTTTGAGATCTTATTTGCCTCCACTGTTTAATGAAACGCAACAGAATTCACTCGGCCTCGCGTCTTATGAGAAACCACTAAAGAAAGACTTGCATTTCTGTAGCGCCTTTCGCAACCTCAGGATGTCTCAAAGCGCCTTACAGCCAATGAAGTGCAGTCACTGCTGTAATGGAGGAAATGCGACACCCAATTTGGGCACAGCAAGCTCCCACAAACAGCACTGTGATAAATGACCAGATAATCTGTTGATTGAGGACTAAACATTGGCCTAGGACACCGGGGAGAACTCCCCTGCTTTTCTTCGAAATAGTGCCATGGGATCTTTTACATCCAGCTGAGAGGGCCTCGGTTTAATGCCTCATCCGAAAAACAGCACCTCTGACAGTGCAGCACTCCCTCAGTACTGCACTGGGGATTGTCAGACCTCGTCTCTGGAGTTGGGATTTGAACCCACAACCTTCTGACTCACGGGCGAGATGCGCTACCCACTGAGCCACAGCCAACACGCTGCTGAGCTCGTGGATGCTGCAGCCCTTTAAGGACTGATCTCAGGAGCTGCTTCGTCAGGCAGAGTGCAATCGGCGCTTGGAATAGACACCGAGCTGACCGGTAGGGACAAAAAGCCCGGGATGATTTACGAAGCAACCAGGAACAACAATGCAGGGTTGTTCAGGATGGATGAAATAAGATGGGCCGAATGGCCTTCCTAATCCATAACCATTCCTGCGCTCAGTCTCCCTTGGTTGTAATATTGGAAATGGAGGTATGAGGGATGCTGTAAGAAAACTACTAGGCACTTGGTCTGAGTGTTAAACAAAGCTTTAATCAACTGTTTTTCAACATGGAGGTCTAGTTGTGTCCTTCACTAGTTCCTGTTAAAGAATGTCCTGAGCAAGCTGGGCCCGTGCCCGAGTATTTATACTCTCCCCGGACAGCGTCACCAGCAGGCCGCCCAGTATCATTTCATAAGTCATTTCCACATGAATGGCAAGATTCATGTCAAGGGATATATTCCAGCCCATAACTCCCGGATTCAGGCTGGTTGACAAGGTGACAACAATGGGCCAGTGAAGCAGTTAATAGGGGTTTCATAATATCTAGGCCTGGCCTTGCTCCAGTTACATCCGCCATCACACCCACAGGCTGAATGAGAGAACTGTTTATATAATTGCAGTGGTTGCTGAGTCAGATTGTCTTTACTGGCTTTTCCAGCTGGCTCCATGTTCAGCTCGTCACATGTACCGTGATCTCAGGAAGATGCATTCCTTTCTGAACGACTCCACTTGAAGTGGGACCTGCAGCCATTCCAAATAACTTCTCACCGTACGGTGTGGGAGGAGGCTGTACTGGTACAATGAGCTCCCTGTCAGCTGCATCGCAGCAATGGTCCAGATGGCATTTACGCAACTTATGATTTCACCTGCTCACCGGCAGCAGGAGCATCACCTCCTATTACAACAGCACCAAACCAGTCTCGTCTTTCAGACTAGACGTTAAACCGAGGCCCCGTCTGCCCCCTCAGGTGAATGTAAAAGATCCCCGGGCACTATTTCGAAGAAGAGCAGGGGGAGTTCTCCCCGGTGTCCTGGCCAATATTTATCCCCCAACCAACATCACTAAAACAGATTATCTGGTCATTATCACATTGCTGTTTGTGGGAGCTTGCTGTGCGCAAATTGGCTGCCGCGATTCCTACATTACAACAGCGACTACACTTCAAAAGTACTTCATTGGCTGTAAAGTGCTTTGGGATATCCCGAGGTCATGAAAGGCGCGATAGACTTTCTTTCTTTCTTTCTTCCTGCCATCCAACACGCCAACTCGCCACATAAGCTCACATCCCTGCACCTCCTTCGCCATTGGACAGGCAGGTGATTGGAATGAAGAATCTGCCCGAGTTCCTGACAGCGGGAGGGGGAGGGGGAGAGGGGGAGGGGTGGGGAGGGGGAGCAGGAGGGGAGGGGGAACGGAGGGGAAGGAAAGCAGGAGGGGGAGGGAAGTGGGAGCGGGAGGGGAGGGAAGTGGGGGGAGGGGAGGGAGCGGGAGGGGAGGGGGAGGAGAGGGGGAGGGAAGCGGGAGGGGAGGGGGAGGAGAGAGGGAGGGAAGCAGGAGGGGAGGGGGAGCGGGAGGGGAGGGGGAGGGGAGAGGAGGGGGAGGAAAGTGGGAGGGGAGGGAAGGGGAGGGGGAGCAGGAGGGGAGGGGAGGGAATGGGGAGGGGAAGGGGGAGCGGGAGGCGAGGGGGAGGGGGAGCAGGAGGGGAGGGGAAGGGGAGGGGGAGGGGAGCGGGAGGCGAGGGGGAGGGGATGGGGGAGCAGGGGAGGGGGAGGGGGAGTGGGAGGGGAGGGGAGAGCGGAGGGGGAGAGGAAGGGGGAGGGGGAGATCAGGGAGCGGAAGGGGGAGGGTTGTCGGCAGCTTTGTCTTGTGGATTGTTTTAGGAAATATCCTGCTGCAAAAAAAACTGGCTAGTTATTTCGTTAACTAAGGCTTCCTGTGTGTAATTATTTGATCATGTGACTAAACGCAGCAACTTCCTTGTCAAGGTGCTTGTAAACATTAATAATTACTAGATGGCCACCTACCTTAAGAGTTTTCAAGGTTGGCTTTTAGTTTCAACAGGTTACTTGTGTTTAACAGCCTGACAAGAAGGAAAAGGAGAAACTGGAGGGAGGGGCAAGGAACAACAGAAGGGTGTTGTGGAGCTGGGGAGGTGGCGGGGGGGGGGGGGGTTGGTGGGGAGGGGGAGGGAGTTAGAGAGTTTGAGGAAAGTTCCGTTAGCAATTAAAGATCAGACTGTTTATGTGAAGCAGAGTGAGTGGGGAAATAAGCTGAGTCAGAGGAAGTAGGTCAAATAAACAAATCTGACTAAGAGGCTCCTCACAGTATCCCTCCGATATTTCTAAACTCGACTATTCCAATGCTCTCCCGGCCAACCTCTCACCCTTCACCCTCCATAAACTTGAGGCCATCCAAACCTCGGCTGCCCGTGTCCTAACTCGCACCAAGTCCCGTTCGCCCATCACCCCCTCTGCTCGCTGACCCACATTGGCTCCCGGTCCGGCGATGCCTCGATTTTAAAAATTCTCATCCTTGTTTTCAAATCCCTCCATGGCCTCGCCCCTCCCTATCTCTGTAATCTCCTCCGGCCCTACAACCCTCCGAGATCTCTGCACTCCTCCAATTCTGACCTCTTGTGCCTCCCCGATTTTAATCGCTCCACCATTAGTGGCCGTGCCTTCAGCTGCCTGGACCCTAAGCTCTGGAATTCCCCCCCTAAACCTCTCCGCCTCTCTTTCCTCCTTTAAGACGCTCCTTAAAACCTACCTCTTTGACCAAGCTTTTGGTCACCTGCCCTAATATCTCCTTATATGGCTCGGTGTGTGATCACGCTCCTGCACGTCGGCCGGCAGCTCCATTTCGGGTAACTCGCAGTCCGGATGGGAGGAGGGGAGCCGGGCATGGTGGCCGGAGCGGGAGAAGCAGGCCACCACACGTGGAGCCGGCAACAGTGAGGAGGAGGCCGCGGTGAAGAGGAGGACGGAGCGGCTGAGGGACATCGTGCTCCCACTGCCACGGGAAGCCATTGTATTGACTCTGAACGCGGCGCTGTATGTATAGCTGACGCGTCCCCACGGGGAACAAGCATTCCATTGTACTTGTTACATATGGCAAATAAATCTAATCTGAATCTGAATCTGAATCTGAATCTGAATCTGTGAAGCGCCTTGGGATGCTTTACTACGTTAAAGGCGCTATATAAATACAAGTTGTTGTTGTTCCCTTGTGTGCTGTTCTTCGTGTCACAAGGTTGCCTCCAATCTTGCTAATAATCTCTTGTGCAGAACCATATTAAACGCCTTTTGGAAGTCCATATAGATAACATCTGTAGACACTCCCTTATCCACCATGTTAGTGACCTCCTCAAAAAATTCAATAAATTAGTCAGACATGACCAACCCTTCACAACTCTATGGTGACTCTCTCTGATCAGCTCATACTATCCAAGTGCTCAGACACTTTGTCCCAGACTCCAGTAACTTGCCACAGCTTGCGTTAGACTGACAGGTCTGTCGATACCTGGTTCCTCTTTCTCTCCCTCCTTAAATAATGGAGTGACATTTGCAATTTTCCAATCCATAATTCCCAAATCAAGAGAGCTTTGGAAAATTATGTCGAATGCATCTGCAACTTCCACACCTGTTTTTTTTAATACCCTGGGGTGGAAACCATCAGGTCCTGGAGCTTTGCCTATCTTAAGTCCCATTATTTTCTCCATTACCATTTCTTTAACTTACATGA